>NW_024340701.1:4023938-4463436 GCF_902729225.1 Pteropus medius | reverse complement strand
AAAAAAAAATCTCTTCAGGGAATAGGGACAGTGAAATTCTATAACTAATTTAAAAATAAGGCACACCTACACCTATGAGTATAATTGTGGGTGTTCCTTCTAGCTTGAAGTCTCTCTATAATTGCTTCTGGCCAAGGCAAGCACTAGCAGCCAGAATAAAATGATGGTGCTTGTTGACCAAGAGAAGAGAGGTGCTTGTCAGTGACTCTGAATGAGGTAAATGCTTGTTTCTTGGTGGTGTCTGGGATGGCAACAATGAGGACCTAGAGCACAGTGAGAAGCTTTTAAATATTTAGTCTGCGCCAGCCCACAATTGAAGTATTTGTGTATTTAACTTGATAGAGAGATGAATTATATATGGGAGTCTTTTCCTGTCGTTTGCTCTACGTGTGTTGACAAACGTCCCATCATTCTCTAGGAAGCACATGCCACAGGGATTACTGCAACACTCTGCAGACAATTTACTTGTAGGGTTTTTATCCCATATGCTGCTTTCTCTTCATCACAGCTGCCTTTTTATTTATTAAAACACAATCACTGAACAGGGAACTTTTCCAGACTCCCTTTTCTCAAAGTGGCATTTTAGAGCTCAGGCCAAATGCACTCCCTAGAGAATGTACAGTTGTTCCCAAGATTTTGTCTCTCTGAAGTGTAAGGAAGCTCTTGGGTAACTTAACACAATAGCCAAAAATTCCAATGAAAATTTTATTCTAATTATAAGAGAAAATATATTGTCTTATTTAAAATTGAAAGCTAAAAAGTCCACAGTTTATATGCCAGTTATCAGTGCATTAGATTAGATCCTGCATATTTTTCATGGTTAATTTTGGCCCTAGTCACATATTCTTCTTTGCCATCTATATAGGCACACAATTTTGTTTTAATTTTTAAAATAGCATAACAGATCTATCTTCCACTAAGTTGACTATAATAATAAAAGGTTCTGCATTTAATTACCAGAATGGAATATCTGTATCTTAAGAGTCTGACACAAAGTGGAACCTTAAATTCCTTGCTGTCTTATATTAAATAAAAGTCTAGTCGCAAGAAATAATATTAATGGAAGCCTACTCAATGATACACAGTTCATCAGTTTCCTTGTCCTTGTATGAAGGTAGATAATCTGAGAGCTGTATAGCAGGACTGCATTATCTTCATGCTTCATAGAATTCCCTTTGTAGACATGACCTTTGATATATTGCCCTTGGCCTGCATTGAAGTACTCCATAAAAATAGTCTCATGAACTTTCTTAATGAATTTACTCTAAGGGTGGTAAGAAAACATTTATAAAAGCATGAGAAAAATTTGTCAGATCTCATGACCAGGAAAAATTGTAACTGGCTTAATTTTGTCCCAACCAACTAGATTTAAAAAAGAAATTATAAACTATATGACTGATTATAGTTCCTTCTTTGCTTTGGCTACTAGGAAGCTCAAATTTAAATGAGCTACTTCTAATGAGTGCACAGGACTTTGTGGTATCCATTTGTTTTCCTAACCTTACTTCAAACTTTGTTTTATTTTCTGGCCCACTATTTCTTGTCTTCATTTCCTCTCGTTTATTATTTATATTTATATATATTTCTATAAGGCACTTCGAATTAATTTTGGACCTAGAACTACAAATACATACAATGTCATTTTGGCCATCATGAGGTCAAAGGTCCAGGAAATTAACTGAATTGATCCCTTTCTATTCAAACATTTGAGCTAAAGCAAATAGATTTTTTCCAATATTACTAGAGTTTTAATGTAAAAGTGGATATATTGGCTGAGTTTTTTTTTGGTTTGTTTGTTTCTTTGTTTGTTTTTATCCAAGGTGAATGTACATGGAGTTTAAGTAGAGAGAGAATCCATGGTTACCAGAAGGCAAGATTTGAGATCTACTACTAGTTTTGATTTGTCCCCTCAATTTGCCCTGAAAGGCATTTCTCTTAGAATGATAAACTCATATGTACTCATACATTTGTAGAAGATGTTGGAGATGCCAAGGTTCTGAGATGGTTTGAGGGAAATTGTAGTTCAATCACCCCTCTCTATTGTACTGTTAAATTTTGGTGTTTGGAGTCAGACAGACTGGGTTCAAATTCTAGTTCTTTTATTCAGGAACAAAAACATCAGTATATTACTGAACTCCTCTCTAAATCTCAAATATCTTTACAAGGGGGCTAAATAGGTCTTATATCCCAAGATTTCCGTAAAGGTTGAACAAGGTAGTGGGCTTAATATGGGCCCAGCACACAGAAAATGCTCGTTAATTGGTGGATATTATTACTATGATGATCACCACTATTAATCTTACCTACTTTTATATCTATTACTTGCTTTTATTGAGTGTCCTACATACCGATGCAAGGTTCTTATCACCTTGAATTCATATATTCAATTTAGCTTTTGCGCAAGAACTTCTAGGCACTGAAGAGGTAGATACAGAGTATCTGCCATCAAGGAGCTTATATAGTGGAAAGAAACAAAATTTCAGATGGTGACAAGTGCTATGAAGAAAATAAAACAGGAATGAGAGTGACTGCAGTTAGGGGTCTAATCTAAATTAAGTGGTCCAGAAAGACCTTTTGCTAAGATAGTATCTGGGATGAGATTTGAGAGATAAGAAGGAGTTGAGGGAAGAGCATTCAAAAAAGAGGGAATAGCAAATGAAAAGGCCTTGGGATAAAAATAAACTTGATGTATTTAAAGAACAGAAAGTAGGCCCATGGGCTAGAGCAGAGGAGAAAAGAAAGCAGTGCCAGGGGAAGTGTAAGTCCATCATGGTGATGAGTTTAACCTTTTTTTCCCCCCAATATGCAATGGAAAAGCACTAGAAATTTTTTAACATGTGTGTGAAAAGATCTGATATACTAACTACATCAAACTAAAAAGCTCTATCACAACAAAAGAAACCATCAACAAAACAAAAAGGCAACCTACCAGATGGGAGAAGGTATTTGCAAATGGTATATCTGATAAGGGATTGATATCCAAGACATATAACGAACTCATACAGCTCAGCATCAAAAAAACAAATAATTTGATTAAAAAATGGGCAGAAGACATGAATAGAAATTTCTCCAAAGAGGACATCCAAATGGCCAGCAGACACATGAAAAGATGTTTGATATCACTAATCATCAGGGAAATGCAAATCAAAACCATAGTGTGACATCACCTCACAATTGTCAGAATGGCTATTATCAATAATTCAACAACTAACAAGCATTGGTGAAGATGTGGGAAAAAGAGAGCTCTAGCGCACTGTTAGTGGGAATGTAAATTGGTGTTGCCACTATGAAAAATGGTATGGAGATTCCTCAAAAAATTAGTGCTTTTCCAAAAAATTAAAAATTTGAGCTACCATATGACCCAGCAATTACTCTTCTGGATATTTAGCCGAAGAAATTCAAAACACTAATTCAAAAAGACATATGCACCCCTGTATTCATTGCAGCATTATTTACAATAGCCAAGATATGAACACAACCTAAGTGTCCATCAATAAATGATTGGATAAAGAAAAAATTATATATATAATTATATAATAATTATAATTATAATTATATTTATAATTATATACATAATTATATATATAATTATATACATAATTATATATATAATTATATATATAATTTTTTCTTTATATATATATATATAATTTTTTCTTTATCCAATACACACACACACACACACACACAATGGAATATTACTCAGTCATAAAAAAAGAATTAAATCTTGCCATTTGCAACAACATGGATGGACCTGCAGGGTGTCATGCTAAGTGAAATAAATCAGACGGAGAAAGATGAATACCACATGATATCACTTGTATGTGGAATCTAAAAAACGAAGCAAACAAAACAAAACAAAAATTCATAGTTCCAGAAAAATTGATGACCAAATGGGAGGGGGGTTGGAGAGATTGGTGAAAAAGGTGAAAAGGATTAAGGAATACAAATTGCTGGTTATAAAAAAAAAGTCACAAGGGCATGAAGTATAGCATAGAGAATATAGTCAATAATGTAATAACTATGTATAGTGCTAGGTGGGTACTAGACTAATCGAGGGGATCACTTCATAAATTATACAAATGTCTAACCACTATGCTGTACACCTGAAATTACTATAAAATAATATTGAATGTCAACTCTAATTGAAAAATAAAAATTAGAAAAAAAGAAATAAGAAAATTTAAAAAAAGAAAGGCAGGTAGAGAAAAGGGATTCAGGGAAAGTGATAATGTGCACACAAGCAAAAAGGACAGAAATAATCTAAAATTTCAGAGAATGACAGGTGGATAATATGTAAAATAAAAGATGGCCAAATATATTAGTGTATAAACTAAAAACAGTTATTCAGTGCTTGGGGTCCAATCTCTAACATGAACATTTTATTACCATGAGTTTCTCTTTGCAATAGTCAACACAGCTAGAGCTCATGTATTATTACATCTATTATGAGAACTTTGGGAAATTCAGAAAGAAAGGCCCATAACATGGGAATTCTTAAAGGAGACTTGAACATTTGGGGGGAGTGAATATACTATTCATTCATTCATACTTGTACTATTTATTGTTGCTAACTATGTGTAAGATACATGTTGGGGATTGAAAAGTTAATGGCAGAGTCACTCTTTTCAAGAAACTTTCAGACATAAAAAAAAAAACCATGGGAAGTTTCTTAAAGAAGGGGGAAAATGCACAGATTTCAGAGGAGGGGTTTATTAATCCCAATTAAGAGGTCAAGTAGAGAGTGTCCTTTATGCTTTAGTAAATGGCACTCAACTGAAGACTTGAAAAGTAAGTATAACACTGATGGGTTAGGGCAGGAACTGAAGCAAAAGCATAGAAGTGAGAAAATATAGGCATACCTGGGTAAAGTGAGAAGTCTGGCCCAAGCAGGTGAGTAGGGAAAATAAAAGTAGAAAGTGTGTCGTGACTGGAAAATAGATGGCCTCAAATATCAGGCAGAACATTTTCCTTGGTAATCAGTGGAGAATCACTGATTGATTGCTTTTCTAACATAAAAATAATATGAACAGAGCATGTATTAGGAAACTTAGTATGACAACAAAGTGATAGGTGAATTGAAGAGGGAGGAACCCAGAGAGCAGTTATAAGGCTGCTGCAAGAGCATAGGAAAGAAGTTATGAGGGTAACAGAAAACCATGTAGGTAGAATAGAAAGAATTGGAAAGTATTATGTGGTGGGAAGTGGTGGTGGTAAAAAATGAGATTAATTACTCATGGTGGCCAAGACATGGAAACAACCGGAGTGCCCTTCGAGAGATGATTGAATAAAGATGTTGTACATATATACAATGGAATATTACTTGGCCATAAGAAAAGATGACATACTGCCATTTGCAACAACATGAGCAGATCTTGAGATTATCATGCTAAACAAAGTAAGTCAGACAGAAAAAGTTGAGAACCATATGGTTTCACTCATATGTGAGATATAAACTGAAAGCAACAAACGAACAAGACAAACAGAGGCTCATGGACATGGACAGTGAATTAGTGGTTACCAGAGGAAAAGGGGGGGTGGGAGGTAGATAAAGGTAAACGGGGTCAAATATATGGTGACAGAAGGAAATTTAACTATGGGCGGTCAACACTTAATGCAATATACATATGATGTATTATTGAATTATATACTTGAAACCTATATAATTTTATTTATCAATGCCACTAAAATACATTTAACAAAATAAATAGATAAACAAACAAAAAATAAATAAGAAACAGACCAAGGAATGAAAGAACCAACTAAAAATATGAGATTAAGAGAAATTGGAGGAAGAACTGGTTGTAAGTTGAGGAAACTGTGACAGCTGCCTACATTAAGCTGTATTCTGTATCCGTATTTAAGAATTGGGTGAGCTGTGGCACTAGAAACACGTTACGTAGCTTTATAATTTGTGTTGGCAAGTATACGAATGAACTCTATGCAACAACCTGGTAACCAGTTGGTCCCCTGGAGATATATTATTTGAAAAACCAACAATTCAAAAAGATAAGATCTCAATAACCTTCCTCTGGACAGATGTGCTCCAGGGAGCAGATTCAGATACAAAGGTCCTGACAGTCACACACTGCATGCCATATGTTTTGCAAAAAGTTTGGCAAAAATGTTAACTCCTCAAAAAAAGGAACATTTATCTCCAATTAATTATTCCTCATTTTATCAACAGAGAATGCTATATCATTGTGGGGAAGAAAGAGCTACTCTCATTCTCACATATTAGGTTGAAACACAAGAAAGTTATTGTTATGGAGTTAAAAAATGGTCATATATCACAATAATTCAATCTCTACATACCCAGTAAGAGTGATATACTAGAAGGAACATTGAGTAAAGCACAAAGAGAACTTGAGTCTGGTTCTGATTCTCCCATTAGCTAGATACATGAACACTACTAGTCAGTTCACTTTCAATACTTGGAACAAGTAGAGAACCATAGAATTATAGAGCCAGGAGATACCTATGAAAGAAGCTTATTTTATCAGAATAGGCAGCCATTATTAATAGTAGTATTGTCACTCATTCAATATCTACTGTAGGGGCCACAGGATATAGATTCTGAATCCTGATTGCCTTAGTTTGGATCCTGGCTCCATCACTCATTACATCAGTGAATTGGACAGTTAACCTCTCTGCCTCACAGTTTCCTCATTGGCAAAGTGAAGATATTAAGAATACCACCTTACTGGATTTTTGTGACAATCAAAACAATGAACATTTATAAGGTGATAGAGTAACATCACTACATAATAAGCAAAAAAAAAAAAAGAAGTACAAGTGCCACTTATAAAAATAGTCACAGAGATATAAAGTACAGCATAGGGAATATAGTTAATAATATTGTAATAACTATTTATGTTGTCAGATGGATACTAGACTTATTGAGGTGATCACTTCATAAGGTATATAAATATCTAATCATTATCTTGTACACCTGAAACTAATACAATATTGTATGTTAAGTGTAATTGAAAAATCAAAGTATTAAGTGGAAAAAAAAAACCCATTTCCTTAAACATTATGAAAAATTCAGCTCCTTCTTCTCATGCTTTTTTCTCTGTTGAGAAATTCTTTCATCATTCCTTCATCCCTTGGTGAGGTCTTAACCATCCATCCATTCAGGACTAGCTTAAATGGGTCTGAATAGCCTGGCCATCTCGCACACGGTTTCTCTGTGGTCCCATTGCATGTGCACGCAGCTCTATCGCAAAGTAAGTCAGACAGAAAGGAAGGCTTCTTATTGTGGTCAGGATGCCTGTATTTCTTGCAAGATGAATTTCTTGAGATGGGGGACAGGGTTATATCTTTTTCATCTTCAAATTTCTAGTACTTTAGAGAAGTGCTTGCACAGAGAAGGTGCTGAATATGTGCTTGAGTTTTGCATTGTCCATAAAGAGCTGCTTTTATTGTCTTTCTCTAAGAAAATTAAGAATTAATGGAATTTTGAAATTGGAAGTGGCCAGGTGGGGCATACTAACCTCATAGGCAGGCTGCAGTTCTATTTTCTGTGGGTTACATCTGTGGCTCCTGGGCATTCAGAAGCACTGTTGATTAGCTGAGTCTTTGCTCCTCCCAGTGACATGGGCATTGGTACAGCTACATTCCAGCTGTTTTTCAAGTAAAGAGAGATGCAATTTCTGACAAAAACTAAGCCAGATAAAACAAAGTTCTCACTCATTCCACCGTTACTCCCCCAATACGAATTCACAATGCTGGGAATCCATCTTCGGCAAGCTGGAATCCTTAGGGTGGACTGAGACTCATTTTTGAGAAATATCACATTCTGTAAAGTCTCAGCCCAAAAGGGCAGGAACCATTGCTGAATTTATTTTCCTAGTCATTCTTACCTTTGGGACTGATGCAAGCCATGATCTCTAATAAATCTTCCATTAAGGCCACTCTCCTTCCGTTTGCCTCTTGATCCCATCACCTTTGTCTCTACTCCAAGGGATTTATTTTTTTTTCTCTTTTTTCCCCGATTGCAATAACTTGTCAGCTTGCAGAACCCTTTCTCAGTCTTATGCTTCAAGACAGAAAACCAGGTTAGGATGAAATGCCTGGCCTCCCTATGCGCTCTACTGTCACAGCCCTCCTCTTCTTAAACTTACCATTTTCCCGTGCCCTCCCCCAAATCAGACCTAGTTCAAGATCCCCTCTAGAACTCAGAAAGAATTGAGCTAGTTGTGAGAGCTTTTGACATGAAGCTGGCTGCTGTTCAATAGTCCTGTCTGGAAAAGGAATCTACCTATTTCTTCCATCTTAGCTAACATTGCACCGAAGTCCATTATGTGGACTCTGATAACACTACCTGGATCTTCTTCCTCCCTTGGGGCCATGGTAGGCAAGGCAGAGGATGCAGAAGTAACACAGGAAAAGTTACTTGGAGAAGGCATATATATGATACATTTGATTGATGATATTCCTTAGTCTGACATTCAGACACCTCCCAAACCTGTATAACTGGGTTCAGTCTCCTCTTCAGACTCCTCATCAATGATTCCCACATAAAACCTATGCTTCAGCTACATGGCCCAGTTACCTTGAATACATCTTGTGCATTCTCATTTCTGGTCCTTCTCACATACAGTCCCCCTGTCTGAGAAATCTTTCCTTCCAGAAACCATATTTTAACTAATTGTCAAGATTCGATTTGAACCCACCCTCTTCAGGAATCCTTCTCTGATCACCCCACCTATCTTTCCTGTGATTGTCCACATTACTAGTAGGGTTGTATTCTGTTTAAGCGTTATCCTCTGGAGTTCAAGCCCTGACTTGCTGCTGCTGACTAACTATGTCATCTTAAATGGCATCTTTCAGTGTACCGTCCACATCTCCCCTACTGCACTCTTATTTCTTAATTCACCCAAGAAACAGTTGAGTGTCTGACCTACTTCACATAGAAGTGAAGTAGGCAACTGCTTATGTAGTATGATTTGAGGCTATCGTATAATCTGAAAAGTTTTCCTTACGTGGTCTTTGGTTAAAGCTTTGAAGATATAAGACTAATAACATTATAATGAAATTCTTAGAATCATATTCGCATAGACTTTGGAATCCTAGAATTTCAATTCTGTAAAGACCTTTCGAATATAAGTTAGTTTAATCTTGTTTCGTTTTTGTTTTTAATTTTCTTGTTTTTTAGATGGAGAAATTGCTTTTCAATGAGGTAAATGAGTTGCAAGGATTATACATACTTCAAAATTTCTTTATCAACATTATTGTTCAACAATATAATTCTAATTATCTAGAAGACAAATACTCCTTATGTTGGAGTGTTTTCATTGTCTCCAGTTAAGTTGGTTATGTATACATATATAAATTACTAAGAATAGAAGTCTGTTCTGTCTAACTAAGGCAAAAGTAAATGCATCTGAAGGATATTAGGGACTTACAGAATCAATAGGTAGTGGAGAGAGACTTGGACTTGAGGGTGAGCAAGAAGTAACGAGCCTTAGCATCAGGAAGGGGAAGCCATGATAATGGCCTTTGAGTGGAACAATCTGGTCAGGACATGAGGGAACGCCAAGTCTTTCATTATTTTCTCTCTATTCAAGATACAGATTCCATGGAGGTCATATCTGTTTAGCCCAGATAGAGGTATGTGCTTTGGCATGGGACAGCAAGGCCTCTCCTGTGACAGCAAGGCCTCTCCTGTGACTCCAGTAAACTGTACCCAATGAAGAAGGTGTCATTTAAGTATAGAAAATAGTTTGCTCTTAGGAAAAAGAAATAGATGCCAAGCAGCCAAAATTCACTTAAGCCCACTGCAATAAGTATCTTCCATTCAAATAAAGTGAAATAAATGACACTAATAGTGCCCAACTGGTGTATGTCAGGAGCTTTATTTGTATTTTCTTATTAGATCCTTTGAACAGATCTGCAAGAAAAATAATATTATTGCCATTTAAAAAATCAGAAAATTGAAGATAAAAGAGGATAAGGCAATTGCCTGGAAAAACCTGGATCTCAAACCAGATCTGTTTGCCTCTAAAATCTGTTTTCTCACTAATGCTCCAAGCCTCCATGCATGTAAAGGGGCTAATGGAATTCCTGGCACCTAGTAGGTGCTCTGTCCTGGAGGAGAAGGAGCAGCAAGGAAACATCACTGGCTCTTGCTGTTCCCTCTGCCTGCAACACCTTTCCCCCAGAAATCCACTGGGTTCACTCCTTCATTTTATTTAGATTTTCTCTCATCAGAAAGGCCTTCCTTGACAATCCCGTATAACCAGCTTATCACCGCACTCCTTACTTTCTATTCCCTATGCTGCCTCTTTTTCTTCCTAGCACTTATCACTGCCTGTCATATATGTGTATTTGTCTATTTGTTCTCTTCCACATAAACAGGAACTTTGTTGTACACTCATTTATCCTCAGCATCAGGAACCACACTTGATAAACAATTGTTTGTTGAATGAACAAAATAAATATAATTGGACGAGTAGTTCTCAGCTCTCTCTCTAATCTCCGGCGTGGCTTTGGCCAAGTCATTTACTACTGTAGGCTGCAGTTAGAAAATGAAAAGGTTGAACAAGATCAAACCCAAATCAAGCCCAATCCCTCTTTGCCCTGTTTCTTGCCATCAGAATTCTGTTTATCTGTTTGTTTGGTTTATGCATATTGTACTTCTCTGCTAGCTTTTGAAGAAAGCACTTTTGAAAAAACTAAAAAGTGTTTAAAAGTCACAGGACTGCATAATCTTTGAAGTCCCATCTTTCTATAAAGGTGTGTAGTTGTGTCAGTATAAAGAGTTTATAGACCTCCCAGATAGATTACAAAGAGAATCTTTCAAAGATTTTCTTATTGGAAGAAAATTAAAGAGTTTCTCACCTTCTATACTTCTGGTTCCCAAATTTCAGGAAGCTAGTAGATGGCTTGCAAAGTTCATTTACTCTTTTCAATTACCAAAAGCTCTTTATTGAGTCCATTTTATTATTTTAATTAACATAATAACCCTGAAAAGTGACAGGTTGTGAAATACATGAATTCAGAGTTTCTAAGATTAATAAGTCCACTGAAGTATAAAAGCTTTTTCACATAATTTCTAACTGTGAAGATCAATGGTGTAGAAAAGAACCTGCCATTCGCGGGCAGATGATGGGTACTGAGAATTGACTTAGACATACTGTCTTTCATGTGACGAGGACCAAAATGTCATAGCTAACTTCTGTGAATCAGCATAGCAACCAGTTACATTGTGAGGGGGCGAACTTGTGGAGTATAGCCAGTGCCCCCTTAGGAGTCGATGACCTTTGAGTATAAGGGATCACTTGAGAATATACGTAAAATCCATTAGTGGCTCTTCACTTCTTTTAGGGTCAGTCTTTACTCTACAACATAGCTTATAAGATACTATGTGATCTGGCCCCTACCTTATTTTTCAAACTCACCTTTTACTACTCCCTGACTTTACACTCTCATTCACTCATTCATTCAGTAAAAATTATTTATTTAGTGATTACTACTTGTTAGATTTGGGTTAGCCTCTAGGGCTTTACGATGTGCAAATAGAGCCATGGCTTCACTCTAATGGAAAGAAGAAGACTGATATTGAGCTATAATGAAGTATGATGCATGTTATCATAGGGTAATACAGGTATCGCAGAGATGAGGGAAGGGGCATAACTAGAGTAGGTAGAGGGAGGACTTCCCAGAGGAAGTGAGACCAAAGATAAGTAGCTCTAGACCTAGCAGACTGACATAGTAGGCACTTGTTGGTAGGCTCCCAAAGTTTCACAGCTCAGCTCACCTATAGACTTAGTCTCAGCCATGTAGGGGGCTCAGTTCTGTCCTGCAGACAGTGAGTAAGAGGCACTGGCAAAGAGATGAAATTTCCTCCAAATCCCAGGATTTTTTCCCAGAATCACAACTAAATCCTGACCTGACTCGGCCTCCTATCCAGGATGATGGACCTCTGCTTTAACTGCATATCTGACTCCTGTGTCAGTCTCCAGTCCTATCCTCCCACTGGTTCTAAGACGGATAACTGGATATTTGTTGTTGAATTTATCCTGCTAGTATCTTGTAGCTGTCATACTACTACAGTAATTCTTCTGGCAATTAAGAAAGACTTACCTTCTCTGTATCAGACCTTTCCAGGGCTGTGCCATATCTCAGTCTTTGTTTTTCAATCAGATTTACCTCCCCAGCTCAAATCTCGTACCTTGTAGCCTACCACTCCTTATGTGTTCACAGGTCATCAAGTCATTATCACTTTTCATGTGAGCAATGACGTGGCTTGGCTTCCACATCCACTGTCTGGAGACAGGCATCCTAGAAAATATCTCACGATTCTCATTCTGCTCCCCATATATTTACGCCAGACTTTAATTCCTGGTAGGGTAGATTTCACTTCCGATTCCTTTATCATAATAGGAAAGAATAATTTCCGTGTGACCTGGTTTGGAACCTGGTATATATATCATCTCTGCTGTTATCCTACTATCCTCCTTCTCACTGATTCTGATCACATCTTCATCCACTTGAGACTTTGTGCCCTGAAGAGCTGAAAATTACTTGTTACCCATGCCCTCTGCTCCTCTCCATCCACAATTTTCTCCTTGGCAGTCTACTTCCTTAGCTGCTACCTCAGTCTTGGCTCCAAAATCATTGTCTCTCATTTCCTACCCTTCTGAGCTTGGAAACCTAGTTTTTGGACCAGATCATTTTTCACTTTGCTTTTTGGCTAAGCTCCCTGGATCTGGCAACTTGGAATTTAGGTCATTTCCTAGCTTCTTTGGACTCTAGGTCACTTGAATCTATTCTCATGATCTGTTCCTCAGTCTTTCCACTGGGGTCTCAGTTTATTTCACTTAGGAAACAGGTGCTTACTCCCTGTGCTAGAATTTGGTGGTGGTGATGGTGGTGTGGGTAGGGAGGAGATGATAAACCAGTCAGTGCTCCAGATGGTCCTATTTCCTTTTTTTTTTTTTTTGTCTACTATTACTCTTTCCACCCCACCCATTTTGGTAATGCCTGGCCTATAGTACCCCATTCAGAGAGTGTAGGGAGAAGTCTGTAACCACTCTGTATTGGGAGGCCATTGTGATGAGAGTCCCCATCTTAGTGAACAAGGCTGAGCTCCATATTTAAAGTCTAGAAGACCTTACGGTGGCTCCTTACATGGTAGGGTTGAGTGACAATGGCTCTTTTTGCTTAAAAACTCTGATTTGATGATGGTGGAAGGAAAAGTAGGAAAAAATTCAGAAAGAATAGGAAACAGGACCAGAAAGAAACCAGGATATTACATTAAATGAGAATGGAGAGGAGCAGCCTTTGTCTGGATGATCAATACCTTTCTTTACTCTGAGAGAAGCACTGTATGAAGCTCTTGTAAAATCTAATTTATAGAGCAGTTTAGAAGCCCCTCCACCACAATACCCTCCCCTACCCCAGATTTTCTGCTGGGATCCCACTAGCCAGTGGTGGCTTTAGAACTTCTTGTCCCAAGCAGACCACTGACAATCAGCCTTACTTCTATGTTATTGTCTCCTCACCCGTGTATATTTACTCCATTCACATCAAAAACATCTACTACAAGTCTACCATGTGTCAAGTACTGTGTCAGATGCCAGGTTTTTCACTGGTGAACAAAAAGCAGATATTATCCTTACCCACTGAGAAATTGCAACCTAGTTGGAAATATAAACTATAAATAAACGAGCACAAATACATATATAATTGTAAATTGAGGTAGTCTTTTGAGGGAAAAGACCTAGTGGCTTCAAGGGAAACTAACAACAGAATCTAATTTAGGTGGCGATAGAAAAGATAACATTTGATCTAAAACAAAAACGAAAGGTAGCAGTTAGCTAGGCAAGGGAGGGAGTTGGTGTGGAGAACAGGATAACTAGAAGGAAAGTATTTAAAGGTCCTGAGATATAGACTATAAACTTGGTTCATCTGAGGAAGTAAAAAAAGTCATTTTAAAGAGTTTGGATTTCATTCCAGCATAATTGGAAATTGTGGAAGAGTTTTAATCCAGGAAGTGACATGATCCAATTAAGCTTTGAAAAGGCTATGTGGAGAAGGGATTGGAAAGGGGCAGAGTGAGAAAAAAAGAAGCTGAGCAGGGTAGGGGACTTTTTCAGCAAACTAGCAAAAATATGGAAATACAGACAAGTAGACAGATTGGAGATAGCTTTTGAAGATAGAATTTAAAGATTTTAGTAAGATGGGGCATGTAAAAATTTCAGTAAATGATATCAGGCCAAAAAGTAACATTATTGACTTTTCTCTTACTTTCACATCTCATATCCAATCCATCAGCAAATCCTATAGTCTTTACCCTCAAAATCAATTCCAAATCTCATAACTTCTTACCACATTCACAGCTTCTGCCCTAACCTAACCCATCATTATTTCTTTCCTGGACCACTGAAATAGCTACTCAAATGGTCTTGCTTTCATTCTCTTCCTCCCCACCACAGACTACTTCTCTACTCAGGAACCCCTTTTAAAATGTAAAACAAATCATTTCATCATTATCAGTATCTCTACAGTGGCTTCTCACAAAACTCTTATCAAAGCCTGCAAGGCTGTATAATCTGGTCCTCTCTCTCCCTTTCTAATTAATTTTCTATTAGTCACCACCTCATTCTTGTTGTTCCTAGAGACGCACCAAGCTTATTCCTGCCCTTGGACCTCTGTACCCACTGTTCCTGTTGGAACACTATTTTCTCAGATATATATATATCTATCTATATATATATATATACACACACACACACATTTCTTCACATCATTCAGTTTCCCCATCTATCACCCTCTATCCCCTTACTTTGCTTTATTTGTATACATTACACTCATCTTTACCTTACACTGCATTATATATTAATTTATTTATCTCTCTCACTAGAATTTAATTTCCATTAAAGTATGGAGTTACTTTTTTTTTTTTACTTCTGCTTCCCCACCATCGAGAAGATGCCAACATGGGAAACTCTCAGGCAATATTTATTGAAAGAAAAAAGGAAGAAAAGGGCGAAAGAGAGGAAGACTGAAGTTTCTGGCTTGGCCAGTTGGATGGATGGGGATGGTAGGCTATTTATTGAGTTGGGAGTTCTTTCATTTAAGTACCCCACTAACCGATTACGCTGCTGGCGCTCCGGGAGCACTTTCAGAAAGGCAGATTTGCAGGAGGTCAGGAGATCTATTATAATTGGTTTAAATTTGAGGTAACTTTGAGACATTTAGGAGGAGCAATCAGGTTGGCATATAGATAGGACCATATAATTTATCATCCCAACTAAAAGTGAATAGGGAAACTAAAATTAAGATTTTGTATATTTTAAAAAATATGTATTGGTCACCAGTAATTCCATTATATTGTATTTAACAAAACAATTATTTTTCTAAATCAAAATTTGTTCTGAAAATAAAATTAATATACATCATATACATTAAAGCAAAATTTTTGAAAAACGTATTTTCTTAAAGTCAGTGTAGTTATTTCTGGCATGCTTTCACATGCTTCAATCAGTTTTTTAGCTACATATATATCTAATATTATGTCACTAGTATTTTTATGAAGAATATTTTTTTCTAATATGGTTTTATTTTAGTTTTTGATGACATTGCCTTCGGTCTTCTTCAGAATTGCATTTTATGGTTAATAAGTTTGAAATTGTTGACACATTCAACTGATTCTTCTTTGTAGATCATGATATTCTTCAATAAAAGGCATTATCTCTATAGTTTCTGAGATATCTAATAAACTTAGCGTAAACTCTTCTAAATACAGGACATTCTCAGTTATAAGCTTTTTAGTATTGAAATTTACAAACATTTTAGTGTAAATGTTTTTATAGTTACTATCTTGTTTACTCCCTTCAGAGAAATTTTCTTGGATGCATTTTTGTTTATAAAACAAGTTTTGTCAAATAAGGTACTTCTTGATTTTTAAAAATTTTCATCAAATGCAGATGCTACAAAATGTAAGCCTTCTAAATTTCATTCCACTCTTGTATAGCATATAAATATCCAATTAAAAATAGGAGCTTCATCGAAAAATTCTCCTCCTAAACTACATTTGAGAATTAAATTTTGTACTTTAGTTGTGCTTTTATCATTTCATTTGTGCAGTTCTTCCTTTGCTTTTGTAGAGATAGATGTCATATCTTCTTGTTTGTAAGCTTTGTTTTCAATAATTGCAATTTGATATAAGCTTTAAAAGCAGAAATACTTTGGTGCTTCATTTGCTGAATATTTGATTAAAGATTTCCAATTGATTTTGAACAAAATGCAACCAAAGGTTTGTTCTCATTTAGAGGTCTCATTAACAACAACAAAAGCAAAATTAATGTTGATTAACAAAGCAGTTTTATAAAGGCTCAGAATCTCTAAATCCCGTTGATAGCAGACAGTAAAGAAAATAAGCATGATCTACCTTTCTGAAACTTAAAAAATTTTTTTGTATGTGGTTTCGTGTTAGCTTTGTAAAAATTTGTATAGTTCTCTTTGTGTAAATTTTGAGAACTATGGTTCTTATTTTGAACGTAGAAAATAAAACTTGTTTGAATGCAATTATAAATTTATGGACATCTCAAACCAATTTAAAATAAATTTCTACTCCATAGGTTTGTTGATTTCACAAGTATATTGCTTTTACCAAAATTTATATTCATTATCATAACAAAATATTTGTAATTTTAACGTTAATATTGATTTTTTTTTTTTATTTTTATTTTTTTTACTGCATTAGCAGCATTATTGTGCATTACGGCAGTATTTTACCTCAACAGAATGATTTTCCAAAAGCTGAGTCCATGAATTGAATAAGAATAATTGAATTACATTGGAACTAAATTAAATTATTTTCTATTTGAAACATCTGATGACACCGCTGGTTTTAGTTCTTCTGCTAATAGAGAAAAGACATTAACAGCTACTACTTTATATACAAGAAAACTTGGAATTAAAAAATGATTGAAATTATTTTAGTAGAACAGTCATGTACTCTAAATAACAAGTGATACTACATATCACTCTTGTGTGTAGCTTTTCATCTAGAGTACATGACTGTTCTAAAATTATTTCAATCATTCTGCTAATGCTTCTGTTTTTACATGTGTAAATTGTAGCCTTTGGGCATAAGTTTTTTTAAAATAACTATTAAATCAAGTAGATGCTGATGTTTCTTAGCAGATTTGTGTCTTCTGGTTTTTATGTGGCCATGTTATCAGTACACCCTCTTCAGTGGATCATAAGTACTGACAAACATTTTATATGAGTTACATATTCATCACTGAATTTTATGAGAAATAGAAAATTAGTACTTAATTTTCCCCAAACATGGACTTTTTTATTTGAGCTAATTGCTAGTGAAAGGGTTTATTGCACATATTTTTGTAAAGTGTAACCAAAAAGTAAAACAAATCATTTTAGATTTGTACCATATGGTAAATATGCCAAGAGCACTGAGACTATTTCTCTATAAACAGGATTGCTCAGTCTCTATTTCCCAAACATATTTCACATTCACCTAACCTGTAATTTTCCACATTTCCTATTGATCCCACCATGCATGACCTGAAGGCTCCACGCATCTGGTAGGTTACTGCATGATTGGCTGGTACAGCAAGTGCCAGCAGGGGCAATGCCTTTGAGTACTTCTCCCATCACTATTTGGGACCTGAGAGAGTTAACCACCTTTTGGTATCTGGACAGACACACTTAGTTTTGTCAGAGAGCACACCTCCTTGAAAAGGAAATATTAATTACATTGGGTCTGAGAACTCTCAGAAAGAGAAAACGCTGATTTTCTTTCATGACTGTATTTAAATGGTTCCCTATTTCTGTCACTTTTTTCTTTCTTCCTGACCCTACCTCCTCTGTCCAGTTTATATCCTAAGTGCACTTAGTGTTAACTTGGAATTCATTATTCTGAACCAAGAGATAGTGTAATAATGCTAACTATCCATTACACAGAGCATGGTGATAATCAATTACCATTACTGAGCATCTATTATGTATCCAGTACTAATCTCATTTCTAATCTTAAAAACAAATCAGTGAGCCAGATATCATTTTCATTTTATAGATGTGGAAACCCAAACTACAAGGCTGATATGTAATGGAAGCCCACATTCTTCCTACTATATAATAATTACATTTCTGAAAGACATCCAAAGCTGGAATTGAACACAGATCTGCCTATTCATTCAAAATCCAGCTCTGCCTGACTTATGTATTCCTTCAGTCAAAATATTTGAGTGCCTCCTGTACACTAGTGTCTATGCAAGGGGACTACAAGGAGATTCCAGTCTAGTGACTTCACAGCTGGAATCTTTATTATTATTCCACCCATGATGCAGCAAAAAAGTAACTTGGATACAAAACTTCAGTGCAAACCATTGCAGCTGTATAGCCTGCCACTCCATCTCAACGCACCAGCATTCTGATATGGGCTCATACACCATCCTATATCCCAGCAAATGAATGCTTTGAAAACATAGTCCTTTTTACCTAAGAGTCGCAACAACCCTAAGTGGGACACATTTTAGTAGCCACATTTTACACAGAGGCACCAAAAGGGAAAGAATCCTGACCAAGGACTACAGTTTGAATTAGAATCCAACTCTTAGTACCTAATTCAGTGATTTCTTCTTACTGCGTCTCAGGAATCTAGATTATAGAAGACAGAATACATGACTTAGAGTCTCTCCTTGCACTAGGAGCCTGTCCCTGGAGCTTCTGGCTGCATTAGCATTCTGCCAGCAGCCACACGTAGGTAGGAATATTGTTACTGTTCATGACCAGGGGGAATAATCAGTCTCAGCTATTCTCGGGCTCTAAACTATCCAGAGTAATTAGGCTTAATTTTAATTTTTTTAATGGCTTGAAATTAATAGAAGCAGCTGCTGCTACAGTGTGTGGGTGTCCTTCTCCAGAAGGCAGAGACCAAAAAAAAAAAAAAAAATCCTACATATAAAATAAACTCTAAAAAATAAACAATAGAGTGTGTAGGACAAAAAGGTTAATTCAGAAATCAAGCAGTGCCTTTTTGTTATCAAAAACTCCCTGGCAATATGTGGCACTGTCTCTCTCCTCCCACCACTAGATGGTAATCTGATTAGACACCGGGTGTAAAAATGTGTTGCCTGTATTCGAGCGCTCCCTCACTCTCTCTCTCCCCCTCCCTGTGACTCACCAAGAGATTAAGCTGTGACAAAGTGAGGAGAAAGATAAGAATAGATATGCTGGTGACAGGAGCACTATTATAATTATTTGGGGGAAGATAGGATTGGAATTAGGAGCAGATCCGTTTTCTTAGGGAGGGTAGATTTATAGTGTGGAGATCCATGCCAGACACCTACCTGGCTGTGCCAGACACCAGAGAAGAAAAGAAAGGAGCCAACTGACTCAAACCACATGATGGTCTGGGTTGTTCCAGTCGAATGTCAACTAAAGGCCATGTGTTGGCATGGATGACAATCCAGAGATTCAGTTGCCCTCAAAAAGGGAAGAGGGATGAAACCTTACCTCAATTTCAAATATACTTTGGAAACTAGATGCCAGTTTACTTTCTGCCTTTGAGTAGGAAAAGGTGGGGAACTAAGAGACTGTTTCTACAATTGCGGTTCTTGGATGAATTTCAAATAGCATAGCCTTGGTGGTAAGAATATGTGTTTATCAGTCAAACAATAGTCCACATCAAACAAGTAGCACATTATTGACTTACAGGAGGTGCTTGATATATGTTACATCCCTTTGGAGTAGTCTAGTGACTTTGTTTTGCATACTTCATTTAGGACTTACAACCCAAAAAGAAGGATTCTTTATTTCCCTTTCTGCTAATTTGAAGAAAAGTGTGTCTGCTGTCAAAGAAGACCCTGAAGTTGGAAGTCATCTGTCCATATCCATATTTTCTGCTTGATTGGAGAGGAAATTAGGGTACCTGTTGTTCATGGCTTCTGAGGAGGGCTAGGGAAGGTTTTGTTTAGAAAGCCTTATGTGCTCCATTAGTTCCTGGGCTTCTCCTTTTTCCTCTGCACTTAGGTAACCTTCAAAGCAATGCACTGGGAAATTGACTGACATTTTGGAGAGAAAGCAGAGAGGATGGTAAATGGGAAGGAATCATTCATTCATTAAGTCATAAATTCACTCACTCATTCATTCAACAAACATGCTTTGAACTCCTCTTCAGTGCCAAGCACTATGTTAAGTGCTATTGATTTTGAGATGACTCAGAAACACAGCAGTGTCTGCAATTAGTATTTAGAGCAATTCGTTCATCCTGAAGTTGCTGACAAAAACTATGAAGAAAAGTGTCATATGAGCTGGGCCTCTCTTCTCTACATAGGGATTCACTTTGTAGAAAAGTATGGGAAAGGCAATTAAAACAGACAGAACAACATTTAAAAAGGCATGGCGGTTTCTGAGAACAGTATATTCAGGACATGACTCATAGCTTCACATAGAGACAGCACAATATACATATATTGGTGTGGCTGAAATTGTTTACTCTAATTTGTTAATCTCTTAAAGTTCACTGAAAAATATATTAATTTATCCAATCCAGGAGCATTTTTGAGCACTTCCTCTATGCAAAGCTCTGTGTAGATTCTGCAGAGCCCAAGATGAACAACATATGGTCCCTGCCCTCAAGGAGAGCTCAGTCTAATGGTGGAGAAAGGCATGTAGTCAAAGCAATATAATGAAATAGAGGCAATAATAGAAAGGCAATATATATATGATCGTGAATGTGTTGAGTATGTACATGTACGCATGCTTGCATATGCATATGTGTGTCTGTGTGTGTGTGATCACTCACCAACATGTACACACACAACTGGATCTGAGTTATAGGCCTCCCTCACACACGTTACCAGGGTGGACATAAGATAATGGCTTGTTTCAAGTGCTAGATCAGAACTTAGTCTCTGAGTCCTGAGAGTACATAGGTCTTGGGATCTTTCTGTATCCTTGGCAGGATCAGGTGTTAAGAGTCTTTTCTTTCTGGAGTCTTCTAGAGAGTCATGCATAACTTGCTTCTCTTAAGAAGAAGCATTCTTGCCCCTACCCTACCTTCATTTTTATCATATCATTGAAATAATAGGAATAACTTCAGAGGAGTGTTGTGAGGATTAAAGGAATTAATCCATTATAAAGTGCTTAAAATGGCTTAGCACATGGTTAATGATATTTATATATTAGGAATTAGTTTTAAAATAATTATTATCATTTTTGTTACATGGCTTCCATTGATATCTCAGACTAGCTGTATTAAATGGAATCAAGAAGCTGCCTTACCTAACCTAACATCCAGTATAGGAACTTTTATGGAATTCCTTAAAGCATATTAATTAATCAGTTCATTTTTAAAAAAATATTCAAACTTTTATTGACAATCCATAATATGCCACATCTGAGTCGCAGTTTACTCAATAGGTAAGATGGCAGGGGAGGCAATCCAATGGAGGAAGATGAAACACAAAAACAGAGGTATTGGAGGCATGATACAAAATTGTGTTATGAAACTGTAAGTTGCTCATGTAAATAAAATACAAGGTGCAAGGTGGGAGAACTAGTTGACGAAACTGGAGCCACAGGCAATCTAGGGGAGCTCTGAGCCAAACTAAAATGTGAGGAAAGGGAGTTGAGTTTTTAGGGAGAGTACTGGTGAGAGTACTGTGAGATCAGATTTTTCTGGAAGCAGAAGGTAAGCCTATGAGTTGTGTGGCAAGGGGAGAAAGGCAGGTGGCAAGATAACATAGTGACTGTGAGCACAGGCTTCGGAGTCGCAGCAGCCTGCATCTGATACAGGTTCTGCTGCTTACTAACCTTGAAACCTCAGGAGATATTTTACCTTTCTGAGCTTCATTTTTCTTGTCTATGTAAAGGAGATGTTGATAGCCTCTTGATCATAGGGTTGTTGTGACGACTAAGTGATAATGCATATAAAACATTTAAAACCATGCCTGAGACGTAGTGAAAACATAATAAGCAAAATAAGAAAAAAAACCAGAAGTGCATTCCGAATGAGACGTTTCTCCCACATAGCCTGAGCCCTCTTTCCCTTTATTCTTTGCGTTATTTGAAAGTCCTCATGTATTTGTCCTGCTGAGCCCTTCTCAAATTGATTTTTGTTTGTATCCTTACCAGAGTCTGGAAAATCTAAGCCCTGAGCAGCATCTCAGTTTCCTCGAATGATTACCCCAGGGCTCATTGCCTTCGCTCTGTCTGCAAATCGGGTTAGGCATCCAACCCACTCCGGAGAGGAGCTGGGACAGCTGCAGGCATTAGATGAATTCTCCTGACAGCACATAATCAAATTCAGTGGAGACGGCAGGCTTTTAGAGTCAAGTTGCTAAACTTGGCTAGAATAGGAGAAAACTGGGGTGATTGAATTTAAAGCATAGGCCCAGATCGGATATACTAGTAAATGAAGAGTTGAAAACATCAACATCATAACCTGAGGGGCCTGTGACTGTAGAATCAAGTTTGTTTGAAGACATGCTTACCTTGTGCTCTAGGAGACTCTGATGCAGACCTCTGAGTCAGGGCCTGAAACGACTCTCACAGACCATTGACTGGAGGCCTCAAGGCCACTTTCATTGGCATTCTCCCTGAATAAAAACCTGGAACCCTGAGACTAGCTTATTCTACCAGTCTCACATTCCTGCATGTTTGATCACATCACAAATGTATACCCTCATCCCTGCACTAGTCTGTTCTCTCTTTACTCTAACTTTTCCACTGTTTCCTTATCTATCCAAAACTTTGCACTTTCTACCTTTTCCTTTGAAACTCAGCTCTGTGGTTAATCATCTCACTTGGATCCTCATTCTCTGAGTCCTGCTTCCTTTATCTCTTGTCTTAACTGAACTATGCTTGATACATGATACTTAAATATTTGCTGAATAAAACAGTGAACTAAGGCCTAATGATCCTGGAGGCTACTACTTCCCCTGTTGCCCTCTAAGGAACTGCTTATTCTCTTACACTTCATTTACAGAAGGATCAAGAGGGGCCAGCTTTCCTCCTCATTCCCCATGCACCTTCCTGGCCATTATTTCTCTGTCTCATCCTGGTATCTTCAAGATTTCAATATAGGAAGGTTTAAGATAGCAATGTGATTAGAAAGGAGAAGTGCCTAGGGGGGTTGTCTTAAAGCTATATTTGTATTACAATAAGACTGTTGTTACTTGCATGCTTCTTCTTCCTGGCTTTGGGAGTAGGAAACAAATGGACTCTATTGATGGGACTAAGCAGGTCCTTATATAGCCCTTGATACTACCACTGGCCGTAATGTGAAAAGCCCTGTTCCTTTGTTGCTTAGTTGCTTTTTTTTTTTTTTTTACTTCTCTTCACCTCCTAGCACCAGGTTCTTGCCCATCTTAGACTTCACGGCCCATCACTTCAGCTGCTATTTTCTAATAGTCAAATCTGTCTTGTTTCTACCACCCTGTCCTCCTACTGACCACTCTCATCTATCCTTGGGACTGGTACAATCATGGCACTTTACTTCTTTCACTCACTTGAAAGGTACCCTGTGACTTCAGGATAATGGTTACATTTCCTAACATGGTTTATATAGTCCCTTTCTAATCCGGCTTCTGCCTTCTTCTTCAGGTGCATTTCTCATGATTTCCCTTCTTACTCTCTGTGCTTTAACTGTGATGAATTCCTTGCCATCCCAACATTTTACTTGTCCCCTCTTGCCTCCTGGCCTTTGACACACTCATATCTGGCATTCCAGGAGCCCATAATTTATTAAGAAGAACCATGGAGAGGAGTGTTATAGATAACTGAACTTGGAATCATATAGAAACAGATTTGCATCCCAGCTCTGTCAGTTACTCTCTTGAGACTATAAATAAGCTCTTTAACTTTTACAAACCTCCATGACCACATGTGCAAAGTGGAATGACAATATCCACCTTGACAGAATACCTATGAGGATTCAATTGAGTACTGAATGAGCCCCAGAAACAACCCATACTAGATATGTCCTGTCCATTCCTTCCTTTCTCTTTTCCCTCATTCCTCCCTCTGTCTTTTCTTTCTTTACTTTTTTTCCTTCCTTTTTTTTTTTTTTTTTGTCTTTTTCCTCTCTTTGCATTCCACGTAATGTTTGGGTGGGATTCATAACATCCAGAGCTACAGGCAAGCAATAGAAGCCACTCTATGTACAGCGTCAGAGTATGTAACCTCTGTGCTTCCACAGGAAGTCCATAGCCTCACCTCCCACCCTGACTACTTAGGCAGCCTCGGAAAGACACCAAGATACAAACAAGATTCTGCAATAAATTAAGGGCATATTATAATGCTCTTGGAGCTCTTAACAATATTCCCCGGGTTGCCCTACCTGACACCAGCACCATTCTTGTTTTACTCAACCTCATCTCTTATACCTTCCTCCTCACACTTTCCTCCATACGCACCTGTGCCCCTTGGCTTCTCAGTTGAATGCCAAACCATTACAGGTGAACTTTACATCTCCACCCACTGTGTCAGAATCCCCTAAAACATATTTGCCCTTAAGGAGCTTCCAAACTGATCCTAAAGGATAAAACTTAGGAAACAGTCAATAAAAAAGCAAGAATTGCTACAAAATGTGGGAGCTGAACTGGCCTGGAATTGTCAACGGGTGATCATGGAAAAGACACAGTTGGAGATGGGTTTGTAGGATGAACAGGATTTGAAGAGACAGAAATGAGAGGCATTCTCTGCAAGTGCGAATAGTTTGAATATCACAGAGCATGACAGAATGCAATGAACCTGTGAAGTGGGTGAATATAAAGAAGTTATAGGAATTATGACTAGAACATTTTGCCTTTTTCATATATGTGGTTTAGTGTTCCTTATTGGAGAATGAGCATGATGGCTTAGCAAAATTGCCTGCACAATGTATTTTAAAGTAGTATTTCCCGTAGTGATTCTGTGGAAAATTAGTCTCATGAGATATTCTGTAGGAAAATAATAATAATAATTTAAAGACATGTTGAATATTCTTTCTTTCCTTGAATATTCACAATGCACATTATTTTATTTTAAAATTTCTGAATTAGTCTTGTAATACAAAAACCTGACTTCCCTGGGAAAAGTAGGCCTCCTCTACTTATGTCACTGTAACATCACACTCTTTATTTCTCCTCAAGACATTTTTAGAGTGCATAACTATATTGTATATTTATTTTTAGTATTTTATTGACTGCTTCTCCACTACAACATATACTCTATAAGGACATACACCTTGCCTGTCTTATTTACCATTATATGCCAAGAATCTAGCATGGTGCCTGGCCATATAATAGGTGCTCAGAATAAGAATAAAGAATGAATAAAACTTTTTAATCTTTGTTTAATGTTGCATTGTTCAAACAGTTTATTGAAAGGGATAAGGCTGAAATTTGAACAAAGTGCTGCCAGATTTCAATCCCTTTTATCCCATAGATGGTACACGTTGTTGTCCTTAGCCATCACCTAGGGTTCTTGATGTTACAGTTTTTCTCTTGAACATTTATTCCTGCTTATTATCTTTTGAAGCTTGAAAAATTGTCTGATATGCCCGAATTTCTTTGCTTGTATCTTTCAGGCAAAGGCTGCCACCTAAAAATGTTTATTACTACCGCTGCCCGGACCATAGGAAGAATTATGTGATGTCCTTTGCATTTTGTTTTGACCGAGAAGAAGATATTTACCAGTTTGCTTACTGCTACCCATATACATATACCCGCTTTCAGCATTACCTTGACAGCCTTCAAAAGAGAAACATGGATTATTTCTTTCGGGAGCAGCTGGGTCAGAGCGTGGTAAGGCTCATTCAAAAACAGGCAGCCTTGGGGGAGGAGCTTAGTAGTGTGTTTTTATAGAATGCAAATAATGGCTATTGGTGCTTTGTGGACTATATGCTTTAGAACTTATAAAAATTATTGTTTTTATTGTGTAATTCTTTACCGCTATGCCCACCAGGGAGTCACAGAATAAGATATAAGACAGATGCTTATCCTTCTGAATGAAGCTGATCTAGCTCTCTAACAAAATATGAAAGTTCTGCTAATTTCCAAAAACTCTGAGAGAAAAGAAAGCCTTCTACTCGGTGCTACAAAAGGCATGAAAGCATTTTATGAGTGTGAGCCTCTGAGATGAAGAATAAATTTGTTTTTTACTGACTTCCACCTGCCTGCACTGCAGGTTATTAGCAAATGGTGTGAAGTTTAGATGTGCTGCTAACAATGTGTTCTGTCTTTGTCATCCATCAGTTCCCAATCCTTTTTTTCTTTCCCCAGGTTTAATTCTCTGGGTCTGGAGATTTCAGTCTTACATTTTGTATTGGTTTTCTATTGCTGACAACAAATTGTCACAGATTTGATGGCTTAAAACAACACAAATTTATTATCTTACAGTTCAGGAGAAGTCTGAAATTAGTCTCAGTGTCCTAAAATCAAGATACCAGCAGGTCTGCCTTCTTTCTGCAATCACTTGGGGAGAATTCATTTTCTTGACTCTTCTAGCTTCTGCAGGCTGCTTGCAGTCCTTGGCTTGTGGTTCCCTTCCATCTTCAAAGCCAGCAATGGCTGGTCAAGTCTTTCTCATGCTACATCACTCTGACACTGAATCTCTGCCTCACTCTTTCAGTTATAAGGACCCTTGTGATTATGTTGGACTCTCCCAGATAATCCAGAATATCTCTCTCCATTTTAAGATTTTTAACTTAATCATATCTGTGAAGTCCCTTTTGTCATATAAGGTAACATATTCACAGGTTCTAGGACTTGGGTGTTTCAGGAGGGGGTGTATTATTCTGCCTACTACACCCTCCATTTCTCTTTTCCTCTGTCTCTCCATATATAACCCAGTATTTGAAACTGTCCTTCACATTGGTTGCATAGGTTTTGTTCTCCATGGTCAGCAATACTTCAGTTGCTAGTAAAGTGTAAGTAGGTAATAATTTGGTTTTATGTTTCAAGAAGTATGGGTTGTGCCTCTGAAAGAGGCATATTGAACACTTTAAAGTTCCTAAGTGAGGATATTGGTGGAATTAGCAGAAAATACTGTATTCGAGGTGCTGAATTTGTTGGTGGAAAAATGGACTCTGCCTAGTGACTGCGTGTTCCACCTAGAAATGAGTCCCACTTCTAAATAAAAGTTTTCAAGACTAGACTGCTTAAATGGCATAGAGTCTGGTCCAGGATACCTTTAAAAAGAGAGAAAATAAAGAGGGCTCATGTATGGCTCAAGTACATGAGAGCCAAATCCAGTCTCAAAAACTAGTGATCACGATGCTATTTTTATAGTCTGAAATTCTCTATACACTAAGATTTTGCTAAAGATCTTCCCTTTACTCTAACCTTCTTCTTAACGGTGCTTCTGATGGGAGCCATGAGTATCTGGTGCCTGTCTACTTTAAACTGAAATTGGGACACATGGTGTATCAGTCAGAATGCTAGCAGGAAACAGATGGCAACTTCGCATGAGGATAATCTGAGAAGGCTTAATAAATGGGCTATTTACAAGGTGTGGGCAGTGTGTAGGGAAACCACAGGGTATCGTGCAGTTCCCTGGGGCTAGTAACAGCTCAGAGGGTGTGAAGGGAAAGAATTGCTACCAGAACCCAATAGTAGAGAGTCATGTAGTGGGCCACCTTGACTTTCAGGTGAGGAAAAAAAGTCAGCCTGAAATGATCCCACAGGGAGGGAGCTGAGAAATATAAATGCATAGAGCTCATTCTCTATGATCTTCCCTCTGATCTCCTGCTAAGGGTCTTTATTGGCTAACCCAACCAGAAATCAGAAGGCAAGAAAGCCCATTAATGTAACCCATACAGATAAGCCTCCCTGGGCAAAGAAAACAGTGGAGAAGGGCAGAGAGTGGATGTAGAGAGGCAAATAGAACATATTAAGTACAAATGGTCTGATCAATGATATATTACTACAAACGGTAACGTTATTTGAGATGGGACTGTCAGAGAAATTCTGAGATGAATGTTTGCCAGACATATGAATTGTGATTTGAATTAAGAGTGAGAAGTTCATGTAATACTTGGGGCTCTGTACATTTCATTTCTGTGTCCACCCTAGCCCCTTTTAGATTTATGCCAGGCAGAACATAGGTGCACATTGAATGGCTATTGAGTGAATTATTGAATGAATGAAAGAATGACTTAAGATATATGTCTAATCACATAATAGAATTTATAGATGTCAAATTATAATGTACACCTGAAAATTATATAATTGTATTAATCAATGTTACCCCAATAAACTTAATTAAAAAAGAAAGATATATGTCTAGAGGCAATGTGAAGAGCTAAGATCATAAGATGATAGGATGGATAATAAGATAATTTAAGCTGCCAATAATATTCATAATGCATATCTAAAATAACAGCAATTTAAACAAGATAGAGGTTTATTTCTCTTCCATATAAAAATCTAGATGTAGGCAATCTAGAGTTGATATTTTAGCTCTGCTCCTTGAAAGCCTTAGGGAGTCAGGTTCTTTCAGCTTTCTGCTCTGCCATCTCTGGAATGTGGCCCTGCACCTCATGATTCAGTGTGGAATTCTACCACCACGTCTGTGTTCTGGATAGCAGGATGAAGGCAGTAGGGAGAGAAAGGAGATGCAGTTATGTGACACTTTCACCTTTATCTCATTTGATAGAACTGATATCCACATTTAACTAAAGGGAGAATGAGAAATGAAGTCTTCATTCTGGGTAACCATGTTTCCAGCTAAAAATTGATAGTCCTACAGATATGGAGGAGACTTGATATTGAAGGACAACCTTAAATCTCTACTATAGGAAACCTGAATTCTGCTTCCAACTCTAATACCAAACTTCTCACATGAACTTGAATGTTACTTCTTCTATCTGGAGACAAGTTTTTATCTCTAAAATGAAAAAGTTGGTCTTAAATAAGGGTATTCAAATTACTTTTTGAGGATTTCACTCAGTTAGAAAAAAAAATAATTTGAGACCCCTGTTCTATTTCAGACCCCGCAAGAGGCATTATGGGGGATATATAATGAAGTATACAAGTTTTGGTGTACTTCCAGAAATGTATTCTATACCAGAAGTAACACATGTTTGAATAGATAAAATATTTTTAAAAGGATATAATTAAGGATCTCATGAGTTGTTTAATGAGTTCATGGTTAGATTAAATATCATGGAGAAGATGTGCTTTAAGCTGAGTCTTGAAATATAGATAATATTACTGAATACAGTGGAGGACAAGTTGCCCACAAAGCAGGAAGCAGCCTGAGGTACTGTACTGCATGGTGGTAGTTAGTTAAAAGTCTGGTTTGATTGGAAAAGGGAATCTTCCTAATGGAAGATTAGGGTAAACAGGAAGGTTGGGGGCACACTCTAGAAAGCCTTGATTGTCATATTAAGGAATTGGGGCTTTATCTTTTATTTAGATTCAACATACAGATCCTGGGTCAGTTACTTTATATGTACTTTTTTTCTTATTTCTCATAATAATTTTATCGTGTAGGCAGTATTATCCCAGTTTGGGAATAAATAATCTAAGACTAAAAATATAAGTTACCTGGCCAGAGCTACATAACTAATTCATGTCAGGGCCAAGATTTAAACTCATGGCTTCTAACACCACATCCTGGTGCTTTGATGGACCCACTGCTGCTTTTCTCCATTGGACCTACTGAGACCCACAGTAGCTATTTGAGAAAAGGATTACCTTATTCAAAGCAGCATTTTAAGAAAGTAAAGTTAATGGAAATGCAGGATATACCTGTGCTGGCTAAACTAGATTAGGGAAACTCGGTGAATTTGCTCAATCCCCCTGTTCTGGGCCTCGAAATTGATACCAGAGACTTTAAGCCTTTCTGGCATACTTTTGCAGATGGGACAATTCTTGGTTACCAGGGTATTTGATACGGCTTGTGTCTGAAGGCACAACTATAATTAGTTAATCTTATTCCAATTTGGAGGGAGGATAATTACAAGTGGGAAGGCTAAACATGCCAACATCCAGATCTTAGGGAGAGCCAGCAGTAAGCAAGATTTTGAATTTCTAGTGCTGAAACTATTAATCACATGGCATAGCTGCTACTGCTACTAATTATATACTAATGGCATTTAATTTTGTTACCAGTGGCCCCTTCTAACCGCACCAAACAAAATCCCTTTGTATATTGATCAAAGCCACAATCTGACATTTAAGATAAATACATTGTTTTTTTCTTGTTGTTTTAACAACTTTGTTGAGGTATGATTTATATACAATAAAACTCACCTATTGTAAGGGTATAATTCTATGATTTTTTGTAAGTTTATAGTTTTACAACTATCATCATTTTCCAGTTTTAGAATCTTTCCATCATCCCAAAAAGTCCCCTTGATAATTCCCACTTCTATTTCCTGAGCAACTGCTGATCTGCTCTCTGACGCTGTAAATTTGCCATTTCTGAACATTTCATATAAATGGAATTATATACTTTGTAGTTTATTTTGCATTTAACATTTTCACTTAGGATTTTTTTGAGGTTCATCCATGTTGGAATATGTATCAGTAGTTCATTCATTTTTGGAGCTGAATAGTATTCTAATTAAAAAGATATACCATTTTGTTTATCTGTCCTCCAGTTGATGGAAATTGGGATTGTTTCCACTTTGGGGCTATTACGAATAATGCTGTTATGAGCATTCACATACATATCTTTCAGTGTGCATGTGATCACATTTCTCTTGGGCAGATTTCTAAAAGTAGAATCATTGGGGCATATTGTAAGTTCACGTTCAACTTAAAAAACAAACTGACAAACTATGTTCCAATTTAGTAGTGCCATTTTACATGGCTACCAGCAAGGAAGGAGAGGCTAATAGTCTCTCTGTGTGCTTACTAACGCTTAGATTTATCTATATTTTTTATTATAGCCATTTTAGTGGGTACGTAGTGCTATCTCGCTGTGATTTTAATTTATATTGTCCTAATGACTAATTATGTTATCTTATCATGTGCTTACTTGCCATTCATATATCTTCTTTGATGAAGTATCAGTTGAAATGTCTTGCTCATTAAACAAAAAATCGGGTTATTTGTGTTCTAATAATGAGTTTTGAGAGTTTTTTACATATTCTGAATGTGAGTCCTTTTTAAATACGTGCTTTGCAAATATTTCTCCCTAATCTGTGCCTTATCTTCTTACTCATTTTCTTAAGTATGACTTTTGAAGAACAGTTTTCAAATTTGAAGCCCAGTTGATTAGTTTTTTTCTCTTATAGATCATACTTTTGGAGTCTTAGCTAAGAACTCTGCCCAGCTGTAGGCCACACAGATTTTCTCCTATATTTTCTTCTAAAATTTTTATAGTTTCCACTTACATTTAAGTCTATGATCCATTTTGAATTACTTTTTTATGCATGACATAAGGTAAGGGTCTAAGTTTGGTTTTTTGCATATAGATAGACATCTAGCTGTTTCAGCACCATTTGTTGAAAAGACTAACTTTTACCCATGAATTATCTTGGCACCTGGTTCTGATACCGCTGCTCAATTTTCCTATTTTTAAGCCTGGATTTCTAGGGAGTCAACCCTGTCTCTGTGTCGGTAAGTGGTCAGCTACGATTGGGCTGAGTTTGTGCTCACCCACCCTGAGCCCCTAAGGCTTTTATCCTCTGCAAGTAAATCTCTTTGTGGGTATGGGGAGCATAGTTAAAGTTAGGCAGTTTTCAAGTATGTCTTGGCTTTTTCTTTCCCTTTGTGTTGTGTTTCCTATGTGCATTTGTGCAGCCTCAAGTTTGTTCAGGACTATGTGGCTGGCTTGAGCCTTCTCGAATCTCTGCTGAGCCTGCACCCAGTGTCAGCCAGGAATATGCTTGCCCCAGCTGTGCAAGCATGGGCCCTCATTACTCTCTCATCCCTGTGATCTCATTTTCACAGACAATGCCAGTGGGTGTGAGCACTGCCTACTTCTCCAAATTAACTGAGTCCCTTTACCATGGCAGAGAAGCTGCCAAATCCTCACAGCTTGGCCTGTCCTAACAGAACATTGAATTCACCAAGACTGAGGGAAGATGGAACAACCCAGGACAGAATGTCACAGATTCTCATTCTTATTGAAATTCAGCACTTTTTAAAGCATAATAGTTTTGAGATTGTTGTATGCCTCTGGTCAGTTTCCAAAACACTGAAATGAGTTGTTTGTGTCAATTTTGTCCAGCTTTATATTTGTTGCCTGGGGATATAATTTCATAATAGTCTCATTCCAACATACCCAGAAATAAATTTTAACTGACAAATATCAGTTTTAAAATCATATAGCCCTTGTACTATCACCTGTTAAAATAGGGTATTATTTTTTATATATCATTGGACTAATTAGATGAACACACGACTTTCTCTCTCTCTCTCTCTCTCTCTCTTTCTTTCATGTGCGCACACACTCTCTGTGGTGTGTGTGTGTGTGTGATGAATTAGGTATAGAGAGCCATTCCTATACTTCAAAAGAAAATGTCTAATAAAGAAAATAACCTGATAGTGTATTTTAGGGAAGCACTAGATAATCATTTATATGAGGAGACTGTTATCTAGGTTCTACCACTGGTTAGTTCTATGACCTTGGGGAAAACACTTCTCCTCTATCGGCCTCAGAAAGTCAGACCAGATTATTTCAAGCTGTCCTTCCAACTGCAACCTAAATTATGGTTTAAATGTTCGTGCCATCCTGATTGCATGTTCTGAGCACACATCAACCTGTTGCAATGTTGCCTCTTAGTCGGTCCTTTATTTTATAATAATGGTAGTTACAGGAGGAACACTTTACCACCAAGACGCCATGTATAGTAATGAGAATGCTATGGAAATACCTAGAAATGCTGGTCTCTCAGATCTTAACACCTCACACAATCTCTAGGGTAAAGACTGTAGGGGTCACATTCAAATTTAACAAATATATTAGGCATCTCCTATGAGCAAGGACCTAAACTGTGTAGACAAGCATCTTGTCTTAACATTCTAGAAATGTAACTTTTTAGCCTCTACTCACACTCTTTTTAAGGTAGCCAATGACAAAAGAAGCCCTACCATCCCCAGAAAAGGGCTGCCTTCCTATAATAGCCTCTCTTTGGATCTAGCTCCACCCTCTGGGTCCACCTTGCATGTGCTTGCTCCAGACTGGACAGGCCTGCAAAGTTAGCAAGACATTAACCACACCCTCCTCCTGACTCTTCTCATCTCCAAGCTAAGCTTTCCCTTTCTCCACTCCTCCTATAATTCTACATTTCTTCATACTCCATTGTTTCTAAACTTTGTACCTTCATTGTTGTTCTCTGGACATGATTGAGGTTGTTAATTTCCTTCTTCAAATGCCAGAATGGAATGTAAAACTCCACAGGTGATCTATGCATCCCACTACAGAATAGGACTATTGCCTCTCTCTGGATGCTATATCTCTAGAAATGTAGCCAGAGTTTACATTAGCTTATTTTTAACAGTAAGGCCTCCTTGTAGTAGGTTTTTTGTTGTTCTTCTTTAAATAAAGCTATTTTTATTTCTGTGATATTCTTTTTAAATAAATCTTTGATTTTGGAATAATTTTAGATTTATAGAAAAGTTGAAAAGATAGTACAGAGAGTTCCCTCATACCCTTCATCTAGTTTCTTCTGATGTTAAAATCTTATATAACCATGGAACATTTATCAAACTAAGAAATTAATATTAACCAAACTATAAAACTATATTCAGATTTCATCAATTTTTCCACTAATGTTCTTTGTCAGCCCCAGGATCCAATCTAGGATGCCATGTTAGCCTGTAGTAGATATTATAATGATAACTGTGACCCCTTACACTTATCCTAAGTTTCAACTTTTTGGTTTAGTTCTTTGTTCTGGCTTGCTATGGTCATTTTGATTCTTAGATTCTCTTATCTGCAGTATTAGTGACTTAACTCAGAATTTTTAAAGTACATACTTTTTAAGTATTAATTTAAGTCAAGGATACAAGTGTTGAATAGGATAAGACCTGAAGGCAAGAACAGAGATCCATGCATATTATCAGAGACTTCTCCAGAATATCTAGATTGGTATTTTAATTTTATTTTAATTTTCTTAATTTTTAATTTTTTATGGTGACATTGGTTAATAAAATCCAAGTAGATTGGTATTTTTATGTCAATTCTATATCAATTCCTGGGGTTTGATTATGCTTCTAATCCCAATAGAATAAGTAACCTACATAAGCAAGGTTTTATCTGCCTCCAAGTCAACTCAACTGAGTTTAATTAAGTTCAACTTAAGTTAGTATCTCTTATGTACCACATTCTACATCTAGAGGTAAACAAGATGTAGTCTCTGCCCCCATTTCTTCATCTTGTCTATAAAGATCTTATATAAAGTTTTGCCTAATGGCTGTTTCAAATCCATGATGAGTGAGGAAGAACCAGAGAGCAAAGGCAAAATTTAGAAAATGGAGTGCTTTCTGGGGAAGGGTCTGGCTAGATGGGGCTCTACAATGAGGACCCTGAGTGATGGGATCCCCGCCCTGGGGCTCTAACCCCCTTCTCATGAGACTAGTATTTTTCAGCAGCTATTTGGTTCCCAGATCAGTAAAGTCACTGTGAGAATGGTCAGGTGGCAGACAGAAGATTCTGAAAGCCTCATCTTGAAAGATTTTCAGAATTCAAACCAAACTAAGAATCTGGAAGTCAGACTAAATTAAATAAATAAATAAATAAATAAATAAATAAATAAATAAATAAATAAATAGTATAAAGAAGGCTGATTATGAAGCCAAAGTGAAAAGAATAAAAGGACATGATATGATCAAAGAAAGCCAGAAAGCTAGGGTAAGGAGGAAGAGGAGCAGACTTGACATGTATAAGGAAATCTGGAAGAATTTAATCTATAGAGCTCGGCAGCCTCTACTACAATCCTTGTATAGACTTGTGTGGAAAGGCCAGGATCTCAAAAAGGAGCTGAGGCAACCAATGACCTTGTAGGCAGGAAAGTCGAGGGAGAAAAGATAATAACACCATTGAAGAGAGGCTACAGAGAGAGAGGACCATTCTGACCTGCATGATAACTTCAAAATAAAGTAGTCCCCTACCATTTTTTGTTTCTTTCCTTTTGTTCTTTCTTCCCTTTGAAGTAAAAATCATGGAGTTGCAGCTGGCAACTTGACCAAACAAATGTATGAAAAATAATGAAATCTTTTTAGCTGAGTTTTAAATTGAGTAATTGTTGGAAGTTAGTAATCTCAATTATCATCTCCTAATCCACCTCTCAGGAGAGTTCTTGTGGACCCCCATCTGCACCAAACCTTGTCCTGATCAGACACTCTAAATTAAACAAGCTTAGTGGTTTGGCTCCCTTCCAGCAGTCCACTTGATAAGTCACCAATCTCTTGGCATAGTTTTTGCGATTCCCTCCAAAAGCTGTCCAAATCAATTGGAGGCAGATACATCCTCCCAGCGTCTGGCTGAGGGGTTTCCAATGTGCCCTGCTGATGCAGGTGACCCATCCATTCCAAACCTCAACCCCAAGTAAAAAATGGCCTATAGAGAAAGTGCTAGGAATCGTGCCCCTGGGCTCTCCCTTTACTAGAACAGGAGACACATGTCCGATTTACCTCACGCAGCAGAGGCTGACCCTAACACACACCTGCTCCAAACCTGGGTTTCCTAATTTAGTGAATACATCACCATCATTCCAGTTGCCCATGCGAGAAACCTGTCCTATTTAACTCCTTTTTATTCACTTTTCACATACTGTCCATCACCAAGTATGATCAAGGCCACAATCAATATCCTTAGTATCTATCCCTTTCTCATTTGTGCTGCCAGCGCCCTAGTTCAAACTATCAGCATCTCTCAGAAGTTACAACAGCTTCTTTAGCCTCAGATATAAGATGAGGTAAACAGACCTCCAGGCTCTATTCTGTTTCGATGGCTACATCAGCATTGCAGTAGCTTCTGAAAGTCCCAGCCCTCCTCCTAACCTTGTGTTCCCCTCACCTCCTCACTGTTCCTGTAGTACCTGAGGAGAGACAGAGTAACCTCTTCGCTGAACACCAGCCATCTGGCATCCTTCTTGCTAACAGATTGCTACTTTTAGAACATTCTTTGCTCTCTCTTTAATAAAAAGACCTCATATAAAAAGATGTTTTGAGCTTCATGCCATCAGTCTATATAAGCCCCCTGCCAATCCTTATTGCTGTCATCTGCTGACCTCTTAGACACTTCCCTTAATCATGGAAGACTTTGGACCCTAATTATTTTTTCCACGGTACTGCTGCCACCAAAATGAGTGATTTCGGTATCCATGAAAATTACCCATTGAACACCCTGCCGTTCAGTAGTTTAAGGTAAAATAACAAATTCTTAACATGGTCTGTAAGAATCCGCATAATCTGGCCTCTGCCTGCTTCTTCAGCCTCTCTCATACCCCTTTCACTTTGCTGTCTATGCACTGGCCTTTCTACAGTTCTTTCTGAGAGCAGTGAATTTCTCCCTAACTTGTATAAACACTGGCCCACGTACCTGGAATGTACTTTCTCTTTGGCCCTTTACCTAGCTACTTCCTAGTATATATTCAGGATCCAATTTGAACATCATTTCCTCATGGAATTTTTTCCTGATACAACGTTCTCCAGACAGTTTGAGAGCCTCTGTTATGTGTCTATAATATATTCCATTTCTCCTTTAAAACATTTAGCACTCTTCTGATTACTCATTCGATATCTGTCTTCCTCTGTTCATAGCTTTAGGGAGTATTACTGTATTTAAGGTATGTACAGGACTGAGGGTAGGCGGAGAAGTCATGCTGTTATAGCCAGAATCCCTTCTTGGCACCTCTCAGGATGGTCGTCCTTTGTCACTTCCACTGTAGCACATTTCCGTCTTGTTGAATCTGTGGTATATAACATTAGGGCACAAGGTCATTTCTTTTATGTGAGTCATAGAATGTCAAAGCCAAGAAGAATCTTAAGTTTCTCTAGTTCTAAGATTTTAAAGCCATGCTCTCTGTGTTTTCAGGAGTGATCTGAGCTCTGAATAGTACCTTAGGGGCCACTGAGGAGGGAAAGGAGGGACTTCTGAGAAGTCGGGGCTCTGGCTTCTCTTCATCCTTCCTGCTGTACACACCAGAGCAGCCCCTACTTACCGGCCTTCCCGATAGACTTAGTTTGAAGAAAGGACTCAGATGCTAGCAATCTTTGCAAACTTCCCTCCCTTTCTGCAGCTGGAGACACTAGGGCCCAGAGAGGGGAGGTAACTTTCCTGAGTCACACAGTGAATTAGTAGGACAGCTCTAGCTGGAAGCCCAGCTGCTGACTCCTAGATTGTCTACTGCAGCCCACTGCTTCTCTCTCCCAGGCCCATCTGCAAGGTTTGCTTACATGTCTACTCTTTCTGCAAACACTAACTGGGCACGTACAAGGCAGTGAGAAAGAATTTAGATGCCTAAGTCAGTAATGTGAGCAACATGGGTTAGAACCTGACTTTGTCACTCATTAACTGTGTAACCTTGGGCCAATTACTTAATCTCTCTGTGCCTCTGTTTTCTCATACATTAGTCTCCCATCTTCAACAGGTATCCGGAGATATCCCTTATTCAGTCATAATTTAAGTAGAAAGATCATCACAGCTAGTGCCATATTGCAGTTTGAATTTTGATTCTGTCACTTATATCTTTGACTTGTCAAATAACCTTTCTACCCCTCATCTGAAAACTAGGCATTGTGATTTACCTTCAGGGTTATTGTCATGACAAGAGGCTTCTAGTAGATGTTAGATAACAGATGCGAAAATGCCTCCTGAATTGTTTGTAACTATTTGGATATAATACATTTGTAATATCACATTTCCCTTACCAGACTCTAAGCTTCCTAAAAGTACAGTAGTCCCACGCCCTCTTATCTGTGGGGGATACATTCCAAGACCCCCAATAGATGCCCGTGAATGGCAGATAGTACATAACCCTATATATACTATGTTTTATACATTCATCCCTACGATAAAGTTTAATTTATAATTAGACACAGTGAAAGATTAACAACAATAACATAATAAAATAGAACAATTATAACAATAAAGTAAGGGTTACTTGAATGCAAGCACTGCGATCTCATGACAGTTAATCTGATAACAAAGACAGCTACTAAGTTAGTAATGAGGGCGTTGGTGGGGATGATAGCATATACAGCATGGATATGCTGGACAAAGGGATGATTCATGTCCTGGGAGGGACAGAGCAGGATGGCACAAGATTTCATCATGCTACTCAAATGGTGTGTAAATTAAAACTATGAATTATTTATTTCTGGAATTTTTCATTTAATATTTTCAGACAGTTGGCAGCAGGTAACTGAAACTGTGAAAAGGACAACTGCAGATAAAGGGGGATTACTATAGACAATTTGTCATACAAAAATGAGAACAACATTTAGAGTATTTACTACATTCCAAGCACTATTCGACCTTTGTTATCTCGTTTAATCGGCTTCAACAACACTATGAAGCAGATACTACTATTATCCCCATTTTGAAGATGGGGAAATGGGGGCATAGTAAGGTTAAGTAACTTCTTCAAGCTTATACTACTTACAGGTGGTAATACCTACGTAGAAGGAACCAAGGTGTAGATGATTGGTGGGGAGTGGGAAAGGGACTGTAGGTACACGGAAGAGGCTCATAACCAAAGCTAGGGAATCAGAAAGAACTGTATGGGTGAGGTAATATTTGGGCCCTCTCTTGGAGGATACTTAATGGTGAAGACCGTATACTGGTGATGTAGTAGAGGGTATAGATTGGAAAGACACCTAGAAGGTCATGCTCAAGACTGGCTAAAGCTGTGGAAGAGCATTGGGGGTGCAGAGAGGAAAGATCTGGATATAATAAGGGAAACAGTTTGAGGAAGGCTGTGGCTGATAGTGGGTCCCAGAATAAGTCCCCAGTGCTAATGCTGCTGCTTAGAGAATCCCTGCCTAAAGCAAATCATCATCCATCAATACAAAACGGAAAAGAGAAGGGGGAAAAAACATCAAAATTATCCATCAACTAGGTCTGACATTGTTTCTTGGCCATTCTTAAAAGGCAAAAGTATTACAAATACAGTGGTTGGAAACTCAGAAAGGTGAGTATGGTGGATGACTTTGTAAAGCCTCTTAGGGAAAAGAAAAGAGAATCAGTTGCAAATTGTTATTATCCATTTTCTAACAAAAATGTCCTGCTGCAGGGAGACTTGATAAATGAACTGGACATTTTCCTAGAATCCTATTATTAGTATTCAGGAAGATTGTTTCAGTGTTAAAAAACAAACTACTGGCTACAACTTTTGGCCTTTTTGTATTTATTTAGCTTAAAGCGGGTCTGAAAAAAATAAGATTTTAAAGCAACTTCCAACATGATTTTGACCTAAGTAATGATTCACTCTGCAGTCTTGCTTTCAAAAGGTTTGCTTTGTGTTACTTTTGGTGATTGTGCCGACCAAAAGTAATGGCTTGGGAACAATATATTGGGATGTGTTTTTCACAGGCTATGAAAGGGACAAAGCATAGGGCCTGGAAAAAAGAGGCTTATGAGTCACCCCATGCTGTGGCAGCTGGAATTGGAAAATCCAGGTGAGATTTGACTGATGGCCCTTGGCTGGGATCTGTTCTCCTTTCCAGAGCAAGCTGTTGAAGTTCCCAAGGGATCCTTTAGCCAGCAACATGTCTGAGGTTGCAGTAACATTCTCTCAGGGCATTGTTTGTCTAAGGGAGGTGGGGAACAGGAGGGAAATGGGTTAGGTGCTACCTTCCAGGGCCTATGGTTTGATATTCTCCAATGAAGCTGCTACTGCTATTTCTTTTCTCTAATATTGCCGACCTCTGCTTCCTCTTTTTCCTGTTTCCCCATTCTTTTTCTTTGGCAAAACGTTTCTTAATGTGCATTTATCTGTAAGAGCTTAAATTATAAAGTTCTTAGGAGAAAACACAGGAGTATATCTTCGTGATTTGGTTAGACAGTGGTTTCTTAGATATGATAACAAAAACAAAGGAGCAAAAGACAACTTGTACTTTATCAAAATTAAAAACGTTTGTGCTAAAATGACACCATTAAGAAAATGAAAAGAGAAGCTACAGAATGAGGGAAAACATTTTTAAATTACATATCTGAAAAGAGACTTGCATCAAGAACATATAAAGAATGCCTACAACTCAATGAAAAGACAAAAAAAAAAACCTAATTTCATAATGGGCAATGGATTTAAATAGACATTTCTTCAAAGAAGATACACAAATGGGCAATAAGCACATAAATGGATACTCAACATTATTAGCCATCAGGGAAAAGCAAATCAAAACCACAGTGACATATCCCATCCCAACCTCTAGGATGGCTATAATAAAAGAAGACAGACAATAGCAAATGCTGGGGAGGATGTGGAGAAATTGAAACCCTCACATGTTACTGGTAGGAATGTAAAATGGTGCAGCTGCTTTGAAAACATTTAGCAGTTGCTCAAAATGTTAAGCATAGAGTTACCCAGTAATTTAACTCCTAGGTATATATATTTAAGAAAATTGAAAATGTATGTTCACTCGAAGACTTGTACATGAATTTTCACAGCAGCATTATTCATAATAGCTAACAAGTGCAGACAACCAAATGTCCATCAATTGATGAATGGATAAATAATGTTGTATATCCATATAATGGAATATTATTCAGCCATAAAAAGAAATAAAGTACTGATACATGGCTTATAACATGGATTTTATTCTTCTTTGTGGTTGTATAGTTTCTAGATTAACAGTAGGTTCTCAGGAAATTTTTGTTGAACAGATATATTAATTCATATCTCTCTTAAAAGGAGAAACTGCTGAAAATATTCAGATTCCTTGTTTTCCTAAATAGATATCACTTCAGAAATATCATTTCATGAACATCCTTACTCTGTTTTCTCTTTCATGCCTTGGGCTGGATTAATTTTTTTAATTTTGGTTTTCTTTTTTCTAAATTATTCAACTTCATCCATCAGTATTATTTGATTTCTCTGGCTTATTTACCATAGTTTGGCATTAGAAGACAATTATTTGCTGAGAAGAGAATAGGAGTACTCTCTTCTCCAAACTGTATTTTATAGGAAAGGCAGTTTCCAGTATATTTCCTACATTAAAGTGGATAATAATGAGATATTAATATTCACTGCAGCCACTTGAATCAGCCTATTTTTCATTCAATAATATTCATACATATTTAAAAATTTTCTAACTTTGTCTAACTAGGTCAGCAGAATTTTACCCAATTTTGTTATTGTTTGTTCAAGCCACCATTTTACAGGGGTTGGGGGTAGACAGATGGCTGAGAGTTTTCATCTCTTTTCTCCCAATCATGATGCACTGCAAGCAGCTGAAGTAATGAATGTTGAGACCGAAAAAGATCCTGAAAGATTAGTCTTCTAACACCTTCCTTTCTCAACTGAGGAAATGGAGGCTTAAGAAGAAAAGAGGTCTGTAGTCCCCAGGATTATGGCCTAGGTTCCCCGATTAGGAATCTCATGTGCTTTGCATTTTCACACAGAGGAGCCCTTTTTGTCATGTTATCTTCCATTTTCTCTCCATACACAATGTGTCAATGTATCATGGAATCTTGTCATCTTCAGGACTAACACTAGGTTGCTATTATTATTCCCTCACACAGATGGAGAAACCAGGGCTCAGATTAATTTACTTGCTTGATCTCACATAGCTAGTAAGTGGCAGGACCACGGTTTGTATCCAGGTCTGTCTGACTTTAAAACATATGTTCTTTATTCTGCATCGACCCTTCCACTGACTACCCCGTGTTACTGTGGGGATCTAATAGGAACATCGAAGCACTTAGAGGTGAGGAAGGCTTTGTCTTCTTGAGTCTCCAGGGTTCTTTCTCAGGGCAGAGTTGCCTCTGGGGCTCTATTTTGCCTCCTTCCTGACTCGCCAGAGGACCCAGCCCACTTCCACCTTCCCTGCGGCTACTGCTTCTGCCCTGTTCTCCCGCGCTTCCTCATTTAGCCTGCTTGGGGCGGCTGATTCAGTCCTGCTAGCTTCTCTTCTTCTTTGCCCCACAAAACAGTCATAGGCCCTCTTCTGTTTCAGAGTTTTCTGTTAAACCCTGTAGGTGCAGAGCTAGGGAACAAGGTAGCAGATGAAGATACAAGCGCAGATGAGACAAGACTCCAGATTCTTTTGGTGTTAGTTGTTTGGGGCTCCTGTCCCTCCTCAGTTATCTCTGAATGGGTGAAGCTCATCTGGCTGCCCTTCCTTCAGGTCAGCCCTTCCTTTAGTCTATGAAGGCTCCTCCTCCAGGAACCTCCCTCTGTGTAATCCGAGGGCCTGAATGTGGTGAAAAAAAATGATAGGTGTGTTTCCATCTTTGAGAGCTTCCTCAATACTGGAGCCTCCCGTATAATTGGGTCCCTGCCCAGCTCTGCTTTTCCTGGGAATGAACCTTTCGTGTTGCTTCCTCTCAGAACTGATAAGGTCCAATTTGAACAGATGATCTGCTGTGAAGGGTGCCACAGAGATAGCTCCTGTCCTGAGATGGAGAGCATGGCTGAGGTTCCATATTGTTCCTTATTGTGCTGAGGGTTAGTAATTTTGTGAAAATGTATCTACATTTTCTTGGAAGACTTGAAATGTGCTACACCCATGTTAGAGGGCATTATTATTAATGCTGTTAGTGATGATGATAGTGACAAAACAGCCATAGTAGTAATGATAACCATGACACTCAAATGGAAAGAGAACATAGAGGTTTTGGAGTCAGACAGATCAGTGTTTGAATTTCAGCTTCATCACTAATTCATTACCAAAATAAGCAAATGATTTCACAGTACTCAGTCTGTTTCTTCATCTGCGCATTTGGAAAAAATAACCCTTAATTTTCAAGGTATTTGTCAGCAATAATGTCAACCAAAGCTAATATTTATTAAGCACTTATATATGCCACACAGTTTGAGACCTGTCTGCTACTCTGTTCATTCTAAAGATTAAGGATTGAGGTACAGAGAAATTCATTAACTTGCCTGAGATCTCACAGCCTAGTAAGTAAGTAGTAGAGTAGGGACTTGGGAGCTAAGCCTCAGCAATTTGTCTCAAAAGCCTACAATTAAAACATAAGGTCTATACAGCAGTTGCCATATTGCCTGGCACACATTAGTTTCTCAATTGGTAACTATAATTTAACAGCATATTGAATTTCTAAAGAGCTACACAAGTGAAAAATGTTTGTTTTTGTTATCTTTAAGACTTTGTCTCTTTCTCATTACTTAGTAAGGAATGCCTAAAAAGCTGTGTTTACAGAAGGAAGCGAGATTTGATACTTACCTGCTTACTTTGATCAAGATAGACAACCACATTTGACAATCTTGGCTCCAGCTGGTTTATTTTAGGAGGCATAAATTATTCACTTGGAATGTCTACACTGATTACATTGACCAGAAAAAAAAAAAATGCCAGCACAGCTTCCCACTTGTGCTGGCTGTGGCTCAGGCTGGTCTCCAAGGAGAAGTAGCTTTTCTCAAGGTGGGGCAGCCTCACACAGATGTCAATGTTATTATCAATACATGTTATTGACCTGAAGGTATGTGTTATTCTGAAACCCTTGGACAGAATTTGCCCTCATACAGCATATAACCAGTCTCTTGTCCAAAAGCAGAGCTTTTTGACATGTCTTTGGCTCCAGGCTCTACAGACACCCCTTGAGGCAGAAGGAACTTGCTATCTCCATGGCAGCCTATTCCAACCCTGGGACAGCTCAGAGTTCCTCTTATCCTTCTGTGGAGCCCGTGACTTTTGAATTGGTAGACTTTTGAAAGTTCACAGTCAAGGGACCAAGGAAACACCCAGGGAAATTAGAATGGAAGGAAGAGACCAGGGTTTTATTTCATTTGTTTTGTTTCTGCTTTTGGGGGGATTGTCGATGTAGGGGTTTAAACAAGGGAGCAACTAGGTCAAATTTGTTTTATATTAAGTGCAGTTGGGCTGCTATGTGGAAGATGAATTAAAAGGCAGAGAGCATTGTCAGAGAGTTCTCTAACAAGATAGTAAGAAAGAGGGAAAAGAGTTGATAGATTCAAGAAATATCTAGGAGTTAAAATTCACAGAACATGTGATTAATTGAATGTTATAGGTGACAGAAAGAGAGGAATCAAGCCCTGTGCCTGGGGTTCTGGCTTCTTTGAGCTGATGAATGGTAGAACTGCCAAAATGGAGAGGAAGGGAAATTCTGGGGAGTATGTTAAATTCAGCCAAGACACTCAATATCCAGAAATATTTGGCAAACTCACATGTATTTCTAAAGGGGATCGGTCATGTCAGAAAAAACTTCCAAGCAATAGTTGGTATTGGATATCAGGTGGATAGTGACCTATTTCTTCTTCTCCCCTCAGTCTATCACCACTACCTGGGCCCTGGAAACATGCTCCAGGCTCTAGGAGAAGTGATGGTAAGGGTGTGAGGTGGGACTTCTCAGTTTTAGGTTGAGAGTGACCTTGCATTCCAAGAGAGGCACTGTGGCCAACTCTGACTTCATTGGTGTGTAAGACTCTGGGGCTCACCTCAGCTGTGTGTGTGTGTGTGTGTGTGTGTGTGTGTGTTCTTGCTTCTAGCAACAAAATCCTACCTGTAGGCGAGGCTAAGGCTGCTTACATGCTTCCTGCCTTGTCAGGGCTGGCGCAGAAACCAAGCATTGCTAATCTCCCAGGTTGAGGCAACAGTGCCTGCAAAACCAGAATCGGGCTGGGTCAGACAGGGGCTAATAAATTTGCCCTTTCTTACTGTCCTACCTGGTAACTTCATCCTAGATTTTCTACTTACTTGGCATACTTTGATGTAACTGCAGCTCCTCAGCTTGCCAGGTAGAAAAATATGCAGCCTATAATTTTGGTGGAGGGGAATAAAAGATTAAGTAGAGCTAAACAGGCAGAGTTTCTTCTTGTTATGACCTTAAACCAAAGTTTTGCAGTCTGAAGTTCAAGGATAGGTTTAAAAGCTTGCCAAATTCCCCAGCACTAGTGGCCAAATGTGGTATATTATGTACATGTGTGCATTTTTCTGGGAGAGGATTTGTCATTTCCACCAGACTTACAAAAGTAGCTATGACCTGATATAGATCAAAAACCACTACCTTACACCCATTCTAGGCTTCTTCTTCTAACTCTTATGGCCACTTGAAGATGGTAGTTTGTCATTGAAGAGACAATATAATATATTGGAAAGACCTTAGAACTGTCACACAGGAGTTCCTAATACCAGCCCCAGACATGCCCAGTGTAGCATTTTGCAAGTCTTTTCTTTACACTGAGCCTTGCCCGCTAGGACTCTGTGAGCCATGTGTGGTCTTGAGGACAGTCTCTCCCAGCTGGACTGCGGAGCACGTTGCAGGAGTCAGGCACTTGGCAGACTCCAAGTGGCAGTGTGCAGAGTGACAGGCACTAAGACCTATGGTGGCAGCTGGGAAGGCAGATCCCTGCTGTCAGAGCTCACTGAGGGGCCTGCATGCTCAGTCCCTATAGACCATGAATAATTCTATCGATCCTGAATCTTTAGGCAGGCAGCCTTCGAGGTCACCTCATCTAACCTTCCAGCCAATAGGAGCCTGAAGATAGGTCCCTTGGTGATGAGTCCATCACCTGTGTCTTTAACGTGAATATGGCCCCAGCTGGAATGTGCTTTCTCCCTCTTGCAATGTCAAAATGCCTGCGCTCTCAAGTGACTGAATCAGACTAAATATTTAATGCACGAAGTCAGCCTTCCCAGGGCCTTTGATCTGAAACTTCTTAAAAACATCTTAAAAGCCCTTCAGACACTGGTTAGTATTTCATTACAGTCACTTAAAATAGATTTATTTTATCAAAACATCCTGTCAGAAACCCTGAAGGCGGGCTGACTAACCCCTAGTGATTCTGACAGGACTGCCTCCCCACATTAGGCACCCAGCATCTCTAGACAGCCCTGTCCACATGCTGAGGGGTGCAGCTGTCACAGGCAACCCTGGATAGCTCCAGAGCTGTGAGCAGAGGAGGCGGCAAGGCTTGTCAGAAGCCTTGGGAGACTTCGTCAGTAACACCCCCGTGAAGGGAATGAACATTTATTGAGAGTCAGCCATGAGCCAAGCCGTTACCTGGGGTTCTTGCGTTTTGAATCTTATGGAATCTTCACAATAGCCCTGTAAGGTGGATGGTGGTCTCTCTAACACACCGATTAGGAAGCTGAGGCTCAGAGACATATGGAACTTGCTTAAGGTCACAGAGCAGAATTAAGATTGTAACTCAGGTCTAGCTCAAAAGCCTATGTTTTTCTTTTTCTTTTTCCACTGAGATTGTTCCTTTCACTGAGAATTCTCAGTTGTTTCTTTCTTTAAAAAGAATAAATAAGTGAAAATAGCATTTTATAAAATTATATAACTAGTACATCCTGATATAGAAAAGAATAAGGAAGAAATAAAAAAATCACTTGAAATTCTGCCATCTAGATAACTATTTATAATTATCTCTGGAGTGATGATTATATTTATTAATTGGTATTTTGCCACATTTCAATAGTTTCTTTATTAGCCACTCAATTCAATTTCTTAATTCCCTACCATGCCCCCAGTTTTAGATAGGGGAGAGATGAAGGAAGTGTGCCATGATCCTTTCTTCCACTGCCAGCCCGAGGGGATAAAATCAATTACCCATAAAACCCTACCATAGTAAAGGGTTAAAGCAGACCCCAGGGTGGCGGCAGAAGGTTCTGTCTTGTTCTAGCCACTGGCTAATTGGATGACATAAGGAAAGCTACTTTGGTGAAAGAAATAGTTCCTGCCTTCCTAGACTCTCACAGCTGGTATTAGGATCAATGAAACAATTAAGTGGAAGTTTTTTGTAAACTGGAAAGTACTGTGCGGACGAGAGGAAATATTACAAACAGAAAGACTGCATGAAGTAGGGTATCTCCACACCACTGATAGAGTGACTGTATATACTCACTATCTATGCTATCAACTCAACGTGATTATTAATAGTATTCTTTTTTACTCTCAGAAGTGCCCTGACTTTGAGTGATAAGTTTGATAGCCACCTGAAGTATTTGTCATACATAATTAAGTAGCTCCAAGAGAGAGGATGACAGAGCAATCAGGAACTCCTTGTAGGATGGAGCTACATGTGGGCTGGCGGGGCAGCTAGACCTTTAGAAGGCACTAATGAGTAGGGATTTCATTAGTGGCTAACACGCAGGAATAAAAAATGTGAAAAAGTTGGCCCAACCTTGGGAAGGCACATGGGATAAATTGCTGTGTGAAAAGGTGGTCACTCTGTGAAAACCTGGCCTCCTTCCATCCGCCTTTGGAAATAACGTGTGGGGGCATTTAGCGCTGGGAGGAAATACGGAGCTCTGGTCCAAGCTATCAAACATCCCCCATAGATTATTTTAACAACCTTTTAACTGTTTTCTCTTCTCCCACTCTCACCTCTCTCCAATTTCTTTTTCACAAGCCCCAGCAGGATCTTCTAGAACTCAAATCTGATCTTCGGTTTTCCATATAATTCTCAATTTTGTATTTATCTTGATAGATAAAAAGCTAAAGTCCTTTCTTTACAGATTATGCGAAGTTTGTCATGACCTTGCCCTGGCCAGTACACTCAGCCTCAATTTCTTTAATCCTTGACCTCTGACTATGTGATCCAGGAATAATAATGGCTTACCTTTAACGAACATTTACATTGTTGCCAGACACTGTTCCAATTGTTTTACGCATACTAACTCTTATAATCCTAACCTCTCTATGAGGAGGGTACTATTAGTAGTCCCAACATTTTATAAAAGGAGAAACTGAGGCACGGGAGGATACACTATTATGTGGCAAAGCTGGATTGGAAGCCAAAGAAGTCGTGATTCCGAAGTCTGTATTCTTAACCATAATATTATACTACTTCTCGATCTAAAGCACTTATCTTGTACTTCATGCTGTTCCTTCTGCTTGCAATATCCTTTCCACCAATCTGCTCAGAACACTGCTAATCTAGGGCTCAGGAAGCCATTTCTAATCAGTCTCCCAGAAACAGAGCATCTTTAGTAGGCAGGATTTCTTCCCATTTCATTTTAAAAATATTTATCCAGCTCAATTCAGCTCTGGGCTGGGCACATGAGAATAGGGAAGAAGGTTGAGATGGCACAGAGTAAAGCAGACCACTTTCTCAATGGTCCTTTACTGTATTTGAATCAAGACTTTCAACACCTTTAATCTTGTACAAATGTATGGACAACATAAGTATGCCAACCATACTTTAATAAAAAAAAATTCTAAAAAATAGAAAAGGACAAGAAGGAAATTGACAAGGTAATCAGAGATGACTTGCTTTGGAACGTAAGGCTTAAATTAGATCTCAAAGGGTAATAGAATAATCAACTTTTTGAGTTATAAGGGACTACAGGCCATATACTTCCAGACTGGGGAAGTGAGGCTCTGAAAGAGTCACTCGAGGGTCTCACAGCAGGAGGGCCAAGTGCCCCCACTCCTAGCAGAGTGCTCTGTGTGGCCTCCCAGTGTAAGCAATTAGGATGTGGCTGAGTGCCAGAAGGAGCAAGAATTTTCCAGAGGGGTCAGACTTGGGGAGCAGCAAATGGAATGAGGAAGAGGTAGCAGTAGGCACAGTATATGATATGGACAGTGAAGTGAGGAAACTCAGAAAAGCATCTCCTTCTGTGGGTGTAATGGAGCCTATAACCTTTTTAAATTGGAGGGTTGCCTTGGTATTGTGAAGCTGCCTCCTTTTTAACTTTGTAAAATAGAGCTCCTCAAAGTGTGTCTGTTCTGCCATTATTTTCTGGATCATCAAGACTCTCAGTGCCCTTTAGAGAAGCTTCTGCCTCTGCCACAACCAGCATCTCATTAGAATTCCTGGACATTGCTCAGCATTGCTAAGTGCACTGTAATGAACTCATGATGAGTAAAAAAAGAGACTGAGCTTGTTGCAGTCACATTCTGTCGAGGTTTCCCGGATACCCCCAAGATAACACGCAAGCCATATCACCAAAGACACATCATCTCTAAATATTCCTCTCTTCGTTTTCTTTGCTGTCATACTCACTTTTTCCACCTCAGCCAAAGGGGCTCCTGGATCCTTCACTCTAGGTGTTTACATTGAAACTGGGGAGGAACGCTTAAGCTGAAAGAGCAGACAGAATAGTGGAATTTGGAGCTCAGGTCAGGAGTGTTTCCTTCCTATGGATAACATGGCATTTACTCAATGGCAACAGCAACCACAATACTTATTAGTATAGGCTTCTGAGAATAGGTCTATTTTCTAGAGCTATGGGTTTAGGTTGCCTAATAAGAGTCCATTGAAACTCTCCATCTATCTTTTTCCATCTTATAAAAATGACCTGCCTATGTTAAGTACCTAGCACAGTGTCTAGGATATAGGAGACTCTGTTTTCTCCCTCATAGGACGTCCCCCATCACCTTTTCATACTTGTGTCTTTTGGTCTTTTTCACCCCCTTTTTTTCTCTCCCTGTCTCTATGTCTCTGTCTCTGTATGTCTGTCTCGTTTTTCCCTGTACCCACTGCCTCTTTAGGAGAACAGGCAATTGGATCTGGATCTTGTGCTCACTGATGTCTGTGCCATCCTTATGTTCTGGCAAAACAATCATGAAAATTGTACTCTGAATGGCCTCCCCAAGAGAGGGTCTCTGGACTTCCCTCTAACCTGTCTGCTTTTTATACCATTGTATTAAAAGCTTTTTATTCACACTTAAATTTTAGTTTCTTTGGGAATTCAGAGTGCTCGATTGAATGTCATTTTGAGTTTTGTGTTTTTGATGAATGGCCTGCATGTGTCAGCAGATAGGTAATATCATTTTGCAGACTAAATCTCCCTGGTTCCTTTTTGCAGATGCTATTTATCCTGGAAAACACAGGATTAAAGGTCCTTGACCTGGGGGTTCAAGTCTTGATTCTGCCCATGCCCATTCCCATTCCTCACAATATTCCCATAAGAGTTTAGTTGGACTGCAAGATGAAAAGCAGTATCATCAAACATCTTGCTCCAAACTCTTTCCGGTCTTATTTTCCTCTGTCCTTACCAGCCATGCCTCCATCCGTCCCAAACTGCGTATTGTGCTCAGAAGACAATGTAAACTAAATGTGTTCATTGTGGGCCTTTGTACAAGTGGTCCATCTGCCTTTCTCTCAGATCAACCACTCTAGGAATTTCTGCTCATGCTTAAAGACTCAGAACAAATGTACTCATTATTCGAAACCTTCACTGACTGCTCAGGCAGAGTTAGGGCCTCCTTTCTCTTTGTTTCCCTCAGTGCTTTTTCTTCCCTCTAATCCAACATTTTATTATTATCATTTATTATTATTTTGTCTACAGCACCTAGTCTTCATAGGTGGTCTCCCATCCAAGTACTAACCAGGCCAGACCCTGCTTAGCTTCCGAGATCAGACATCGGACTTGTTCAGGGTGGCATGAGTGTAGACCATGGACCGTGGCTCCACTGGGGCACGAAACCAGGACCCTCTACATGTAAAGCAGACGTGCTAACCGCTACACTATGGAAACACATCCTAATCCAACATTTTATACCCAATATCATCCTTGCCCCACTTTCTCCCTACTAGATTGTGAACTAATTGTGGACAAGGGCTGGATCGGATTCATTACTGTGTCCATGGTTTCCATCCTAGGGCCTGGCATAAGTGAGATGTTTTCTATAAGTTTGTGGAATGACATATTAGGGACTATGACTCATTCATTGAGCACCTATTCTGGGCCGGCTTTATGAAAGATACTTTTTATATGTCTTTTCATTTCATTTCAATCCACTCATTCTGGTACTCTCTTCAATACATTGTCCCTCTCATATGCTCATCATACCTATGGTGTCACTACAGGGTGTTCTCAGTCAAGACTTTATCTCTTGATAATCTGTTTCTGACTCCAGCTCTGGGAATGCCATGTGTTCAACACTAGAAGCCTCCTGCCAGTTGAATTTGTTCATTTCATATGGAGAGTGAAAAAAAAAGAGCTCAGACACTGGACAATAGGAGTTCTGCCAAGAAAGCCATCATTTCATATGGAGGATCTCACATAGGGTGTAGGTGTCATGCTAAGCGAGGGAGGTAGATCGAATGGAGTCCCAGCCCCTGAGACACTGTAGAGATGAGATGTTAGTCTTTTGAGTTGGTGCCAATTAGCACACATTTTAATGATGGCATAAGGGACTCATTAGACTATTCAGAGACTCTGGAATTTCATCAAACTCAGTGAAAAGCTGAAGTCCCAGGGGAAAGCTAGAAAGATGGATGTCTGCCCACATCTGGCTCCAAGAGCTTTGTAGGGAACCAGGCAATGGATCTTGTTTGGGCTGTATTACTAATGGAACTGATGGGCAGATTTTGAACAGACAGGACTGGGGATACTCGCAGTGATTATTTCACCAGAATTCAACAGTACCAGGCACTAAATATGAGCGCAGATCTCAGTGAAAGAGCAATGGTTAAGGCATCAGTTGTATCTGCCTTCAAAGAAAACCCCCAGTCGAGTGTGGAAGATGAGACTCATACATGAGTAACTATGATGAAAGGTGAGAAGGGCCATGCCGTTAAAGAGTCATTGGTATGGTGTTGCTGGAGTTCAAGGAGGGAGGGAGAGTCACTGCTACCTGAGCCAAGGGATTCTTTGCAGATGAAACCACGAAAAGACCTCCTAGTACAATACTTAATGTAGGAAGTCAATAAATGTGCATTGTCTTCTTTTCTTTTTCTTTTTCTCCCATATTAAATCTTAAACTTTATTTTTAATGTTTCATTGATTCATTCATTCTTTGTGTTTTTTTTTTCTTCCACCTCTTCAATGCTGTAGGACAAAGTGTGTAGTTTTGCGATAGGGAAGTAAGTAGGAAGTGACCTTGCTTTAGTCCATTCTGGACCTGAGCCAAGGCTGAACAGAGGAGATAGGCCCTAATCCAACCAAGCCTTTGCTCACCTGGTCTGTGCACAAACTCAGCAAAGCATCTTCCATGCATTTATGCATGCACATTACAAAAGCCTATTTTTATTTCTAAAATTCTGCTTCCTGACTGGAGTGGGAGTTAAACTTTATATTTCCTTAGATGTTCAATACCAAATGGCTTATGGGAGCCCTGGCAGAATGGTTTCAAATAAGCGTTTTAATGTAGAATAAAGGTCAACGTGCTGGAATTTGAAACCATTAATCCTTTTGCTCTTAAGGAAGACTGTATTTTAACAGAATAAATAACAGATTAAATAATAAGAGTTCTTGAAATTCCAATGAGAAAAATTACACATTACATTGTTGAGAATTGAAACCAATGAGACCTTAATGTTCTCTCCTTCACTCCTATTTTAGGTTGCCAAGATTTAAAAGGTAAAGAGAAATTGTTCTTTTAATTTTCTATTGTTTTGAAGGCAGAGAGAGAATGTTTGAGTCTTTGAAGGTTAAGGGATCAATTATATTGGAAAATAAGCCCTTTCTTTTATGGGTAGAGCAAGTGCATCACCATAGCCTAGAAAAGAGAAACTCCATGCTAATTATTTTAGCTTTCAGTGAACAAGGCCTCAGAAAGGGACAGGGAAAACCAACCATCAAAGTAGGCCAACAAACTCTGCCCAAGGTAGTCATTCTCTGACCAGGTGATCATTCAAAACCTAGATCAGATACTACCTCCTTCAAGATGACATCTGTTAGTGTTTGACTTCTCAGTTAGTGTTTGACTCCTGCCTCTAAACTGGCATATAAGGTAATTTACATATCTATGTTCAATTTCACATAAGACTTGAGTTCCACGTTGTTAATAATAATAATAACAAATGATTAATTGCACTCTAGCTGTGTTCCAGACATGTAGCAAGTACCTTAAACACAATATTCAATGTAATCTTTACAAAAACTCAATGGGGTAGAGATTATTATCCCATTTTATAATGAAGAAACAACAAATTAGTAAGGCTAGATAACTTGACCCAGATGCTAATGGTAGGATAGTGATAGACAGCCAGACTTCCAATCCAGGTCTTTGGAGGCCATATTGTAAGGATTCTTATAGACCACATACCAGAGATTTGAATTTACCCTGAGCACTGGGGAATCATTGATGGCATTTAAGCAAGGGAGTAATATGTTCAAACTTAAATTTAAGAACTTCTCTCTGGCTAGAGAGACTGGTATGGGAAAACAAATGAAGAGACCATTACAGAGATGAGGGAATTACACAACAGTGAGAACTGAGTTGTTAAAAAGAAATATTCAGGAGTTAGAATTGAGAGGGCTTGGTGACTAGTAGATTGTGGAAGGAGAGGATTAGGGTTGGAGTCAAGGTTTGGAAGCTTGGGTAAATTATGATGCCACCTACCATAATGGGAAGCAGAGTTCACTGCAAAGATGGTCACTAAGAGGACTTTCCTACCAAAGATCTAGATCAGATAGAAGCTTAGAATCTTCTTGCCCAGTCTGAGTATTCCTGACTTCCTGCAGTTGTACTCAAATGTCCCCATTTTATAGGTGAAAACACTAAAGAACAATAGTTAAGGGGCTTGCCCAAGTTCTCCCATGGAGTCTGACATACAATAAGAGCTAAATAACTTTTTGTCAACTGAGGATTTCAATTTGATATTAGCCACTTTGAGATGTCATGATTTGATGATTTCTGTTGTAACTTCAAATGTTTTGTTTTCTCCTTGGACTATCTGGGGATGGATGGGAAAGCGGGGAGTATACAAAAGACTGGGAACTATAGGTTCTAGGTTCTTCCTTGAAGAAAACAGATCTGCAAGTTCCTGAAAATTCAAGCATAATCTTTGAAAGAGAAAGCAGTATCCGTATGAAATGCACTTAGTCAAATTTAAAATCGGAACTTTTCAGTCAACTGACTTGTTCTAGGTGATACAATGAGTAAATGTCGGATCCTAGCGCTCAGCTCTGAGCTTTGACTCTCAGTCTTGTATTCTTTTCTCTTCACTATTCTTGCCTTCTATTATTCCTAAATTCTCTTCATTTCATAGCAGCCTGAAAAACTAATTGTGCTTCTAAGCCTCAAAAAGTTTTCTGTTCTTAGTGGTATATACAGTAAGAATTTTACACCAGGTCACAAATAGTCAACAATAATGTAAGAAAATAATAAACACATTTTTCCATAACCTCCCAAAATATGCATTGATTATAAACATCTGAGATGTTCTAGAGCTGAAAGAATCTTTAAAGTCATCTAATCCAAATTTCTTTTACAAAGAAAACGTCTGTTTCAAATAGTTTAAATAACTTGCACCATGACACTTTTCCACTATATATAAAGGCCAACATTCGAATCCAGGACTCTTCTTATTCAAAGCTATGGAAAAAAACGTAGACCAAGACAAACTTCCTCATTTTATATATTTGAAAACTGAATCTTATCCACATCTCCGTTAGTTCAATCAAAAGCTATTTACTGAGTTTCTACTGTATCCTGGGGCCTGCAGGTACAGCAAGGAAAAAGAAAGAAGGGATCCCTGACTTCCCAGAGCCCTTGGTCTAGCAGAGAAGATGGCATAACACAATCACCAGGAGCGATGTGTGCTCCAATAGACCATATCTATTGGAAGGGAGATCACCTGGTCAGGGAGGTCTCCCTGAAGAAGTGATGTTTTAACCATAGTGTAGTGGTTAGAAACATGGACTCTGGGGCCAGACTGCCTGGGTTGAAATCCTTGCTCTGCTACTTACTAGCTGTGTGACCTTGGACAAGATACATAACTTCCCTGGGTCTTAGTGTCTCCATCTGTAAAATAGGAATAATAATAGTATGTACCTTGTAGAGCTCTGATGAGGATGAAATTAGTTAATATTTATAAAGCACTTAGTATTTGGCATATGCTAAGTGCTTCATATGGAGCTTTTATTTTTTCCCCCCATTTATTTATTTATTATTTTATGTTAGTTTCAGGTATACGGTACAATGGTTAGACATTTATATAATTTACGAAGTGACTCCCCACCCCGATTATTCTAGCACCCATCTGGCACTACACATAGCTATTACAATAATATTGACTCTATCCTCTATGCTGTACATAAGGGATTTTTAAATAAAATAAAAAATAAGCTGAGATCCAACAGGTACATGAAAGTTAACTAGAGAAACAGGAGGTCAGATAAGTGTTCCTGACAGAGAGCTTATGCACAGAATGAGGAAAGACGAGCCTGTTTCTAGGAACTGAAAGAAGCCAAGCATGGCTCAAATAGAATAGACCCTGTTGGTGGTGAAAAGAGCCAATAGGTTCAGATCAAGGGGACTGAGGGTCTCGTAGATCCTGTTAGAGTTTATAGAGAAGCAGTGAGGGTTCAGGGAAATATTTAAAGAGCAGAGAGTCTTAATCATATTTGGGGTTTTGATAGTCTTTCAGACTGCTTTGTGGGATGTGAATTCAGTAGGGTTCGGGTGGGGTGCGGAGACCTAGTGAGAGAGAGAGAAGGTAAGTCAGGGTCAAGGGCACAAGAGGACCCAGGCTTCCTGCCTTCCAAGCCGGGGCTGTTGCCACACTGCACAACATATTTCTAATGTGTTTTGATGGAAGCACATCATGCCAAATGCATTCTCTTCGCTTCTGGACGTCCGCAGTGCTTACCCTTTGAGCTGCATCCCCTTCATTAAGTGAATGTCCTGTTCCCCTGACTAAGAATGTAATTACCGAAGGAGAGATCAGATTAAAATTGAGTTTCTGTAATGGGCCATTTGTTTGGAAGGGAGCCTGAAGGTATTTCTGAGGACTTTAATCAAAGGGGGAAAAAGCCAATAGAACTTCTGTGATGATGATGATTATTAGGGCAATTGAACTCCAGGCACAGCCAGCTTCTACATCAGTGAGTCATCACTTGCTTTTCTGAGGCCCTTAATTGGATGAGATTTGTTTTCCTCTGTAGTCTAGACTGTCAGGGATGGAAGAGACCTCAAAGGTCATCTAGTTCAATCCCACAACAAAGCTTGAGCCCTGGCTATAGCATTTTCATCAGTAGGTCATCTCATCTCTCTTCACTCACCTGAACTGACAGGGCAGGGAACTCATTACCTTTAAAGACATCCCTCTCTATGATAGAGCAACTCAGTGAAAGCTCCCCCTTTTATGGAAGTGAACTCTGTCTTTGGGTTCTAGTCATGCATCTGTCCTGGTCCTGCTTCTGGGACTATGTAGGGCTTATCTGCCTGCTCTGCCTCTTAAGAGCCATGGAAAGATCTTTAGGCAGCTGCCATGTTCCCCTGAGCCTCTTCTCCTGCAACTGTCTTCTCAAGTGCGTACCACTGTGTGTTTAGTAATGGTAAGGACAGGCTGCTGTAACAAAGAAACCCAACAATACGATGACTTAAAGAACAAAGAAGTGTATTTTTCTTTCCCAAATTTGTTTTGAACTGAGCAGTCCAGGTTGGCAGGCAGCTATACTCTTAAGAGTTATTCAGGAACCCATGTTCCTTCCAAAGCCCAGATTTACCTTGACCTCAGGCATTGTTGTCATCTGCACAGTCAAATTCACATTCACTAAGGATCTAGCTGGTGGAAAGAGGAAAAGGGAGATAGAGAGAAAAAGGCCACTTTCTTAAGGCTTAGGCCTGAAGTGGCACACATCACTTTCATTTACATTCCACTCGTTGGAACTTAGTCACATGGCTATACTTCACTGTGGTTGAAATATTCATAGGAAGTATGATCCATCCATATACCCCAAAAGAGGGGAAGAAGAGATTTAGGGAGACATTCTGCAGCCCCCATTATACCACGTGAGGTCAGGTGGGCAGGTCGTAGCTTGGATGGGCCCCTCATTTCTATTGCCAGCTTCATTATTTTTGGTGCTTTCTGTGACAAGTTTCAGAAAAATGAATGTAGTGGAGAGCACAGAGCATTTGAATGCAGACATTTCCACCCCATTCTTATTAACTGAGCTTTTGAACCAGTCATTTAACTTCTCTAAATCTCTCGGTATTTATGAAATTGAAAGAAAAATGTCTATTTTCGAGCACTCGTGAAGGTAGGAAGGGATAACTAATGCAATTGCACTTTTCAAAATGCAGATAAACATGAAATAGTTGGCTTCAGTCTTCAAATTATTGGCTTTAAACTTTCTCTGACTACCCAACCTAAAGGGTTTTTTCTCTCTTTGGATCACCCAAAGCAGTTGATTAGCTACTACCATTTCAAACAGAAATATACTATGAAGGGCTCTTAAGGCAGAGTCTTTTACTTTACAGCCATTTGCAATCCATTTGAAGAAACAACTGAAAGAATTTGATGGTGAGCAATATTAGTAGGAGTAGCAACAATAATAATATTTATTATTGGTGGTAATATCCATTTATCGAGCAGTTACTATGTGCCAGGCTCTGTACCAAGTGCTTTATATGTAGTATCTGATTGAATTTTATCATATTCCTGTGAAGTTGGTATGTCATTCCCATTTTATGGATGAGAAACCCTAGGCTCAGAGAGTTTAACTATCTTCGCCACAGTCTTACAGCTGTCAAGTGGCAGATCCAATATTTCAGTTATGACTAAGAGCTATTTTGAGTTAAGAAGATTCATCAATTCATGAGACCAGATAATGTACAATTTTGTTTGGTCATTGGTTCATTCAACAAACATTTATACAGTGCTTGTTGTACGCTGGGCACTTTTCTAAACACTGGGAAGATGGAGTCAAGTAGGTCATTTTGGCTGATGACCTCATCTAATTCTTAATGGATAAAACAGAAGCCATATGATAAGGGCTACCTCAGAATTAACCAATTTTCTTATATGCATATCCACACACTGCCTTTCCTTTTATCAGAATGGAAACATACTCTTGTTCCTATCTAAAGCCAAATTCCTGTATTCTAGATCCTATTTGATTCCCACAATTATTCCTTTTTAATCTATATCTTAAATTTATTATTTTTTAGATATTCATATCTATATATGAGAGCGGGCAGGTGGGTGGGAGAGAGAGAGAGAGAGAGAGAGAGAGCGCGCGCGCGCACTATCCTCCCCTGATCCCATATTTCCCTCTGCCTACAGCCCATTACTGTGCCCCACTTTATAGCAAAACTTCTCCAATGAATTATATATATTCATCCTTTCCACTTCTTCACCATGCATCACCCATCTCATTCCATTTGGGTTGAGCTTCTATTCCCAGTGTTCCTCTGAAATAGTTTTCATCAAGGGAATGCAGTTAGCATTAATGTAATGGCTAGTTGGAGAGCCAGAGGAGAGAAAGAGCAATTAGAGGGATTTTTTTATAAACTATATAAATGTCTAACTAATGTGCTGTATACTTGAAACTAATAATAAAATTAATTTAAAAAAAAAAAAAAGATCTTTCTAGACTGACATTCTGCCAGTTCTAATGGTCATTTCTATTTTCGTGTTCCTAGACCTCGCAGCAGCATTTCGTAGTTAACTCTTAACTCTCTTCTCTAGGATGTCAAGACACCACACTCCCTTTGTCCTCTTTCTCCTTCTCTTCTTCATTCTCCTCTTCAGTGGTCACTCTTTCTCAGAATCCTTTGATGGCTCCTGCCCTACTATACTTTGAATGTTTGAGTACCCTGGCCACTCTTCTTTTCTCTTCTCTAGCTATACTCATTCTCCAATTAATCCAATCTGTTCCCATAGTTTTAGGTGCCAACTATACACTAATGAGTTCCATATCAACATTTCAGCCTTAACTTCTTCTAAAGTCTAGACTAGTATAATAAAACTGCCTACGCAGCATCTCTATCCAGATGTCTAATAGACATGTCAAAATAAATACATTCCAGACAGAAACTTGAGTCTCTTCTGTCATAGTAAATAGCCCCAGGTAGAAACCTAGGGGCCATAATTAAATTCTCTCTTCCCCTTACATCTCACATTCAGTCTATTAGTGAGTCTTGCCAGTTCTGTCTCCAATATGTATCCCAATCCAGTTGTTTTCCTTCATCTCCTTGGTCATAACCTTAGTCCAAATCACTATCATATCTAGCTTGGACTACTGAAACAACCCTTAAGTAATATTCTTGCTGCTTGCCCCCTAGAGTTCATTCTTCACACAGAAGCCAGATCGTGTCACTCCCTGCTTAAAACCTTTCAGAGCCTTTTTTTCTGACTAGAATAAAATCAAAGGTTTTTATGATGATCAACCAGTAAGGCCGTGCAGGACCTGGCCTCTGCCTACTTCTCCAACCTCTTCTCCGTGAACTCAATCTCTAAGATCTAGCTACTGCGACCTTCTTATACAAACATGGCAAGCTCATTCCTTTCTCCAAGACTTGGCACTTTTCCCATAGGAGAATTTTCATCATTCAGGTCTTAGTCAAGGGATCTTGATCTCCACAGGGCTCATTCTAGTTAAAATACACTACCCAGTCACTATCACATGATGCCATTTAATTTTATTCATGGCATATATCAATAGCTGAAATAATTTAACTCTTATAAGTCTGTTTTCTTCCTGTTGGAATGTAAACTCCTTGGGAACAGAGCCTTTGTTTTGTTCATTGCCATATCCCCAGCACCTAGAAAAATGCTCAGCAGCTATTAAATGCTTAATAAATATCTGTAAACTGACCAATTAGATCTCTGCTCACAAGGCCTTCAGTGTAATGAAAGCAACTAAAATATGAACAATGACCACATAGTATGATTTGTGCTGTGACAGAGGGAAGCTTAAGAGTTCTGGAAGACCAAAAGAAACACCTGACTAATCTAGAGGCATCAGTTGAGGTGAAACTGGAACTAAAGTTTGAAGGATAAGTTGGTTTTAGCCAGGTAAAGCATGGAGGAAGAAGAGCATGTATGGGGCCATAGTAGGCCGGTGCGGCATGTAGCTCTTTAGGGTTGGAGTAATGGAGAGAGGGAGAGTTGCACAGCAGCCAGTTTAAGAAAGGACTTTGGAATTTAGGTTTACATAGAGAGCCCAGGAAGTAGCCAAGTGAATGAGCCTCATGATTGTCTTTTGTGGCTCAAATTATGTTTGAAAATTTGCACTTTTTTAAACTTTTTATATCAAGACAGTCCCCTTAGTTGCATGTTCCTCGCTCCCCCCCGATCATGCTACAGAACATGGATTGTATAAATGGAAATACATACATGTACCTGGCCAAATTATACATATGAAATCTATCTTTTACTACAGAACCAATCTACCGAGAGTTTCTATAGTAAGTACATCATTGGCTATTAATATTTTAATGAATGTGTATAAATATTGTGTTATAAATAAAATTTGACTTATAATTTCATAAAAAGTGTTTTTAGCATCAGAGATAAGCTATATATCATAGTGTTTCTGGTATAAATAAATAAGTGGTTATGACTTGAGTATTCAACTTGGGAAAGACACACAGGTTCTTGAGGCAGTAATATTATTCTGGGTACTAACTACATGACCAAATTTGGGTCTTCCTGTCCTATACCCTTGGTAATTTTAAATGGAGATAACTCCTCCAGACAACATAACCTGCATGTAGACATTAATGTATTTACTACATATGGTCATAGCAAATACTTATGCTACAATATAGTGCTGTAAAAATAGATACTTGTAAAAACTGCTCTGAATGTGGTGCAGGGAGGGAGTAGTTCTGCCTTGTAGTATTCAGGAAGTTTTTGAAGAGGAAGCAACATTTGAACTAGGCTTTGCAGGATGAGTAGGAATTTTCCATATGACAAAAGAAAGAACTGTCATTTTAGGCAGTGAGAATGACACAAACAAAGGTATAGAGGTGTGAAAGAACATGAGATATTTTGGGAAATGTTAGTGAATGTACACTGCTGCTGAAAGACAAGTAGAGAAGAGGCAGAAATTGGAGTAAAAGGTTTTGTTAGGATCAGGACTGAATAACCTTGAAGAACATGCTCATCATTTCGACTTTATCCTTCAGGCATCATTGAAATCCAAGGATTTAGAACCTGTGGAGAGAGACAGTGGAGAGTAGTCAGGAGGCCAGGACTCTGTCCTGGCAGAGCTTCTACCTCTGCCTCTGAGTCTCTGCCCTCTAGAACTCTGCCCTCTCATCCGTCAAAGAGAGGGTTGGACCAGATGATCTCTAAAAGGTCCCTTCCACAGCTGTGAAATTTCTTAGGCTAAATAAGTAGCCCCATCTTTTTTGTCAGAGGAGTGAATAGAGTTAGTGTAACAACACGCTGAAAGGCAGAATCACTGCTCTCAAGCTAAATTTCCCCTGGGATCCTCATTTCTGCGTTGACCTCTCAGGCCAATGGAGCCAGCAGTAATGACATGTGAATGCTGGCACACCTCCTCCCCTCCACCTGCCCAATCTTGTGCCTGGGAGTCCCTCAGTGAAGAGTTATGAAAGCCTTCTAAATTGAATTCCCCTCTCTCTTATCTCACACTTTATTGAGATGCTAGAGATTTTTAACTTCACTGAGAAAAGATAGTACATCATGATTCGTTCTAGCCATAGTCTCTCAATATTGGCCAACAGGTTGATAGCAAAGGTGGAACATTTGCCTCTAAAGGGAAATTGCTCAAGGCAGTCTTCTTGCTTTCTTAGAGACTTGTTTTTTCTTTCACGCTTTCATTTGTTATCAACCTCATCCTGTGGTCTGTGAAATATTCTCTTTTAGAAGTGGAGAACTTCAACTCCACCACACACACCATTATCTAGGCATTCAGTCAGCACACATACCCAAAGGGTCTTTTATATACCAGGCATTGTGTTTTATAATGAGGATAGCAGAGAAATCATACACAGTCCCTACCAATTTGGTGAAGGAGGCAGAAACATATGTAGATATTTAGACATCAGTTGTTAGTTACTATAGTAGAGAAGATATGCATTTATCCACTAAACTCCACGGAATAAGTAAGAAAAATCCCTGTCCTCAAGTAATTCATAGACTAGCCTTTTAAAATGATAGAGATGGGTTCTATTTTAGGTATATGTATACAGCATTCAAAGGATGTACAAATTTTATTTTTTGGGACGAAGGAGTGAGAGAGTGTGTCTGGAAAGGTTCTATGGAGAAGATGGTATTTGAGTTAAATCTTCAAAAATGCATAGGCTTTTTACCAGGCTGTCTTAAGGGCATAGTGGGCAGGGACAGCATGAGGGGAAAAAAGTAAGAACATTCTAGGTGTAGCACTCAGCATGAAAAACCCAAACATATGAAATAGTCTGGTGTGTTCATGGAACCACATTAAGATTCCTGAGTATGGCTATATTTTTATCTTTTAAAATGGTTGTAACTTATCCTGAGACCTTACTAAAATCACTTAGTAGTTCTTGCAGCTTTTCTGTAGATTCCATGAGGTTTGTCATATATATGAGACTTGTTTTATGGCCCAGAATATGGTCTAGGTTTATCAAGGTAAGTGTTCCGCATGCATTTCAGAAAAATATAGATTCTACTGTTGTTGAGTAGAGTATTTAATAAATGTCAATTAGATCAGATTGATTGACAGTACTGTTCAAGTCTTCTACATCTCTCCTGGTTTTCTATCTATATATTCTATTATTTATTGAGAGGAGTATTGAAATCTATGACTGTAATTGTGGATTTGTGTAGTTCCATCAGGTTTTGCTTCATGAATGAGATGCATATTAGATGATATTAGATGCATAAACAATTAGCATTGTTATATCCTCTTAATGAAGTGACCCCTTTATTTTTATGAAATGCTCCTCTTTCTTTATATCTGATGATATTCTTTGCTCCAAAGTCTACTATGACTGATCTTAATATAGCCATTGTAGCTTTTATTCCTTTATTACTGTTAAAATGATGCATCTTTTTCCATCTTTCTGCTTTGAATCTATCTGTCTTTTGTTTCAACTGCATTTCTTATAGGTTGCACATAGTTGTATCTTGCTTTGTTATCCAGCCTGGCAATCTCTGCTTTTTTAATTACAGTGTTTAGACTGCTTACATTTAGCTTGATTATTGATATGTTAAGTTTGAATTTTTCATTTTGCTCTTTGTTTTCTATTTATCCCATCTGTTTTTTGCTCCTTTTTCTCTTTTACTGCCTTTTTCATTATTTTGTAGTATTTTTTTTTTCGTTTCTTTTTGATTTCTTTGGTTGATTTATTAGCTATAACTAATATATTACAGTCATTTCTCCTTATCTGCAGTTTTGCTTTCTGCAGTTTTAGTTACCTGTGGTCAACTGTAGTCCAAAAATATTAAAAGGAAAATTCCAAAAAACTTTAAGTTTTAAATTATGTGCCATCTGAGTAGCGTGACAAAATCTCAGACTGTCATACTCTACTCCACTCAGGATGTGAATCATCCCTTTGTATAGTGTATCCACAGTGTATTAGTTCTAGGTCCATTTTGATATGACTTTTCATATCAAAAGTCCCTGTTTTGCAATAGATAGACTGGAATATGTCAAACAGCTTCCCTATTCAGGTCTCTATGGGAGCACAGAGCCCAGTATAGCAGAAAGAGAGTTATATCCCTAGTCTTGGGCCTGCCTCCAATTTGTAGTGTGACCTTGGGAAAGTTACCTTCCCACTCTAAATCTTAGAGTTTCCATATCTTAAAAATAGTGGTAAAGGCTAGACTTGATCAAGTTAGATTTGATACTCAACCTTCTGATGTATTGCCTGCCACGATTGCACCAACCTTCCCTGAGCTCTTTCTTTGGTGAATTCCTATAGCCTCCCAAAATTCATTTTGCCAATTATTATGTCATTGTATATCTCTGCTGAATAAGCCAACTAGGAGAGTCTTGCCTTAGCTCTGAGAATATCTACTTCTCTTCCATCATGCCTTTCATATAACAGAATCCTAATAAATACTTCTTTAGTTCTTCCTTGCCATGTTCTCTGGTTCTATAACTAGTCCTAGATCAGAACCCTGGAGACATTTTCAGACTTCTCCTCTCCTTCATCCCAATTTACATGGTTAACAGACTTGGTTCTGATTGCTTCTGCCCCCTAGATATCTCTTCAATCAATCTCCTTTATTTCCTACCACTAAAAATATAGATGTTATTATTATCAATCCTCTTATTATCATTGAAATAATGAAAGGAAATTGAGGCAAAAGAGATCAATTAATTTGCCCAGAGACACATAGCTAATAAATGGCCAAACCATGACTAGAACCTAAGTTCTAATATACTTGCTTCCTCAATTAACATTTGCTTATGGATTGAATGAATAAATAAACAAATGAATGGATTTATGAAATTAACTTGAATTTCTTGTATTTCTACTCTTTATTTACTTGACAGAAACTTAGGTTAAGTTTTACTCATAATTTTGCTTTGTTGAGTTGCACAGTAATCTTGTTTAACTCTGAAAAATGAGCAGGGTCCAGATGTCCCCTGTGGGATGCCTGGGCTGTCAGTGAGCTCTTACCAGTATCTCCGTACATGCTGAGTAGCTCCCCTAGAACCTCCTTGTCCTCGTTTCGCTTTGAATAGCTATAAACCTAGAAGCAGCTGCCAAGTCAGAGCCCAACAGAACAGACCGTTCTCAACCTCTCCTCAGCCCTCTAGGAGGTTGCAATTTGCACCATTTTTTACCCATAATTGGGACAGTTTATCTAGATGACAACATAAGTGGAATTGTAGTTTTTTAAAAAAGTATTAGAATGTGCTGGGCTTCCATGTGAATATGAAGGAAAAAAAAGAGTTGAAATTTGTCAGTACATTGGAAGAAATTTCAGTCTCAGGAATGTCATTTTTGATGAGTAACTTGGTTCCAAAATAATGTATGTACAACTGATCATGCTTATATATTTTTGAAAAACCAGAAGAGAAAATTTATGTTTTTCACCCTGTCACTCCTCTGTAAAGCCTCATTCTAATCCCTTAGCCTGGCACCACAGCCCTGTAATCTGGCCCTTATTCATCTCTTTCCTCATATTTTCTACTGCTTCTCTCGTTATACTTTATCCTACAGTCATAGTGAACTGCTTGTCGGGTCCAGAACATACTTCTACCTTCTCAATATGTTATTTCCTCTACTTGGAAGGTTCTTTACTACTTATTTACCTAGAAAACTCTTTGCTAGACTTTAAAACCTTGATCAGATGTCAATTGTTCTCTAGAGCCTTCTTCGGCTACCACCCCCTCCCCCCAGAAAAGTTGACCACTCTTCTGTGTAAATACACATTTATTATTATCTAGCATACTGTTTTCCATTTGTTTGACTTCATTTGTGTCTCTTCATGTATTCCCAGGAAGGACAAAACTCAGTGCTCAACACTTGTGTGGAGTTCAGGAAATCTCTATAGCTAGATTCTGACCCAAACCAGTATTGGCAGAGTTCTTTGTGTTTCACACTAGAAAGTGCCTTATAGGACATTCAAAGTCTTTTTGCTTCATTTACTACTAAGGAAACTAAGGCCCAGAAAAGGCAGTGATTAGCCCAAGATCACGTTGTACATTTCATGGCATTTGTCCGTTGTTGGGTAAGTCTTCACCTTTGCCAAACTAGGGAATTCAACATTGCTTTTTATGAGAGTTCTTAATGTTTTCATGCTCTGTTCTAACACAGAGGTTAGAAGCATGAACTTCAGAGCTAGATGTCCTGAGATTGAATTCTAACTACACTGCTCACTATTGAGCAATTGGAACACAGTACATACTTTTTCTGTTCCTCACTTTTCTTCTCTAGACAGTGAGGATAATGACAGAACCTATCTCATAGTGTTATTGTGAGAATAAATGAGTTATACCCATAACTCATTAGAACATAAAATGCACTCAATTAATATTTCCTAACATTTTGCAGAAATAAGGAGAAGAAGGAATCAAGATTAACTCAGATTTCTAGCACAGAAAGTGATTAGGGAATATTAGAAGAAAACTAGGACCCAGGTTGCATAACACATTGCACAGATGTTCTGATTGAATTCTAGTGTTGCTATGTCCATGGACGAAGGAAATAAAACCAATTCGAAGGAACTTAAGTGAGTTCATCTTATGTTTTTTCTCCTTGAACATGGTAATGAAAGTAAGACCAATGTGTAGGCACAATCAGACAGATTTTATCTCTGCCTTCAGATATTTTTTCTAATATTCAGAGCTAACTAAATATGAAACAGGCTGCCTAGGACGTCAGTGAGTCCTTCTCATTCTATGCATTCAGATAGAATTTTAGCAGCTGCTTGAGGCCTTAGATATTATAGCAGATTCTAACGTAGAGTAGATAGTTAAAACAGATAGATTTTTAAAATTTAATTTATTGAGGTGACATTGGTTAATAAAATTATACAAGTTTCAAGTATACCATTCTATAATATATCACCTGTATATTGCATTGTGTATTCATCACCCAGAAACTTTTATCACCATATATTTGACCCTCTTTACCCCTTTTTTACCTTGTCCTGCCATTTCCCTCTGGTAGCCACTACACCGTTATCTGTATCTATGAGTTTTTGTTTATTCATCTTGTTTATTTGTTACTTTCAGTTTTATATCCCACATATAAGTGAAATTATATGGTTCTCAACTTTTTCTGTTTGGATTATTTCACTTAGCATGATATTCTCAAGATCCATGTTGTCCCTGATGGCAGAACTTAATTTTTTATCTTTTCTTATGGCTGAGTAATATTCCATTGTATATATGGAAGCAGATGGATTTTAAGATCACTTTGAACTGTTTCAATATTTTTTAAAATATGTTTTATTTTACAGTTCTAAATTTTTAAGCCTGTGAGTCTATGATTCCATTGGATTAACTGCCAATCCCATATATTATGTTTGGCAACAATCTGGCTATCCATTTTATAACAATATCTTTAGAACCTATTGGGAATTTTTCCATATTGAGCATCAAGGCAATTTAAAACATGATTTCTGGGGAAGGCATCAATTCAGGACCTTCACTAAATGTTCTCATAGCTACTCTCTGTATTTTTGGCTCCTATAACTGTTTGAGTTTAAAATAATTGGAGGAAAACAATAGCTAAAGCAAAAAAGCACTATCTCAGCATTTTGTAAGGAGTGGATGTAGCTGGAGAGAAGCAGCTGCCCACTGCCACACTTATATTTAGAATCTACCTGGGGATAGCTCTGACTGACAGAGCTGAGTTTGGTCTAGTTGAGGGAATGGAAAAAATAACTGACACAATATTTTTATCAACTTTGTAACTAATTATTTAAAATACCACAGTCATATACTTCAGAGGCAACTCTAAATTATATACACAATTTATTGATTAGAACCTTTATTGTATATAAAATTAGAAAGTACCATAAACTACTTTTGTAATTGTCATTTAGATGTTTGTGACCAATTAAATAATAATAATCGTTGATTCCAGGTTGTCTTCTAATCTAGTGCTCTTCTCTTACATTTCGTATCCCCATCTGGACAAATTTTATAGAACTTATCCTCTTTTGCAAGCCAAATGAACATTCGATGATGTAAGATCCTCCAAAATCAAAACGGTTCAATGGCCTCTTATTCTTCTTAGGATAAAGATTTTTATTTGTTTTTCTGCTTCCCCTTCCCCACCCTGTCCAAATTTCTGTTATAGGTTCTCATATACTATATACCTTAGCACATACATGTGTGGTCCTTTGATTGATGTCTGTTTCCTCAATAGACTAAGCTTCTGAGGGCAGGGAACATGTCTGTTTTTGCTCCTTCTATAGTCTCATTCCTTAGCATCGTCCCTTAAAACAGTAGAAATGTAATATATATTTGTTGAAAGAATAAATAAAATGAATCAATGTGTTTTAGAATATTCTGTGCTACAAGATTTATAAATCAAGTTTAGGATACAGGTCAGTGATTTGGGGAAAGTAGAGATATTAATTTATAGGTAAGAGTGTATTTATATACAGAGAGAGAGAGAGGGAGGGAGGGAGAGCAAGAGAGTGCATTATGGGTCCATTTGGCATGTAGGATTTGAGTTTGGAAAGGATCTAGACAGACTTAACAGAGGAGAGGAGTCATTGATGTTTTCTGCTTTTGCCAAGCAGGATTAAATAACTTCGATCTGTTACTAAACAGGCTTTACACTAAGATCTCCATTTGTAAAGAGCACAAATTTGTTGTCAATTGTCTTATTGCTAGTGTTAAATTACTTTTCTTTATCTTGAGTACATAGGTGTCTTTGGTTCTTTTACTCTCTGTCCTCAAAACAAAACAAACTGAAAACATTGTAGCTATTAATTAAGGCAATTTAGCTGATGTCTGTCAAGTGACCTTTGGGATCTGGTTTAACTCTGCTGAGTACAAGGGCATGTCTCTATGTGACTAGGTCATTTAGGTTCATTTAGGAAAACAAAAACTACACTAAGCGTTTCAACAGAAGAGCTTAGTACCTGGAAATTGTTAGCTAGTGTGGAAGGCTAAAAGAAGAAAAGGAGAACATTGAGATAGCTCAAAGATAATTTCAGGAAGCTGTTATCACTGCTGGAATTAGAGGAACAGAAGGAATGAATTAGAGTATCAGAACCAGGAGTTTAGAGAGGAACTTTGGCACTGAATTCATTTCTCTGGGGAGGGAACATTGCCTGTCTGTGGCTTGAAGAGATTGGTTCTAGGAGTGTCAAAAGAAACTGGAAACTGGAGCCAACAAACATAAAAAAGTAGGAAAGCAGTCTCTCCTCTCTTCCTCCTCCTGCCTTCCAATTTCCCTTTAGTAATTGGCAGAACCAACAGGAAGCCAGAAAGAAATATGAGAAATATAATTTGCAGTTATCATAGAGAAGAGTATAGAAGGGTAGATTCGGAACTGAAACTAGCACAATTTATCCCTTTTGGTTACTTATCATCTGTAAATACCCTTCTACACATATTTGAACTTCCATATAACGAAATAGGTCAATCTCTTGCTTCTATCTTAGACATAGATGATTTTCATACACATAAAGATGTTCTCATCATCTTCTCAAAAAGAGAAGAGACACAAAGTTACAACGGTCACTGCATTTATCTCTAAGTCATGTTATCTGTTTTAGTCACAGTCCCATTTGAATGATATTTAAAGGCTAACTTTAAAGGTAACCACCAATGATGAACTTTATATAAAATATTAAAGCAAAAGGAAGAGGGAGAAAGAAGTAAATTGATGTGAGCATGCACGTGCACACACACACGTACACACACACACCCCTAACAAGCAAAGAAGAAGAGACATTATATATTTGCTATGATACCCATTTCTGCATCTGGTCAAAGGGTGTAGCGATAGTTATAACTTCCTTTTCCATTATTCATTTCATTTCCTTTTTTTTTTTTTTGCCCTCAGCAAATTCCTCAGCTTTTTGGTGTTCTTTACCTGATAGGTTGACCCAAACCTTTATTTCTGAAGGGTATGCATACTCAGAGAATCTTTATGGGATCCTACATTTTCATTAACTATTATTATTGGCTACAGAATTACTGAAAGGTATCCTAGAGAATCCTCTGGGTTCCAGAATTCTTCCTTCACTCTCATTGTGTTGCAGCAGCCCAAATCCCCCTTAGCAATTGGGATCAATCGCTACAACCGATACAGAAACATGATTCTTTGCCTTTTGGTTTAGTAGCTCAGGAACCCTATTTAGATGAGTGGTACCCTTAGTTTCCACTTCGATGCAATCATTGTCTTGTTCCTTTAGGAATGAAGACCTCCTAAACCAGCAAAACCCAAAGTTATAAGGATGAGAAACAAAATTTCTGTGAGTTATTAATATGAGAGTGTTGCCAGAGAATGGGGTTCCCCTCTCAACATGTTTCCAGGCTCTTGATGTCTTGAACAAAGAATTAAGCAAGACACTGAAGTACAGCAGAAAAGAATAGCTTTATTGGAAGAGAAGGTATAGCAACAGTACACTGCCAGACATGGAAGCGGCCCAAGCAAGAGAAGGGTGGCTCAAAGGCTCAAGGGCACAGTAACAAAGTCTTTGAGGTTTTATTCCTATTTGCTGTGGGTTGTTACTTTTCTTAGAGGTGTGGGCTTACTTGATGGACAACTAAGATGGACAGAACTCAGTGACTCATCATTTGCTTTCTTCACATGTTCATTCCCAGAATTTAGTCTGTTATAATGATATTAATGAACTTCCGAGCATAGTGATAGTATAATGAGGCTCAGGTGAGTTGAAGGTCATTGAAGTCTTTGTTGTTCAAGTGTGAGTGACTGGCTTAAACGAATGCCCAATTTTCTGCTTACATGTTTCCTTGTATGAGTTATTTTTAGCCCCAAAATGCCTTTTGGCTTGCTTAATTGTGGGCGGACCCTTTCTAGAATAGGAAGACCTCAGCATTTTGCAGCAGAACTGAAACCCCCTATTTAACTTTCCTGCCTCACCCTTTTCTAAGACCTATGAATCCCTTCTTATTAGTATGGATGTTAAAGGGCTGGAGGTCTTTTCTTCTGTGTCTGCTTCCTGCTGAGGAGGGTCGTAGTCCCTGCCTATTGGGGTTTCATGGAGCTCTTTCCCTTTCTATCTCAGTCAGAAGGGAGTCTTGGGTATCCTGCTGAAATGCCACCTCTGTCCCTAGACAAGGAAAAAAAGAAGAAACAAACTTGTTATTTAAATCATATATCTAGTTATGTTTCTATTATTGATTCTTCTATTAAGCGAGTAAAGGAAAACAAGCTTGTTTAATATATTTCTTAAAGAATAAAAAACCTTTGGGTTATAGGTCGCCTCCCCTCTCAGGCTCTAAGGGCCTTGCCTTACAATGGACCGATGATCTTTATCAATAGCCAAAGGACCTGAGTCGCCAGTTTCAGGGTAATTATATGGATTTGAGGGAGAGGCCTTTTCCCCAAAGAAGAAAGGAAAAAAGGAAGAAAGGAGAAAGACTTAACTGTGCATACTTAAGGAAAATTTTAAAGTTCTGTAAGTAGATTTTGTAAATGAATGATGGCCCATATAAAGAAGAGCCAATCTCATTTTCACCCCTTGACCCACAGAAACATCATATGTTTATCACTGGTTTAAATTATTCATGATATGTTGTAAGAGAAAACCCCAAACTTTCAGTTTCCCAGCTAGAACTGAGTCTTTGTTAGACCATTCTACAAATCTATCAGGCCAATTTCCTCTGTGAAATGAGGTATGTATTAAGACTAGTAAATACTATATGTATTAGCCCATCATTGACATATCTTTGCAGCAAAATGAGTTCATTTGTCAGAATTAATGCTATGTGGGATGCAAGGTGAATAAGGAATTCTGTAAATCTGTAGAGTGACGGTGCTAGCAGAAGCATTGAGTATATAGAGAGGCAAATTTAAATCTATAATAGACTTGCATTTTTGTGAGAATAAATCACTGCATTATGTCATCAACCTGCTACCAGGCGACTATCTGGGGATGACTGGCTTGGGAAGCAGTATTGGTCTCTAGTACTTAGGCGAAGTCCATGTTGTAAAGACTTGCATAGCCTTCATCCCTGCTGACGCAGACTCTATATATTCACCCATTGAGCAAGGCTTTGGATAAGGATATTGACTGACATCCAAAGAATATATTATCTTAACCTGAATATTGAGAACTTTCTCTGCAGTGGGTACTCTTTGGTGAGTATTCACATAGAATATGAAATCTTCGCACTCTTTTTTACTCCAATAAATTTATTCTCATATCTTTTGCCCAGATTCTCTTGATAACAGTCTTCCAATCCTATTCATTTCAAGTCCATATTCATCTAGCAAAACCATTAAGCTATAAATCAGTGAAGACCATCTCTCTGGCCATCTAGAGACAAATATGCTACTCGAAGTTATAATCACTGGAAGAATTTCTTTTTCTTTTTGTCTTTCAAGAACATTCCTGATTGGGGATTGTACAACTGTAGCAGTCCACTTCTGATTGATATCTGAATGTCATACAGAATCATTTGTAAACAAGACCCAAGTGTTGTTTTTTTTTTTTTTTTTTCTTCAGTGAGTTGGTTAAAAGGAACTTCCTGTGAGGCCATAGTTGGACTGAAGGAGAGGAAGCAATGCTGCAGGAAGAAACACTATAGGAATCCAAGCCACCTGTTCATGCCACTTATTTGTGCCTTCAGGAAATACTAGAGCCTTATATTCCATTTTTACTTGTTGATGGATTGTAAACCCAAGTTGTGACTTGGGGGGTCAAGTTACACACATTTCCTGATGGGCCACGTGATCACTTGATGTCCCAAGGTCAGATGTTTAGTCTTTATCAGGACTTACTACACAGCTAGGATCTGTGTCTCAGAAAAGAAAGAGTTATCTGAAGAAGAAGGCATGGTTTTGCCCTTTATTCTAGGGATCTGCTCTGTAGTTGTCCCACTGGAGCTCGCCATAGGCTTCATATAGCTTTCCTACTTGTCATAGTCATTTGGATCTCCTGGGTCATAAATTCCAAATGCAGAGCAGCTTTCACTGCAGCCTGGACTTACTACAGAGTTCTCTTGCTGTGAGCTCCACTCAAAACTGGCAGCATTACAGGTTACTCAGTAAATGGACCAGAACAACATGAGGAGCCCATCAAATATGATATACGTGACCTCCAAAACCCACAGAGGCCCAATTACCATTGCTCTTCTTTCTTTAGAGGTAAATTGTACAAAGTACAGCAATTTATCTTTCACTTTGGAGGAGGTATTCCAACATGCTTCAGACTGCTAGACACCTTGAAATTTTAACTGAAATCATAGGCTCCTGTACTTCTATGAGGTTTGTCTCTTGCCAACTGTCACACATGTTTCTTCTAAAGCATCTATAGTACTTCCAACTTCCTTCTCATAATACTCTAGTTATCAATATAGTGTATCAGTGAGATGATCTATTTGTGGGTTGTCAAGATGATCAAGATCTCTGTAGACTAGATTATGATAAAAAGCAAATTTGAAATAGCCCTGCAAAAAGATAGGAAAGGTATGTTGTCCCTGTCAGGTGAAAACAAATTGCTTCTTCTGGTCCTTGAAAACTGATAAAGAGAAAAGGATTGGCCAAATTGATAGCTTACACACGAGGTGCCAGGAATAGCATTACTATTAGCCAGTAAATATAGCACATCTGGAACCTAAGCTACAATTGTAGTCACAATTGTAGTATGTTATAGTCATCTCCCAAGATGTATCCACTTACCCCATAGACCAAATAGGTGAATTAAATGGGGAACTGAGTGATAAGAATATCCATAGACTCAATTTTATTTTGGTTCTTAAATCTCTTCCTTACCAACCATTATAAAAACTAAAATTTGCGGGATCAATTCAGTCTTGATGATTGATAAAATAGAGGATATGGCATTTCCCATCCCTATGTTTATTTCTCCTCCTCAGGTCTACAACAGGAAGCTAAGTTTTGTACTCCTGCCAGTCACATTCAAGTACAGCAGCCATCAGAGTGCTCCTCATGGAAGACTGTAATTGCCTAAGGGTCCCCACCGCTGCGCTGAAATCCACTGCTATGTTTGTACTGAGGCCATGCTTTCCATGGACCACTCCCAGCAAAGACTGAACTCAGTTGGGACAGTAATGTTGTCTTGTTTTTGGTAGTGAGGGATTCCTCTGACAGGCAAATTTGGCTCTCAGACTTTCAGTTCATCTTGTTGATCTTTTATTAGAACTCATTGAAGTCTAAAATGCTTTCACCTAAGCTTCTTTCCTTCCTTTCCTTGCTCCTTCACTCTGAGTCATGCCTTGAGTATCTACATCACAGTGTGACAGATTCTCAGTCTCCCACAGGTCTCTCCCCAATTTCTCTCACAGGCATTTCCACTATTAAATGTATTGCACATATATACCATTTTAATATCAGATTTTCAGAGCACCTGTACTAACACGCCCAGTCTATGATGTAGTAAGATGGGATCTTCTCTAACTTAATGGGTTTTTATTCTCTGGAGCACATTGAATAAACAGGCACAGAAAATCCAAAGCTTCTATCCCTAGCAGCCACTGCTACTACAGTTTGTTTCTCGTGCTTGACTACATTGTTTTGCATGTGAGAATGACTGTTCCTAGGATGTAAAATACCATTGCCCGTATGATTTTTTGCCCTTGCTTTTAGTTCCATCTGACATTTTCTGGGATGTTTAGATAATTTCTGGGAGCTAAAATCATTGAATAAGTACAATAGGATATGTTTTGGGGAGTGGGTATTGGGCAGAGATAGAAAGAATTACTCTGACTGCCTCAAATAGCAATGCTCATGAAATAGAGGAATGGCTTCCAGTTTGTTAGTTCTTAGTCTCAGAGATAGTGGTCTAGAGAAGAAATAATTTTTCTGCCTTTCAGGTGAGAGGGCCTGTTCGATTTCTTGATGCAAAACATAAATAAGCCATTAACTATTTTCTTTAACCCAGTTCTGGCAGTTATTAGAGTTTATAGTAGCAACTCCCAGTTTCTGGCAATAGATTATCATTCTAATTGTGAATATTATAAGTTCTTGTTATTTCTTTGTCTCTCTTGCATACTGTAGTAGGAAGTTGGAAGTGGCTACAACAGGGCATTTCACTCTGAAAGCTGATATTTCTATAGTTAATTGGCCAGGAAATAGATCCAAATATATTATAAAGATAACTTTATCTGTTTTATTTACTATACCATATTTCAAATAGATCACTTGGAATTTTGAAATTATAACCATGAACAGCTATGAGAATATCACCAAATCAACATAGTTAATTTTTTGGTCTCATCCATATCAATTAAAAAAGAAAAAGAATTTGCTTATCCCCTTCTCTAACACCCATAATTTAACTTTTATTCTTCCAACACACACACACACACACACACACACACACACACACACACACACACGCGCACACCGTGGACTAGAGATTAACTGCTCAATTAAGAGAATGTTTTAAGTTTAGCAACTTTGGACCAATCACTTGATTTATGAGAGCCTGGTAATACCAATAGCAAATGGTATACTTTAGGGTTAAATGAAGTAAGAGCCTTCTAGTTGCTCCTGTTGTAGCCTCTTACTGCCTATCAAATAGTAGCTACTCCCCCAAAAAAGTTAGTTCTCTTCTCCTTCCAATTTAGAATTTATTTTTTTTTAAATCTATGGTGTTTCTCAAAAATAATGTTTACCGAAGAATAAACAAGTCTTTCTAACCTCTGTCTCATCAGTGATCTTGGTCATAGACTAAGCCTCTTAAACTTGCTTGCCATAGGCTAACTTTAGGCTGACATTGCCTGTTAAAATAGAGGTTCAAAGTCGGGATTTATGAATCAGATTGCAGCTATCCTATAGGAAATCCATGTAACCTCAGGCAAATCGTTCAACCTTTCTGAATATTAGTGTCTTCGTCTAAAAAATGGGATAATGATACCTACTCCACAGGATTCTTGTGAGGATGAGATCCTCATCTATAAAGGGCACTGGGCGGTGTTCAGAATAGAGAAGACATACCAAAATAAGCTAAAAATAAGACACATCTGGTCTTGATCCTGGCCATCTACTGAGACCTAAACTAGAATCTTAATCTGAGTCCTTATCCTATTGGCTATTTCACACTTCACTCTATTTCACTGTTTTTCTTATAATGGTCTTATGAGAGGACATGGATGGACTGAATCCATATCTCACTTCGACCATCTTTCTTTATCTTCTGTGTTTTTCCTTCATTCAGTCTAGCTTTCTATAATAAAAGCAACTAAGCATTGGGGCTTGACATGAAACAATTACCTTGATATAAAATGAAAGTCAGAGTTAGAAAGGAGCTTAGAGGCTACTATATCTGAACGCTTTATTTTAAAGCGAGGAAATAGTGTCCAAGAAGGGGAGCGACTGACTCAAGGTCATGCAGAAAGAAAGCACAAACCCAGGCCTCAACTATTCATTCCCTCAGTGCAGAGATCTTCCCCAGCCTCAGAGGTCTGTGTGGGTAGAGAAATGCCTGGCTTGGTGGAGCCCTGCACAGTTCCCTTGGTTCCCAAGGGAGGCCACGCTGTCCAGCCGTAGCCATTTGAGGAGGACTAGAGTCTTTGCATGCAGGCATCTGTGCATGAGGCTCACAAGCCAAACAAGTTGCCTGCCAACCACATACACTTTTTTTTTTTTTTGAGATTTATGTAGAGAAATGCGCTGAATTTAAGCATTTCATTTCATTGAGCTTTGATAATGGGTACACCTGTGTAACTATCCTAATCAAGATTTAGAATATTTTTATCACCTCCGGAAAGTTCCCTTGTGGCTTCTTCCATTCACTCTCTACCCCTCCATAGGCATCTACTCTTGATTCTATCAAATAGGTTAGTTTTATCTGTTCTTGAACTTTATATAAATGGAGTCATATAGTATGAACTCTTTGCATCTGACTTCTTTCATTAACCATCCATATTGTTGAAAGTATCAGTAAGTTAGTCTCTGTTCTTTTTTCTCTGAATAACAGTCCTTAGAATGTATGATAGATGTCACATCCCAAATCTAGCATCTGCTGAATGACTTTGGATAAGACAGTTAACCCTTCTAAGCTTCATTTTCCTTATTTATAAAATGGGGACAATACTGTCTATCTCATAGGGTTAGATGTATATCTGTTAGCATTGTGTCTAAGACATAGTAATTGCTCAGTACAGGAAGCTATAATCATAGAATCTCTGTGCTCCTGTTACTCTAGAGATTACTGCAAGCAACTCTTTTATTTTTCACATGAGGACAGGAAGGCCCAAGATTTCCCTTTTGTGAGTAGCACCCAAGGCCTCTTGATTCTCTGCACTGTGCTTTTTCTCCTGCTCCATATATACTTTGCAGAAAGGCCTTGTTAGGCTGCTCCAAATAGTATGCAACTGAAAAGTGTTTTCTTTCTAAGGACTGTCAAAATACCCTCCCGAAGAGAACCTAAATAAATAGTTTTCTGAAACCTTTCAGATTTTTTAATAAGTCAAAATACACTTTTCTGACAGCATAATTGCTTTTCATAGTGGGGCCTTAAATCTGCACTATAAAAGAATAATGCAACAGTAGATCATTTGTGAAAACTTAATGAAAACGGAGTTAGGGAACCTCAGAGTCACTAGACCTTGAAATTCACTTTCAGAAACTAATTTGCAGTAAATGCATGAGAAACATATTTAGACATGATAAACTTAAGGCTGGTGTTGTGCAGGTGTAGAAGTTTATCTTGATTAACTCTTTTGTTTTAATTAATGCCAAAGAGCAAAATGTGGGGACCTGGCATTCTCTTACCAGGAACCATTTTGAAAGGAACCATCAGGCATTTCTGTGTTCTGGACCAACTCGACAGTGCTGCATGCGGTGGAGGTTTGCGAAGCCTTCCAGGATGCCCCACTTGCTTCTCTCCTTCCTAGTGCTGACCGCATTAATAACGACAATTAAGTCTAGTGCTTCTTTGGAGATAGGACGTGACATTGGTTAAGTACAGGGTATGGAGTCAGACTGCCTGGATTGAATCCCAACTCTGTCACTTTCAAGCTATATGATCTTAGGTAAGTAAGTTAACCTTTTTGTGCCTCAGTTTCCCTATCTGTAATATGGGGATAATAATAATCCTGAAAGAGTTGTGTTGAAGATTAAATGAATTAGATTAATACAAGTAATACTCTGATAATCTGCCTGGCACATAGTAAGTGCTCAGTGAGTGCTAGCTATTGTTGTTTTTAGCATCATCATAATACAAAAAATGGTGAAGAGCCTTTCATACATCTTGCTATTGAACCAGCAAGATAATCCTATAAGGTAGATATTATTATCCCCATTTTAGAGATGAGGAAACAGACTCAGAAGGGGTAAGGTTTAATGGATTGATGAAAAATGACCTGTGACTTTGATCTTGCTTGAGAGCTGTGTAGAGTTTAGTTCATGAATGTCTATATAAGCCACATTGAGGAAGATCTATGCATTTCTGAAATTTTGTTCTGTATTCAGAGACCTGGAAGCTATTTGTTCCTACAATAGTTAAATCATCACTCTCCTAAACACCTGCAGTGTCCTAATGTCATTTCAGTTTTTTTCTTTTTTTATAAACTATCCAGCTTTCAAAGTTTATTACAGTCACTAAGGAGGAGAAAGGAAGTAGCCATTTTCTGGCCTTGAAGCCCCAGGGACTGTTATTGAAATGTTGAGGATTTTTCTTTATTTCTTTGAGTTGGGAGAAAAGACTCAGCAGCAATCTATGTACAGTTACCCAAAGTGCCTTTAAGGAATTGGTTGCAGCCAGGAATCCAAAGGTTATTCCTCATGCCTCTTGGATTTGGATCTTGGAAAATTAGCCAAAATGAGTACGATGACAGCCACTTGTTGTGGAAGATAATTAACATGTTTTCAAAAAGTCAGTCCATTAGCTCATTTCAAGTCAAGAAAACCTTCCAGGAAGTAGACAGGGTAGAGACAATACCCAGGAAGGGGCCCTTCCTAGATTTGGAAGTTATTTCATGTGGCTTTGGAAGGCTGACCCATGGTATGTTCTTGGGCTATTCTCTTCCTTTCTCTGAGTTTTCATTTCTACAACTCTAAAATGAGGGCTTTAGATCAGAGTAGTTATTATAAAGATTTTTTTTTTTTTAAACCAAAGGGAACTTTTTCTCAAAGTCCCTTGTAAAATATAAAACTAATAGAAGAACTGTCTAAGTTGAAGTGGAGGGTTGCAGAACTAGTTCTTTTTTGTTGGGAAGAGGTACCAAAGTTATTTTTAAGAGTTTGGGTTATTTTGGTTGTTATTTGGTGAAATGGAGGAGTAAGACTTAAATATGATATAGGACTTACCTCACCAGGAACAGGACCTAGGCTGGCCTTAGACCCTGAAGGGGTGCTACTTATCTAGTTACCATTCTTGAGATATCAGACAGCTGACTATAAATGTCTGTTGTGTTTATATGTTCGGAGAACTTCCCCCTCCCCAACAATGGAAGGGTATTTTTAACTAAGAACTGAAAGAGAAATTGAGAAAAGGAAGGAAGGAGGGAGGAAGAAAGGATAAGGGATGGGAGGGGAGCGGAGGAGAAGGAAAGGAAGGAAAGAAGGAGGGAGGGAGGCAGGGAAAAGAAGGAAGGAGAGAGGAAGGGGAAAGAAGGAAGAAAAATTAATGCTAATAGTCAAGCACTGTAATTTTTTCAAAGCTATTTAATGGATTTTTTTTTTCTAATCTTTACCAATCACCATGAGACAAGTAGAAATATTTTTTATTTCCATTATAAAGATGAAGAGACTGAGGATTTCACAGCTATCTTTTCAATGAGAGTTAAGAGGAATAAAGTAGCCAATTAAATGACAGGAAGAATTGGGGAATAGCCTTTGAGGAAGGAGGCTGGCTGCAAAGAGTATTTCAGTCAAGGAGAGGATATTAGGGAAGGAAGCACACTAGGCAAAGAAACAGCATAAGAAAAGACCCAGAGAGCCGAACTAGGAAATAAGAAGTGTCTGCTGTGTATTATGGTATTAGCCATTGTGAACCATTTGCCCCATGCAGTCCAAACATATGCAAAGTTCCTAATTTGGAGAATGAGGGAGTTTGAAAATAATTGGAAAACACTCTGAAGAAAGGAAGGGAAAGAGAGAGGGATAGACCACAAGTTGGAGTTGGTGTTTATTTAATTTTATGCTACAAGATTCTATATTTTCTGGAGAACCAACAAGACACATGTTTGAATTTAGCTTTTTAAATTGCAAAGTTAAGTACATGTTATTTTGGATTCTGAGTCCAAACATTTGCTTGGTATTTTCCACACATCTTCTCTGCTCCAATTGGAGCACATCAAAGTTCTCATTTTTCTTCATGCTGGGCAGACTTTCTGCTGAATGCTGTCTGGTTTCCTTAAAAGGCCACCGGGAGGATGGTATTGCAGGCTTACAAAAAACAATGGAATTGACTTGGGGAGGAGGTGCTAGGAAATTTGGGGAGGCCAAAGAAAAGAGGCAGGATGTCTGTATCTGAGGTCCCTCTCTGCCACAGACCCATTGTGTCCCCTTGGACAAGACCTTCCCCTCTAGGCCTCAGTTTCTCTATTTGTAGAATGAACAGTTTGGGCATTTGAGTTAAGTAAATGGAGGAGAGATAATTAAGTATTGAAATTCAAAATATGTCTTCATTCCAACCATTTCTCGTCTTCTCCAACATTACCACCTTGCTTAAGTCCCGATCATTTTGTTTGTTAAGATACCCCTCTCCTAACAGGTTCATCCTTCATTTATGTACCCACTGCAGTCTGTGCTCCACACATCAGCTAGACTGCTTCTTTTAAAATGAGAGTCATATAATTTCATCCCCCTGTTCTCAACCCTTGGGTAGCTTACCATTTACCTAAAATAAAATCCAAAACCTTTATTATGGCTCATGAGGCCTCATGTGACCTGGCCCCTAAATTGTTCTCTTAGTTTGTCGCCTACAGTTCTTTTCCTTCTTCAGTTTGCTTCAACACCTGCGCTTTCTTGCAATTCCTCAGATCCTTAGGAACATTCTCTTCCTTAGGGTCATTCCTGGTCCATGTGACAGAGTGATTTCTGACCTAGATTTTCACAATTTACTTTCTTTATTTACATCTGTCAAAGAATAAAACGAAAAACAAAAACAAAACACACTCTCTCTCTCTTTCTCTCTCTCTTTCTCTCTTTCTCTCTCTCTCTTAAAAACAAACAAAAGTACAACAAAGCTGAGTCAACTGACTTGCCTGGAAAGGAATAAATGCCAGAGAAGAAAGTCTCCCTGAGTGTGAACTAGTAGCTCTTTGAGATCAGCAGCTGCATGTTTTCTGTATCCATGACTCCAGAGCACATAGAAGAGCACTTTATCTGTCACAACTAATTTAATCAGTGCCCTTAGGCTATGCCCTTCCCCTAAGCTCCACTACTTTCTGTTCTGTGCACATGCCATACTATTTCACACATTCTTCCATTTTGCACATCTTGTTTTTACTTCTGCCTGCCTTATCTTTCTACCCATTTCCTGTGAGAAAATGCCCACCATCCATCACCACTCGACTTTAAAAAAGGCATCTCCTCCAGAAAACATTCACTTCATGCTAAATGTGTTATTCTCTCAGTACCTAGCATACCCTCTAGCACAGCACTTATTATGCATCCATGCAGCGATATGATTGTTAGCTCAGCTATCTACTCCTTGCCTGAAATATAAGGGGTCATGTCATAATCACCTTTGTATTTTTAATGCTTGACACATTGTTTTACAATAAATATTTGTTGATTTGAGTTTTTTAGTAAATGTAAATTAATAAATAAATGAGTGAACGATGACAAGTTTGACAATGAAGGTAACATGGGGGGTGGAAGCACGTGATGGTGACAGTAAGTACCCACAGGGGTCGGTGCCTTCCCGTCTACAGACAGATGAGTGAAACAGGAGAGCGTGGAAGAATGCCTTGTCGTTGTGAATCGGTAAAGGGAATTAAAGATTGTGAAGTACAAGGAAACATAGTGGATTTTGGAAAAAGTGCTCAGCGATTTTCTACTACTGCATTACATTTATTAGAAACCCACTAATAAAGGCCGTGTGTGTGTGTGTGTGTGTGTGTTTTCCCAGTGCTAGATTCATTTTAAAAAAACATTTTTAAACCAAACAGTACAGCATGGCCTCCTTCTTAAGATTGGATCTTTTGTTAGACTTGTCAAAGTAAGCCTTGGGGTTCTAACATGGAGTGGTTCTTCCCCTTTACCACCATGTGGCCTTAATTGGACTCAGTTATAATAAACAGGGCGTGCAAGTTATAGTTTTGATAAAATTTTTCTGCCTTGTGTATAGCAGGGTTATAAAATACATGCTGTTGTGTAAGATGCCTTTAAACATTCAGCATCCAGGGATGAGTAATGATCACATCCCTCTTCTATTCCTAGCTGACTCCTTGTAGGAAAAAAAAGTCTCTTTCAGCCTTTGCCCAATGTCACTTATTACTGCCATTATAAATTGAAAACATTTTTCTGCCATAAAATTCCCTGTGATGAATTGTACCACAGGCATTAGAGTTTTTTCATCGTTTTCTTCTTGATGAGCTGGCAAAATAAAGAGAATAAAACGGGTATATTCTTTTCTTTTGAAGAAATCCAATCTCCGTAAATGACCCCCTTAAGACTCTCAATGACTGTTTGTATGGATTCTGATCTTAAAAAATCACCCAACTTGGGGGCTCGGGTATGTGTATTATCATTCAGTTAGTTTATTATTGAGCAATAGTCTGTCTGAAAGTGATTTTGAGGATGACTTCATTAGCAGAACTACAGAAAGCTCCCCTTAAGTGATTTGAACAAGGAAATTGAAAGGGAATTTAGGACTTTTATTTAAAACAATGCTATCTTGGGCCCTTTTTCCAATGCATCATGCCTTGTTACCTGAGCAGAGATATATACTTGATTACCCACATTCTGTCTTCTTTTTGAATTAGTCCCACATTTGGAATAGAAGAAAGCTGGCTGATGTCCATTCTAAATACTAAGTGCCAGGGACAGTGCAAGGTGCTTCTTGTATCAAAACCAAATAACAATTCTATAAGTAAATATTATATGCATTTTACAGATGAGGAAAATGAGGTCAGAGCATTTCAGCATTTAAGTTACTTGTCTGAGATAATATAGCTAATTAAAATGAAGCTAGAATTCTAGCTCAAGCATGTTTTTCCCTGAAAGCCGTGTTCTTTCTTATGTACTGTACCGCCTCCCAAATATGATACAGTGAAATGGACCAAGAGATTGCAACTACTAGGACAATTTCATATCATTGAATGATTATTCTTTTGGATACTTAAGTCTGACATGACAGACTGAACATTTGTAGGCTTTCTAAATGTGTTTAAGTAGGCATATGTAAGTTGTGTTTACTCCAAGGCCCTCCAGTGGAAGAAGCAGAAGGCCACCGCTAATACTGCTTTTGTCTCCAGACAAAAGAGGGCCTAATGCCATGTGGGATTGTGTTCACATGTCAGTCTCCCACTAGACTGAGCTCTTGTCTGATTCATTTCTATAGGTCTTCACTGTGTGTATATTCGATGGATAGATGGGTAAGTGGATGGAGACATTTGAAATTGAGAGGGACTTTGAAAACATCGAAATTTAAGGAATAGGTAGATTAAGAAAAATCAGTGAAGGAGATTGAAATAGAGCAAACAGAAGAGGAGGAAGAAAACCAGGAGAGAGGAGTATCAGTAAAGCCAAAGGTGGAGGGAATGATGAAAAGTGTCCAACACCAAAATAGCACTCAATAAAATGGGGATTTAGCATGAGGGCTTGGCTTGGTGAGAGCAATTTCAGGAAAGATGGAAACGGAACCTAGTGTAGGTTAAGGAATTGGGGAGGTGGAGGCAGTAATTATAGATATTTTTGTGAAGGAATATATATGAAGCGAAGGAAAGAAATATTCTGTTCACTTGAGAAGATGTACAAGGGGAAGATTTTGAGGGTTTCAAGTTGTGAGACTTGAATATATTTATGAACTTCATAGAAAAAGCAAAATGCAAGAGCAGAGGTGGAAAACATCAACTTTGAACGAGCTACGAAGCCCCTCATTGGTACTCCAGTATTTTGTACTTATACTTCAAGCTACTAATGATGAGGATCCTGCTATTACTCATCTGAAGTGCGGTCTTAGCAGTTAGCAAGAGGCTTATGTTTTGTACAGCCTTCAGAAGATACATAAAGCTTCCGAGCATTTTCACATCAACTCCCAGGAAGTATAATTATGATGCATATCTCTGAACTCCAGCAAGAAAAAGAATTTTCTTAATACCAGTAATACCAGTAAAAGAGCCAGGGCTCACTCTTACCATTTTATACTGTGCGTACTTGTCTCTCTTATGATCAACAGAAGAATTGACAAAATTATCTTCAGAAGGTGTATCCAAATGTCTTTCTTTTGAGCTCTCCATATAAAACAAAAAGGAGTGTGTGTGTGTGTGTGTGTGTGTGTGTGTGTGTGTGTGTGTGTGTTTAGAATTTAATTGTTGGCTAATTTCTTTAACTATTCACTTCTCTAAAGGCACTACTCCAGCTTAGTTATAAACCTCAAATTCTCAGGAACTGAGTGGCACCTTAATGAAGATCAGGAGCAAGAGATGCCATGGATGAACAGATGGCCCAACAAATCTGACCGAAACCATAATGACCATTGTGGTGAAATTTGTCATTGTAGCCTCTCTCCCTTTGATTCCTCTGCTCCTTCTTGGGACAAAGCCACATCAGACAAATCGCCATTCTGAAAATATACTTTGTAATTACAGATCTCTGTGTCCTTTGTATGTGTTGTTTTCCCTTTTTTTTTTTCTTGAAATAGTGCCCATCTTTTTAACATCTCAAATTCCTCCTCATCCCCCTAAGTCTAGTGTATATCAAACCTTCCTTGCCCCTTTACCTAAAGAATAGAGTTGCTCTAACTTCCAGCCCAATAACATGCTCGACTTTTCCTAAATGTTCCCTGAACTTTACAATGCTGTACCCCTGCTTTTCTCAGTATGGAATGCCTTTTAGTCTGTTTTGTTTTGTTTTGTTTTGTTTTATCTCCACCTATTTACACCTTAGAACCTGTGAATATCAAAGCTGAAAGAGTTCTTAGAGATCATAATATTTCAAATGGGGAGATTGAGTTCAAAAGGAGGGAAGTAACAGATAACTATCAAGAAACCAGAGCTAGACTGGGGTCTCAGGAAGAGGAAGTAGGGTATAGTGTTAAGCCAACTTGGGTTCAATCCTTGGCTCTACCATCAACAAATTCTTTGAGTTCTTTAATCCTCCCTAAGCATCACTTGCCTTATCTGTTTAAATTTATCTCTTTAATAACATCTCTCATGGTGGTTGTATCACATCGAACAAAATGCCTACTTTTGTGCCTGGCACATGAAATATGCTCTGTAATTTTATGTATTTATGTGTGCATGTATGTATGTATCTATATATTCATTTTCACTTTGGAGAGGCAGTGTGTTATAGAGGAGTCACATAATAATAAAAGGATTTTTCCGGTAGGCAAACTAAGCTTCCTATTACTATATAATCTTGGACAAGTCATTTTACTTTTTTTCATAAAATGGAGATCTTCATATCTCTTTGTAGGACAAAAACATGAAGATGAGCAAAAATTCACATAAAATACCTGATAGCTATGCATCAATATATATGATGCATTCAATAAAGGGTCCCTTATATCAATGGCATTATTTCTACACCCATGATCTCATTTAATATTTACAGTAATTTCTCAGGATTCCAAAAGTAGATATTATTATGCCTATTTGTCAAGCAGTACAACAGATTATGGACTGGCAGCCACATTTTGAAAATTCTGAACCTTATAGGGGCATTCAGGGTATGACATACAGATTTAGAGAAACCAAAGAGCAGACAGTGATAAGAAATCAGACATGTGAGTGAGCCTCTGTCATCTGACAGAACCAGTTCGCAGGACTGACTCAGATATGGCAGCAGGATCAGTCGGAACCTAAGAGTTGATCATTAGACAAAGGCCCCAGGTATAAAGTCTTTCTGGTCTAGCGCCTCCCAGATAGAACTGTCACTCTCTTATTTGTACCCTGCCCAACACATGTTCTGCTTCTATCACAGGACCTGTGCTTTTCCTGTTCTTTCTTCTCCAGTTCTCTCCAATTTGAGTGTGAACTGCTGGGGCCTTTGTGATTCACATCTGGAGTCTTGTTTACTAGTATATTCTCAGCACTTAAATGTAATATTTTATTGACTGAGTATTACTTCACACAGAGCCTGAAACATAGTAAATAAATACTCAGTGAGTTTTTAGTAAATGAATGAATGAATGTAATGAAACAATGTATACATAAGGATTGTGTAAACTATACAATGCTGTTTGTAGGAGAGTGGTTATCAACAGCGATCGTTACAAAGTCAGCTAGTAAGCTCCTTTGGACCTTAATCTGTTTTTCAGGCCTCAGTAGTTAGGCATTCAGGGCACAAAATGGCCACGTGGTGAGCCACAGAGGCATAAGCTGAGTCAGAAGGGATGCTATAAGGTCATTTATTTCCCCTTCTCTGAAAAGCTCTGGTAAAGACCTCATCTTTCATGCCACCTAAAACCCCTGTGGGAGTTCCCTAGGAACATCATACAGAATACGGGGCCCGCCTGGGAACCATTATCCTGTGTGAGATGACAGGTCTGGAAAAAACGACATGATTTGTACACATTCCCAGCTGTCATCGAAGCTGCTGCTTTAATGGATTAATTAGCTTTTCATGTTTTGGTGTTTATATTGGCGCCGGGCTGCTCAGCTGATCATAGATTTCCATCGGCATTCAAAGGGGGTAGATGATGATTATAATAATCAAATAACAGCTAATATTAATTGATATCCTAATCTATGCCACATAGTGTTCCAAGTACCTTAAATGGATTATTTTATTCTCATAACAGTTTATAAGGTACATACTATTATCATATCTAATCTATAAAAAGAAACTGGCAAAATCAGAATTCAAACCCCAGGATGCTTAACTCCAGAGTCTGTGAGCTGAATCAATGATATTGTCTTCAATATAAAAATGAAGAAACAGAGGCTCAGATGTTAAGTGAATTGCTCGTAAGTGCTTGAACCAGTCCAAACATAAGTCTGGCCACCACAGTCTGTGCCCTGCCTGTCCTGCCAAGTGCAAGCCTGTACGCATTCAAGCAGTCCTGTACATAGGTAAGTAGCAGAACCTGAGCAATCCAGCTCTTGTACAACTTCTGGGAGCAAGGCAGGACTCTAAGCCCAAAAAGATTGGATGCTGCAGGAAAACTTAGCTACAGGAACAATGCAGAGTTCTAATTGCTCTTAAGTGCTCTGGTTATATTAAAATAAACATGATGACCGGCGATAGAATGACTTGAAACACTAAACAAGTACTTTTTACATTCTGCTTCCTTTTCCTACACCTAGCCCATTTCCTTTCTAATTCATTAAGAAAGAGGGTACAGAAATGCACAATTATTGCCTACATATTATTATTCTAGTGTGTAATTTCTGGTGATCTTCTAAACAACTCTCTGAAATAAGTAGTATCACTCTCATTTTGAAGAAATTGAAGAGAAGCAATGTGCCTCAAAATCACACAGCTGCTAAGTATCTCGGTTGCGATTTTTTTAACCCAGGTTTATAGTACTTAGTAACACTCAATAAATAGTTGTTGAATGAATGAAAGAATGAATGTGATAACTAGCTCAGGGATCTTTCAAGTGTATCAGGTCGCTTTTTAGGGTAGTGTAAGGCTGTGGTTCTTGACACCAGCTGCGCATTGGAATACTTAATAGCTTCTGAAAAATACCATTTGCCTACTTCTCCTCCATTGAATCAGACATTTGTCCAGGCATTGGCATTTTTTTTTAAATGTCCCAGATTATTCTCATGTAGCCAGAGTTTAGGATCACTGGTCTTAGAAGGGCTGGATTTCTCCCTGCTGGTCCTGCATGTACAGAGCATGTAAGTGGCTATCAACTGGCTCTTGCTCTTAGGTGAAGTGGGTTGTAGGGCAATGACTTGGGCATCCTTGCCCCCTGGATAAGGTTTGTGCCGCTCTGATTGCTATTACTCTGCTCTCTCTTATCAACCTGGTGGAATTGTAGCTTGTTTGCCTTCATTGCTCTCTGATTCCTGCTGGCTGCCTCGTCCTGGACTTGCAGCACAAATTGAATTCCTTCCCTTTTGCCAATGGCAACACCATCCAGCACTGCCAGGAGCCTACGTAAATGGTTGCCTTAGTTTTTCCTTCCCTGACTCTCCTCTATCTGGTCCTGGAATCCCTAGCACTGAGCTCACTGCTACCCTGTAGTCCACCTCTGCAAGAAATAGTGCTTCCTTACTCTCCTTTGCTCCTTCTCAAAGAGTGTAACAGTCTTCTTGCATTTCTACTTCTTAGTCTTCTGTCTGTGACAAAGAAGGATATTGTAAAAATCAATTGCTTGGGTCAAGGAGAAAGTATTGATTCAGCTAACAGTGTTGATGCTCCAAGTGAGTCAGAAGGTGAGAGAGATAAAAAATGACTGACATTTCAGGGGCTGGCTCTGGCATTTCTGTGATCTGTGCTTGAGAAATGAGCTCCCAAGAATCTTCCCTCCTATCCAATTTTTATGGCCTCTTTGGGCTGCCATTTTACTACCAATTTCTCTTACCCTGCCCCTCCTCTGTGCTACTGCAGTACTCTGGGCATTAATCCAGTACTGTACATTCTGCAGTATTTATTGGCACCACACACACACACACACACACACACACACACACACACCCAAAACTAGGGTCTCCCTAAGGTCAGAGAATTATGAAGTTTGTTGTGCTATCTCTGTCCTTATTTCTCAGATCAGAGAATAACCCCATTTTTGGCACAGAGCTAGTGTCAATGAGTGTAAGTTGTATATAGTTGAATAGCAAAGCATCACCAAATGTTTTCACAGCTATTTTATATAGGACCCATAGTGACTCTAGAAGATAGTGTTTAGGAATTTATATCCACATTTGACAGAGGAAGCAGCTGATGAGTTTGAGTTCAGAATTGTTGACTCTATAGCAGACTACCTTCTGTGACAAGAGTGTTCTATGTCAACACTCTCCGTGAGGAAGTAACAAAACCAGCAACTTTTAACACAACCGACCACTCATACCTTCTCAGATTGCATTCTTCTATGGCTTTAGGAAACCACTTTTCCTTCTCTTTCCAGGTCTCCTCTTACTGGTTACCTTTCATTTCCTTCACCTCTAGACATTGAAGTACCCCAGAGTTTGGTTTTAGGATCTCTTGTTTTCTCAGTATTACATCCTTGATGATTTCATCTAGTCTCATGGCTTAAAATATTATTTATTGGCTGATGACTCCTTAATTTATGTCTCTACCCAGAACTCTTTCCTGAACTCCTGAGTCATACATCCAATTGCTACTTGGCTTGAATATATGATAGACATATGAAACACAGCTTGTCTTAAATCAAATTTATAAATTCTAATTCCCAAAACTACTTTTACCAAATTTCCCCATTTCCGTACATGGTAACTCTATCTATCTCCTTTGCCCTCTCTCATCTTTGAAATTATCTTTGATTCCTCTCTTTTTTTTTTCTCTAACAGCCTATCCATCAACATATTTATTGACTCTATGATCAAAATATATCCAGATTCCTGATCATCCTCATTACTTCCATTTCTGTCTTTTTATCTCAAACCACCATTATGTCCCCTTGGATTGTTAGAATAGCCTCCAAACTGATGGCCTTATTCTGCCCTTGTCTCCCTAGCTCTTCTCCAAATACATTCACTCTAATTTAATCTACACCTGGAAGCCAGAGGGATCTTTTGAAATCGAAGTCAGATTTTGACAGTTCTTAGCTCAAAATCCTTCAGTGCCTTCTCATCTCACTCAGAGAAAAAATATATAAAGATTTTACAATGCTTTACAAGGCCCTATGTGATTTGTCCCTTACCTCCAGCCTCACTGACGTCTTCACACTGCCACTCTCTCCCTTTATCACTCTGCTCCAGCCACACCAGCTTCCCGGCTGTTCCATGCAGTCACCCAGCATGCTCTTACTTCAGGGTATTCAAAGTCAGTGGTCTTTACCTACAATACCCTTCCCAGGTATTCTCTTGGATCACTTCTTCTCTTCCTTTATGTCTCTGCCCATATGTCACCTTATCGGTAATGCTTTCTCTGACTTTTACATATAAGATGTCAACTCTTCCCCTTAGCATTTCTTGTTCTCCTTACTCTGCTGTATGTTTCTCATTCTGACATCCTGAATATTTTCTATTGACTGCCTTCTCCTGTTAGAGCATAAGCTCCAGGAGAGCAGAGACTTCGTCACTGATTTGCTCATCGCTATATTTCTAGTGCCTAAAACAATACCTGGAACATAATAGGCTCTCAAATAATTGCGGAACTTGTTAATTCCACAAATATTTATTGATCATTTACTATAATAACAACTACCATCTTTTGAAGGTCATTGTTGATTCTGTCAGTTTATGAAGTAGTTCTAAAATGTAATTGTATTTATTTGTCAGACTAGCCATGAAAAGTAGATAGTGTTTAGGGTCTAGTACAAAATAAAAATATGGGTTCTCCTTGTTAAAAAAATTACTAAGAACTCCAGGATGGTGACAAAGCACAAGATCTCTGGATATAGGGGACCCAGACCAGGGCCCCTCTTGTCAGCTCAAAGGACTGTCATGTTAGTGATCCAGGGGCCCAGGCTCCGTCCATCCTGTGGTCTTTATCTCTGTGGTCTCCTATGCCCTTAGTGTCTTCTGCATCTAGCTCACAGGTGAGGTACAGAATGGAGGGTCCTAATACATGATAGATTTTTATGAGGCAGACCTGAAAGTAGTATATATGTCTTCTACTCACAACTCATTGGCTGTACCTCAGTCAAATGATCGTACCTTCTACAGGAACTGGGAAATGAAGTCTCTGCTTAAATAGTTACTTCTTAGTGACAGCTTAATACTGTGGTAGCAGAAAGAGGAACAAGAACATTTATTGGAAAGTTAGCCTTTCTGTCAGGTGGAATTGGGGAGCAAAAAGGAACACTGGGACAGGAACAGCATGAGCAAAGACCCTTAAGCAAGAAACAACATGGCATAAGCAGAAACTACAGATAGGTGTTATTAGAGCACAATGAGGTCAACAGTGGCTAAAAACAATGCTACAGAGGTCATTAGGGGTCACTGATTGCCATGCCAAGGAACCTGAAATTTATCCTGAGGTAAAATATAGAGTAACAGGAGGGTTTTGATGAGTAGATAGGAGTGATATGGTCAGAGCTGTGTTTCAGAAAGATCTCCGGCTGAGATGAATTGAGGGCAGTGTTTGGAATCAAGTAGCTCCTCAGTTAGGAAGCGTTGAAGTGATTTGATATGAGATGCTGTGTTAGCCAGGGATCATTCAGAACACAGAAAGTACTCTTGTTTTAAGTACAGCCTTAGCAAGGGTTGGAGAGTCAAAGTTAGGGAGACAGTTCTGGGAGAGCCTCATGGACACACATAGAAACAACACTGGGCGTAGAATTTATTAGCACACGGATGGCAGTTGAAATTCTGGACATAGGTGAGATTGGCTAAAATATCAGATCCATGAATACTCAATATTATGAGTGGATGGAAAATGGATGCTTCTTCTATTTTCTTCTCTCTCACATCTAGGGCTAGTTTTCTTAAGTGTAAAAATAGAAATTAATCTTGGATCCTTACCCTATAGCAAGATATCTAAGTATTAAGGACAAAACTTTAATAACTTTTAAAAGGAAAAACAGGAGTAGAACTCAGAATAGAAGTTCATTTCTTAAATAAGACATAAAAAGCAAACACCATAAAGGAAAAGATAAGAAAAGATGAAATACTGCCATTTGCAACAACATGATGGATCTTAAGATAATTATGCTAAGCAAAATAAGTCAGACAAAGTTGAGAACCATATGATTTCCCTCATATGTGGGATATAAAACTGAAAGCAACAAACAAAATCTCATAGATGCAGACAACAGTTTAGTGGTTACCAGAGGAAAGAAGGAAAATGAGGGTAAAGGGAGTCAAATATATGGTGACAGGAGATATGACTTTGAGTGGCGAACCCACAATGTAATATACAAATGATGTATTATTGAATTGTACACTCTCCAAAATAAAGTGAATATACAAGTCACAGACTAATAGAAAATAATTGCAGGACATATAACTGTCAAAGGATAATGTATATATATTATACACATACCCAACATATTTAAAAACCTGCAACTCAGTCCAACAGAAAGATGGACAAATAGTAAGAAACAAGTAGTTCACAGAAATGAAGCTCAAGAGTCATTATGAAAAGGTGCTAATCTTCACTAGCCACCATTAAAACTACAATTTTATATCATTCAGATTGAAAAATTAGAGAATTTATAGTATCAAGTATTGGTGAAAACGTGGAGTAATGGGAAGTCATCTGCTGTTGGTGGTGAGGATGTAAATTAGTACAACCACTTTGAAGTAATACAGCATTGTCTAGTAAGGCTGACGATACTTATATCTTACTAGCCACCTATTCCATTTTTAGAGAATATCACACCTTTGCACAATGGACAGATTTTTTTTTTTTTTTTTTTGCAGCATTGTTAACAATAACAAAATTAAGAACCATGGCAGTATACATACAGTGAGTTAGGTCATCTATACAGCATACCATACCGAAGTTGAAATACATGAACAAGAGCTACAACTATCAACATGGCTAAATCCTGAAAGCATACTGTAAAGGGAGAAAAGCACACTGCAGGTTGATAAGTGCCATATGATGCCATTTATATACAGTTTGAAAGCATACAAAAGAATGTTCTATTTTGCTTACAGGTACACACATCTATAATAGCAAAAAAAGGAAAAAGAAAAAGAATGGAAATGCTAAACAAATCTTCGGAGCAGCATTCACCTCTGTTACAGAAGGACGGGAGTTGGGTTAAAAACATGAGGATTTTAACTCATATCTGTAGTGTTTGTTTTTTTAAAAATATGAAGCATATAACAAAATGTTGGGAATTGATAGTGTGCCATTCATTATGTTAGTCTCTGTACTTTTTGCTATATTCGAAATATGTAAACGCTTAAATGAGGAAATTCCCCTTGTCTACAAAGCATCAGTCTAAAGCTGAAGGTGGCGAATGAGTTCCCTTTAGCCCCTTGGGGATATTGTTATTGTTGAACTTATGACACCAATCATTACTGTTTGTTTGCCTCTTTGCCTGCTACTCCAGTCTAGAGAGTTCTTTGAGGGCCAGTACCATATCTTATTTGTTTCTGTTTGCAGCCTAAAACACAGTTTGCTGAGTATTAGTAAATGTTTGTTGAATGATTGAATGACTCAGTCGAATGCCAACCTCTTTCCTCCCTTTCTCTGACTACTATCTATATCCCCTGAGCTTCTGAACCCCCCTCTCCCAGGCTCTCTTCTCCTTCTCTATAAGCAACTACAGTTACTTTAATTGGAAAATTTTTTAAAGAAAAATTTTAGGATGCCTTTAAATATTTTTCTAAGAAAATGGCCCTTGCGATTGAAAGCCATTAACTGATTGTAATGTAACTTTTAAAATATAGTGGTTATCTGAAGCAAAGCAATTTTGTCTGTTGCTATTAGCATTGGAGTTTTGAATACTTCAGGATTTATGACTTCTGTCTTTCCAAGAAAGGGAGTTGGATCACCTTGAAATAGAAGTAAACAGTTGGCACTGCTATGTACTGGACAAATGCCACTGATGGCCAAGAAATTAAATGTGTAGGGTGTATCCCACCCTAAGTCCAAAGTACAATTCTGCCAGCATTGGCCATGCTGTGGATTTTTAAAGAAATTCTATTAAGCTAGCTCTCTACAGGAAGATGAGAACAAGCAACAGCTTGTGAAGAGAAGGGCAATCTAGGCAGGCACAACAGGGCCTAATGCTCGAGGCTGGTCTTTTTTACTTCCTATTGTAGGAAACGAGGGGAGGTCAGTTCCAATTAAAGAGCCAGGGTCAGGGCAGACATCCACCTGTGAGGGCTCAATCTGGCAAGGTAATAATAGCAATTAATGATTAATGACTCCCAGCTACCATGCATTTGCTGCATGGTTTGCTGGATGTTTTACATTTGTTATCTCATGATTCCCAGTATTCTTTCAGTTCCAGATTCAGAGAGGTTAAAAATTTTTCCAAGGGTCACACAGCCAGAGAGAAAGCCAAAATTTAAATCTAGGACTGCCTATTTCCCTGTTTTTTTTTTTTTTTTTTTTTCAGTTATACCAAGTTAAACAAACTGGCAAAAACTAATAAGAGATAGCCTGTGTTGAAGAGCTAATGCAAGGTAGGGAGAAGAGAGGGGATCCCAGGCCCTGGCCTTTAGATTCATCAGCCTTCCTGTCTCACCACTGCTCCAGGAATGAACTCAACACATGTACAAGGTTCAAAACCTAACTACGGCATTACCCATACAGAGTGACCACTTAGCAAGAATACTGTACTGTGGTTAAAAGTGTGTAAGAGGCCTTGATATTCCTCCTAACTCAGATGTTCTTCTACCAAGGGCCGGGGCAAGGGGAGAGCCATGAAAGGGAACACTCATTCTGCTAGGAGCTCTGGGAAGCTTGGAAGAAGAGGAAGGATGTTGCACGAGGCCTGAAGCGTGAGTGGGGCTCTACAGATAGGCAGTGTAACTCAGAGAAAACTGAATCCTCACTTCCATCCTTATTAGCTATAGCTGTGTGCCCTTGTATTTGCCACTTAACCACTCTGAGCCCTATTTTCCTTACATTTAAAATGAAGGTAATAATAGCAGATATCACTTAATGAATGCTATATATACATTATCTGATGTAATCCACATTGATCCCTTGAGGTCAGTGCTATTTTTATATTCTAAATTTTTTTTTTTTTACTTTCCAAATCTGTGGTGCACTATCTCCAGGGCACCAATGTTTACCACTGTCTGGAAGTAATGTGATTTCAGGGTGGGCAGTCAGAGAAAAGTAAGGCTGTTTGCGGAATCAGAGCAATATTGAGGAACAGCATAAGTTTTTAGCATACTCATAGTAATCCATGCCTCTCTTACATCACCCAGATTTTTAGAGCAGTAGCTTAGAAACGAGAATCATTTATTATAGCCACACTAATAATAACCTCAGGCTTTCATGTAGCGCTTTCCCACATGCTATCTCATTTGATCTTGAGACCTTTAAGACAAGATGGAAGAAACAAAACGCTGCTGTGTGTTATTAGGTCACTTCCCGCGCTCTGAGCTTCTGCACAGTGCCTGCCACAATAAAAATGCAGTAGTATTCAATAAATGCTTGTTTAATGTAATAACAAAATTCACAGAGGTGCTATTGGAATCAAATTGGATAATGTACAGGAAAGTACCTTCTAAATTATATTTCACCCATATATTGTAAGTGTCAGATTGGCTTCCATCTAAGATGTGGTTTTTTTCTGGGAGGATCTTATTGGGGATGAGAGAACCTTGGTATAGGCAGCAGTTTAGCTAAGATCCAAGGTTCAGGGTAGGATTTCAAGGGGTAGCAGTTAAGGGATCACAAGTGTTACTCATAAGTGATGTGTCCAAGGTTTAAACTTTGGTTCTGGGTCTTGTTAGAAATAGAATAGGATTAGTTTGAGCTAGTTCTGCAGTTACAACAGGTTTCCAACTATGCTGAGATTCAGGGCTGATCTCCAATCCCAAAGGGCAGGAGAAGTGGTGGCAGGAAAAGGGAATTGAGGTGCAAATCAGGAAACTGAGGCATATGTTCAATTATAGAACTGAGTATAGATAGAGAGCAAAACAAGCTACTTAGGCCAATAAGACCAATTATTGAATTACTCATCATTTGTCTCCTGAAGATCCTTGGTCTAACTTTCCATGTTTCTGTCCCCAGTCAGAATTTTGTGACGGATTGGCAGTTCATCTGAGGCTCAATTCTCAGCTCACGTGAGCTCTTCTTACTCTGTCTCTGGGCTGGGCTGGATGTAGGCAAATGCCAAGCACGTTGTTCCTACTCTGAGCCAAGCCCCAGTCAGCAGCCTGTCTCTCTGCACAGTGTCTACAGCACAGGCTAAATATACGATTCCTCTCTGGGAGTCTTAAATAGTACATGGTGGCCTTTTCATCTACCCATACAGCAGTATTAATACCTCCTCAGAGCTTAGGATCAGATGGATGGAAGTCTGTGAAACTGAAAGGAGAAAAGAAACTTACCTTCACTGAGCATCTGCTGAGTCCCAGGTACCGAGCGAGGTTTCTCCCATCCCCAATGGGTATTTGCCATAATTACTGCCTGTCCACCCCTTTTGAATACTCTTCTTCATGAGTTCTTCCATCTCACAGCAGAAGTTAAAAAGCTCACTTCCCCAGCCTCCCCTAAAAACTAGGGCACAGGTATGGGATCTAGGCTCGACCAATGAGAAGCACCCCACAAGAAATCCATTCTGAGGTGAGCAACTGTGAGGCCTGGGCAGTGGAGGCACCTTGAGTTCCTGGCCCAGGAATGTCTTAGTGATGCAGCATAGTAGTTGCAGTTAAGTGAAATTGGTGGCATAGAAATGGCAGTAGTATTAACTGTAGCATCTGGTACTTAGTGGTGGGGGTAGCAGCTGTGGTTTTCTCACCAGATTAGTTCTACATGCATGCCTTTGGGCATGCACATGGTTTTCTGGACCTTCAACTCATTCTGTGAGCTACTAAGATTCTTTTTGTAAGTTCTCTTTATGCTTATTCAGCTAGTGAGTTTCTGTTGCTGGCAACTAAGGACTGATACCCATCCATTATCTCAATTGGTCCCCATATGTGCTAGTAGAAGGGCATTACTGCCCTGATTTTCACACGTAGAAACAATATCAGAGTTTAAAGAACTGACTGAAAAATCCCACAGCCAGGGATCTATCCAGTTCTAAAGCTCATCACCTTTCCTCTACAGCAGTGGTCACCAACCTTTTTGGCACCAGGGACCGGTTCTCCTATGGGAATCTAATGCCCAGTGATCTGAGGCGGAGCTGAAGTGATGATGCTAACACTGGAGAGTGACTGCAAATATAAATGAAGCTTCACTCTCATGCTGCTCACCCCTGCTGTGCAGCCCAGTTCTTAACCGGGCATGGACCTGAACAGTCTGCCGCCTGGGAGCTGAGGACCCCTGCTCTACCTTGGAGTGCACCTCCAAGGCACACTCCTCTGCCTTGGAGCTCTCTATGTCAGAGTTCCTTCTTCCTTTCTTCAGAAGCAGGAGGACATTGGGGAGGTAAAGAGTCATGAGCAGAAGAAGTGAGTGCTCTCATCCCCTCTACATCTGCCTTGTGTGTTTTCCAAGAACATGAACATATATTCCCTTTATTTATCCTCTTGCTCTTGAACTCTGACCCTTGAAAAGATTTTGCTATTTAATTAGCTCCTTCCTGTCCTTGACGCTTTCTATCATATCACTCTATTTCATTCATATTTGGTATTATCATCTGATATTATCTTGCTCCTTTTCTTGGTCACAGGATTGTCCTCCACTTTCCACCAGAATGTAAGCTCCATTAAGGCAAAGCCTTTTTTTTGCCCAAGCATGTATCCTCAGTGCCTAGTATAGTGGTTGACAGTTAGTAGATGCTCAATAAATATTTGTTGAATGAATGAGCCGGCAAATGGATGAACATTGTGTTGCTCACTCAAAGTAGTTTTTTAGAGAGAGTGTGCATTTATTCCAGGGGTACTATTATTGCTTTCTTAACTTTCATTGAACAAATTTATCTTTAGTAATGACTTTTAGAATCAATTTTCAGGATGTATGATAGCGAGAACTGGGCTTTGGAATTAAACAAAACCTAGCTTCAAGTCTAGATGTCCCCCATGTATTAGTTATGTAACTTTGGATGAATAGCGTAGCTTCTCTGAGTTTTTGTCTTCTCATTTTTAAAATAGAGATAGTTGTCCCCTCATAATGCCCATAATGCCATCACAGGGATGAATGCAATAAAATGTTTCTCCTCAGCACTTCACATTAGCCTGTCCTGCCTGTTCGACAGTTGTGGTCCAAAAACCCGACCATTGTTGGGGTAGTTTAGCCTACCATGTCTTCTCCATAAGTAGCTTGGGTAAGAAAACGCAGCAACTTGCCCGTCAATTCTCTCCACGGGTGGCCAGTACAGTTGCTTTTGCAGAGAGCCCTAAGACTCTCTCCAGAGAAGCTCCTCTTCCCAGACACTGAGAGGAAACGCAGCACACAGCATCCTAACTCCGGATGCTTTCACCGAATGTGCCAGTCCATACTGACCAGTCATTTCTCTGAAAAACTGGAGTAAAAAATGAGAGAGCCAAATCTAGTCTCAACTCTGAACCCAATGTCTCTGTTACCTTGGTCTAGTCACTTCCCCTCTCTGGACCTAAGATTTTTTAAATCTCTCAAATGAGAAGTTTGGACTGGATAATCTGTAAGATTTCTCCAAGTCTTACGAGATATGACTTTGTTCAGATATTTCTATCTGGATTTTTGAGGTTTCTGAAAAAAAGTCTGAGAACAGAGAGGGACTTAAAACGGGGGTTATGCAAGCCGAGGAAAGACCCTCAGCACAAGCGCAGTATAAAAGCAACAGCAAGATAGAGCAGGTTTTTTAAAATTGTGTCCAAAGGACAGACTATGTGGGCATGGCTGGTATATCCTGGCCAAGAGACAAGAAAATGGAGCTGAGAACCTCTGAGACGGGCTCTGATGAACCTTTACTGATCTCATTTGGCTTAGGATAGCTGCTCTTGAAGGCCTAAAACTTCTCTCATGCACTTATTTCCAGCACAGAAAATACTGTCTTCATTCCATCGGTGGTTGAACTACAGATGTAGATACAGAGGGTCGACTGTATATTTATTGAAAAAAATCTGTGTATAAGGAGACTCATGCAGTTCGAACCCCTGTTATTCAAGGGTCAGCTGCACTTATCTCCAGGGTTTTTGTCAGGATTACATGTGTAGCCAATAATATATTGATATAATATGCCAGACTTGGATTATATTCATAAAATATTTTTGTTTCCTATCAGTACTTCAAAGCTATTCAAAGGGGTAGTTCTTCCTGTGCCTTGGATGAAAATGCCCCTTTTAGGTAATAGAAAGTCCTTCCATCACTTTAATTAATAAGCATAGCCTCAATTCAGTAATTAAAAGTGTTCTATCCCAGACAATAATAAAAACTCTGTACTTGATTTAATGTCTTCTTCCTTTGTAACTCTACCCGCTAACCAAGGTTGAAGTGAGAGAGGACAAGGAGTGTGAAGGGAACAGAAGAATCAATCTCCCTTGTCTGGCACTCCCCTAAGCTGACTTCAGGCTCTCTGTGCCTAGTAGATGTTCGCAGCTGATTCCCTCGCAGCAGGTGCTTTCGTGGGTTCTTTGGAGGCTCCCGTATTTGACTGCAACCATCAGTGGGAAAGTGCATCCTGTTCCTCTCCAATGTCACTACCTCCTTATTTCCTGCTTTCTGGTGGTTCACTATATATATAGATTTCACAGGGGCTCAAATGACATCAAACTCATTCTACTTACATCTGCTCAGAATCCTTTGCCTGGGCAAGCACTAGGATCATAGTCCAATCTCAGTGCAGCTACTTCTTCACTTTTTCCAAAGTCTCTTGCTCAGTAGATTTCTCAGGAAGGAATAAAAATCCAGCCCACCATGCCCCGCTCTCCCTGTGCAGAGACGAGGGGGGAAAGTACCACCTGATCCTTCTTCTGGGGACATGGAATATGGGAGTCCAGGCATCAAAAACCCGCCTCGCAAAACCCTCTCTTTAATTTTCAGCCCTCTTTTCTGTTGTATCTTTGAAGTAAGCGAGGTGTTTCGTGAGTCTTATAATCAGTTTCCAGATACGTACTTGTACAAACTCTGACATTTCTTTGGGTATTCCAAACAAGCATTCTTCATTTCTGGGTGCCCCAGATGAAAGAAATGTCCACTTTAGCATTCTGAAACACAGGGTGAGGCTATGTTACTGCCATTGTTCTAGACTCCATTTTTATCAGCTAAAATAGACATCCCTTTAATTTTCTTCTAGTCTTTAATGCATGTGTCTCTTATGTCAATGACCAGAACTGCAACAGTATCTTCCATTTCTGTAGCTATCTTTCCTTGCCCATACATACTAAGTATCAAGGAACTCTCATTGAACTAAAGGCCACATGAATAAAGGAGTGAACACTGTCACTACAATTCTTCAGAAAAGTCATCGTTGTTTCACCTTTGCTCTTCAGACATATTAATTCTCTGAAATCGGCGAATCAAGAAAATGCAAGAGAATGAAAAATAGACGATGGAAATAGTAGCCTGGAGATGGATGAGGCTAAATTAGAGCAGCTGTTTATTGGACTCATTAGAATTCAGGGAACAGTAGAAACACTGGGGTTCGCAGAAGAAATCTGTAAGCAGATGGCAAGTGGACGAATCAGTGAAAGGCAGCAAAGCTATCTACAGAGGGGTAGTGCTCAGCCAGGGCCGGCAGGCTGTCACTGGGACTCAGAGGAAGAAAGTCTGGGCAGGCTGACAGAGAAGGCCAAGGAAGCAAGAGTAAAGGGAGGGCAGGAGGGCTGGATTCATAAACTGCTGACAAAGCACAAGGCAAAAGGGCAAAGAGCCGGGGCACTAGGTCAGTGCAGGGAGTTCTAGTCCCATCTTTGGCATGGCTTTGCTCTGTGCCTTAAACCAGTCTTCTGCCCTCTCTAGGTTTTTGTGTGTTTGTTTGTTTTTTCCTACCTTTGTAAGTCAAAAGAGATGATCCAAATATTCTTAGTTTTCCAGCCTTTGTGAAAAACCATCTTGCTGTTGTGGGAAGATGTTAAGAAAGATATTTTCTATTTTCACCTCAGTATGTTTCTAATACCCTATTCGCCTGGATTTAGCAGCTCTTCTTTTTTAAAATTAAAAGGAAAAGAAAAAAGGAAAGAAGAAAGAGAGGGAGGGTTGGCTTAAAGGTCGATAGGTCATTCATACTTTAGTGTGAGATTGCTCATTCAGATTGTTTTCCTATCAACCCTAACCTAAAATCAGTTACTGAGCTGTCTGATTACAGTAAGTATCCTGGAAGACAATTCGTAAGTGTATTGTACTTTGAAGAGTGGGAAAGGCTTTGATGAGTTAATGCACTGAGAAATTTGGACAGTATTCATTTATTCTTTCTTTATACAAACCTGTTTTGAGCACTTAAAACTCTAAGGATTCATTTGATTTTAGAGCAGAAGAATAGGAGAGGATGGAACAGCCGAAAAGTGTTAGCCACAGAGGCATTGTGGATTTTAATGCAATGAAAGAGGAATAATAGCCTGAAAATGGGATTAAAGAGAAAGGTGAATACTGCCTTCCCCCATTCTCTAGCCAATCTTCATCCCGCCATGCATTCATTCTACAAATATTTATTGGGACCTTTCTATAAGTAGGGTCAATATACTCAATACACTATTGAGACCCTACAGTACTAGAGATAAAACATTGAGTAAGGAGTCCCTGCCCCTTGTGGAGACTTTATTCTAGCAGAGTAGACAAACATTAAGCCACTAAGCACACAGTTCATTATTTAACAATGTGATAAGAAGCACAAGGTGCTAAGAAAACATACACTGGGAAGGCCTGACCTAACCCAGAGCACCAGGAAAGGCTTTTCTGAGGAAGTGAATTTTGAGGTAAGCTCTGAGGAATGAGGAAGAGTTAACAGGATGAAGCTAGGAGGAGAGAACTGGGCAGAGAAGATGCTGACAGAGAAAAGAGAAGCCTGTTTCAGGGAAAGGTGTGACAGAGGGATTGAAAAGAAGGCCAGAGGGAAACTGTGTTCCTGGGGCGTTGAATCTCAGGAGGTGTAGAAGCCGTTCCACATTTTCAGGTGTGTATGTGGGACCCAGTGTTGGCCTGTCTCCTCCTCCTTTGTGTTCTCACATGGGAGATTTCTCCGCAGGGAATGACTACCCTTACCTCTTCCAGGGTGCTCTTGCTCTATTCTCTTGCCCTGGGGTTATCAAGCCCTCTCACCTCCGGGAGGGCTTCTCTCCTTCCCATGTACCCATCAGTTAGTAAATCTGTGTTCTCCACTCAACTGTGAGTCCTTATGGACAGAGAGTGGGAGCCATTTATCTCTGTGACAGAGACAGTGTTACTCACATCTGTGTCCCCAGTGTCTGGGACAGAGCCTGGCACCGAGTGCTTATAAAAGGAATGAGACACAGTGTGGGCAATGTTTTGACTGCTGGTACAAAGCTTAGAGGTAGAAAGGCTCTCAGATTTTATCTTGTTCAACCTCCTCATTATACCAGTGAAGAAACTGAGGCACAGAGGGCCAAAACAAATTGCTTAAGGTCGCTTACCTGACAGGTGGCAAAGCCAAAATGAGAACATGAGTCATCTTCCTCTTCATCCATTGCTCTGTCTCCCATATCCTGACTTGTTGGTCAAGCTATCACTAAGTAATGTGAACTTCTCCTTAATTGATGTGCACAGACAGTCAAAAAAAAAAAAAAAGATGTATTTATCCATTTATACATTCACACAGCAAATGTTTACCAAATGCCTTCTCTGGGTAGGCCCTGTGTCCTGGACTAGGGATTCAGAGTTCAGGGGCACCGAGTATTTACTTCACAGTATGGCCAGTTTCCATGGAACCAGAGAGCACACGTGCCTAAAACAATCAGACGATTTTACTGGCAGAGTAAAATGACTTCTGAGACATTTGAGAATGGGCAGGGGGAGTGGGAGAGGTGAATCTTAGGCTAAATGTGGAGGGCTCAGTTTCAATAAGGAAGAGACTGATATTCCTGATGGATAGAACAGCATGAACAAATGTTCAGAGGAAGGATATCTTTTCATATATTCAGGGTGATGATAATAATTAGCTAACTTTTATTGAGTGCTTACTGTGTGCCAGACATTCTCCTAACAATGTTGCATGTATTAAACTCGCCGAATTCTTACAATCTCTATTTTCCAGATGAGGATACTAAGACACAAAGAGATTAAGTAACTTCCAAAGATCACACCACTAATTAGTGGCAGAGAAAAGATTTGAACCAGACAGTCTAGTTCCAGAACCCTCGATCTTAATATTCTTCTTTACTAACATTGCCTCTTGACAGTAAGAGTCTGTGGGATACATATGGGGAATTATATTGCATTTGGCAATATAGAGTTGAGCCTTCTTTGGAAAAGAAGGTTGTTGGCTCTTTGCCCATTAGCTGAGTGTTTACCAGGTACCAGAACAGGGCTAAGCTATCTCACACAATATCTCACTCTCCCTTAATGCTTACAACCTATGAAGTAAATAATATTTTCATTTTTGTAATGTGGATCTAATGCCCGTAGCAATTCCATAGCACGCTCAAGGTCAAATGAAGGGGCTTGCATGTCTACCACAGGTGTTTGGGAAAATGCACCAGGAAACGGTATGCGTAAAAATGCTTGAGCTGTTTTGTGTTCTGGGATACAGCACAGTCCCAGGTTCTCAGTGTGGTTCAGATCCTGGCCTTGTTACTTCCCAACTGTGTCATAAAACCTCTCTGGACCTCAGTTTCTTGACCTATAAAATGGAGATAATAATCTTGTGTTCTAAGATCATTGTGAGGAGAATAAGATGTGTACATAGATGGGATCCTTGATCCCTGATCATTAAAACTAAAACCCGTGGTTCAGGCCTGATTTTATTGCTGAGTTCTAACTCTCCTGTGAATTTCGAAGAGCTTTTGAGTTGGAGCCTGGATGAAGTGGCAGCACCACAGGTAGTCTATAGTGCCTCTCCACTCCCCAGGCAGGAAAGGGGGAATAAAGAGTGTCATCCTAATGCAATAATCACACAGCCTCTGTGATTGCCACCATTCAGGGCATCTCCAGCTGAGATTGGAGGACTGTACACTTGATTTGCCTAGTTTTGGCCTAGACATCTGTGGACACTTTATGCCATAGGGGAAGGAATGATGAAGTCACTTCGTAGAAACCATGTTAGGGAAGAACCCAGCACATTTATCTGTGGCCATGTCCCTTGCATGTAAGAAGAAATGTTTTCTGGACCAGCCACATGGGTGAGATCAGATTTTAAGGCTCTCCTAACTCAGAGATGCTCCCTGCTCCTCTAACTTTTTGATAGATGGAGTATGACTTTAGTAGAAAGAAATAAAGTGAATTATGTAATGAATTATCACAATGTGGGGCTTTATTCCCTCGCCTTGCTTCCTCATATGTAATATTTAGAGTTATTTATCTTGGTGTGAATCAATTCCTGAACCTTCTCCAGGAACATGTTTGACTTTCCAGAAGGGGTAAGGACAAGAGAATGTTAGATCCCTGGGGGCAGGGGCTAGGGGAGGCTGCAAAAAAGGCAGGTTGAAGAAGGGGCAGCATGTTATAACAGAATGAGGTCTGGGGTGTGGGCACACCTGGGGTTCTAAGTCTGGTTCTATCATTTGCTACCTGTGTGATTCAAGCAAGGTTAGTGCTTTTACCTCCTCAGTATCCAAATCTATAAAATTGTGGTGGTTTGACTATATCATTGATAAGAATTCTTCTTCTGACAGCCTATGAGGCTGAAGTAAACTCTGAAGACTTCACAATTTTACTTAGACATTGTCCTGCTTATATCTAGCTATAATAAGTTTTTAAATAGTATGAGTGAATCAATCAGGGCGGGCTGGCTGGCAGGCTGGAGGGCTGGCGGGAGGGCTGGCTGTAAGGAAGAAAAGAAAACCTCTACTCAGCTTTCAGATCTCAATTTACGCATTACTTCCCCTGATAAGATTTACATGACCCCACTCTAACCTCTGGGCTGACCACTTAGCTGCCCCTCTCTCTTCTTTTCCCAGCTGTCCACCCCATCCCCCAATGAGTTTCCCTTTGTTCTGGCATTTGTCATGCTGTTTACCTTGACTGTTTCTGCATGCCATACCGGGAGCTTACTCAGACAGACCAGTGCCTTATTTGCCTTTGTGTCATTTCAATGATAATCACATGGTACTGCCTGTTTCCACCTCTGTCTCCCTAGACCCACTCTAGGGCAGGAACCATATCTTTTCATGTAGCTTTGGCACATGACCCAATGCCTGGAACAGAGTATGTGTGAGCAAATGTTACTGAGTCTTGGAGCATGCCTCAGTGGGAGTGCCTGCGGGGATGCAAGGATCCATGAGCGTCAAATTGCTTCATGATGGAACTGAAATAACTTTAGCCACTTCTGTATGAGATGTATGTGTTCATCACCTTTCCCTGAGCAACTCAGTATCTAGCGTCATCTTATGACTTTCATTCTGAGGAACAAAAACATAGATAACCAAAGCCAGCTGCAGCTTTCGTACAGCAAGACACTGTTTTGCCTATCAGTCTGCATAGTCCTTTGTTTATTGTTTGCCCCCACACACACTCTACAATGTAAGCTCCATGAGAGCAGAGACCTTGTTGTTCTCGTTTGCATTGGTTCCCCAGCACCCACATAGTTTTGTGCACACAGTAGACCATCTATATGAGTTTGTTGACTGCACAAGAGTAAGGGTGGAGCTCATTAAAAGTCCATGAAACACAGTGAGATTGGCTTCCTTGTTCCTACGTGTTTTCTTCATAAGCAGAGGACATAACTAAGATAAGGGGGAAGAGGTAATGCTTAGATAATTTGTTTAAAATGAAAGGATTATAACATCCCAATAAAATCCAGATCTCTAATAGGAATATGCATTGCCAGGTATGTAGTATATAAGTACTTTATATATGTGATCCACTATCCTTACAAAAGCCTGGCCGGTAAGTATTCTCCCCATTTTATCCATACGGAAATTGAGGCTGAAAGAGGTTAAATAATTTGCTCAAAGTCACACAGCAGTTAGAAAATGATGGCACTGGAATTAAAATCAGAATTGAAAAAAACCCTTTATTTTTTTCTCTCCATGCTTCTACCTTCTATCTACCTATTAAACCTTCATTTGTTGAGTCTATATCTCAGGTTTTGTTCTAAATTCTAGGAATACACTGTTGAATTGGGACACAGTTTGCAGTATAAGAAGATGATTTAGGAATGTGGAGAATGGAGCTGACATTTGTAGAATGTAGAATGTCTACTTAAAGACACTGTTCTCAGTTCTTTGCTCAAGTTATCTCATTAATCCTCAAAACAGTCCTTTAATATTATTATTGCTATCCCATTTAATAGATGAGGAATATGTCTATGATTGCTAAGTTTAGAAACATGCTTTGTCGGTTTTATAGATCAGTGATTCTGCTTGTTTCCGGAGGTCCCAAGCAGAGGCATGCAGGGACAAGAGAAAAAGGTGTTAAGAGTGGGCTGAAGCCAGACCCAGAAACATGAGTCCTTCTGGCTGCACCCCACTTCTCCTCCTAATGGGCCCTGAAGTTATAGGATTAATACAACTTGCTATTTAGAATCAGACAGATCCTGCTTCAAATCCCCACTCTGTCGTCTCCTAAGTGAATGACTTTGGGCAAGTGACTTTGGAGAGTATAAAATAACCTTGCATACTGTTACAAGAATGAAATGCTATAACATGAACAAATCCATTGGCTGGGTTTCAGCATCCTGTTGATACAACTGAGGTCGCATGAACATTTTTAGCTGCATTTCTACATCCCAGTTCCCTTACCTGTTCTAGCAGGAAATCCAGTCATTTACAATGTTCCTCTCCATATAGTTTCTGGAACCCCCAAGGAGTCTTACAGTGTTTGTACACTGCTCCTGATTATCATTTGCCATAATATAAGCTGAGCAGAGACTTCATAGCCCTAGGCCTCAGTCTACCTAGGAGCTGCTTGCCTCCAGGCTGGAACTTCATTCTTTGGAATACTGTGTTCATCATTGGCTTTATCTTCAGATCTTGAAATCTATGACCTATTGAAATGAAGGTGGAATGCCAATCCTGTATCGCATTTCCAGAAATTAACTCACCACAGACAATGCTATAGGAAGTACCCTCTTTCTTATGTTAATTTAAGGAGTATCCCACAGCAAATACCGTGGGTTCCAAAATGTTACTGAATTTAGTAACTCATCTCTTTTTTTTTTATTGTTTTCTGTCATTTAACTTTTATTTTATTTTAAATTTTATTTTTTTTAGTTTCAAGTATACAGTTCATTGGTTAGACATTTATATAGTTTATAAAATGATCCCCCTGATTGCTCTTTTTCTCCTCTGGGTTTTGATTCACACACACACAGCTACTAACCTAGGTCATGTCCTCAGGCCGCTGGACTAGCTGATGTGGACTGTGCTAGGAGCCATCACTGCCATCTGATGCTCAGGTCCATGGCTGCTTCATCTTGCTTCATCTCCCTTCCCTTTGGACAGGTTCTCTCTGAAGCTTTCTATTGACCCTTCGCAGTAACTTCATCGGCCTCCCTCCTTTCTTCCCTTTCTTTGCCTATCTTCCCCACCCCCATACACATACATCTGTCCCAACGTATCAAATATGTCTATGTATTTGTCAGAACTTCTGAAAAGGGTTCAAGTTTTAAATTTTGGTTTTGATTTTTGCCTTCCAAAAGAATTTTCAAAAGTTCCATGTAGCCTTGAGTACACTTATCTCTTTCTTGCTTTCTAAAATAGGAAAGACAATGAATCCCAGACTTGGAATAACCAGTGATTAAGAGCCAAGTGACCTTGTGAGTGGGTGTCTTTTATTCAAAAGCACGTAGCTGCTGTGCAGCCATTGGATGTAACTGTTGGGGGTAGAGGGCAAGGGCAAGGTTCCTGCTTCACTCATCACTAGCACCTTCTCCCAGGTCAGGTCCCACCAAGCCTAACAGCCTATCACATGGGTAAGAAGTACCCTGCCCAGTGCTTGTCCCCTAAGAGGCGCTTAATAAATGTGAACAATTCTCGTTTCCCTAAAAGCTGCTTGGAGGCTTCAAAAGGTATTTTCCATTCTTCTAATTCAGCTAGAGGTGGAGAAAGAATCTTGCTCTGGACTGTTCACTACCACTTACTAACTATGCACTTTGAGCACAGCATTTTAACTCTGACTGTCAATTTCCTCAACTCTTAAATGGGGGTCAGCAGTCCCCATCCTGCTTACCTCACAGAGACATTGCAATTACAGCCTAGAAAACTGCAGGACTAGGAAAGTCCCAACCTCAGCACTGTTGACGTTTTGTGCTAGGTAATATCTGGTAGGGAAAGCTGTGTCCTGTGCACTGTAGGTTCAGCAGCTTCATGGCCTCTCACTACGTGCCTGTAGCACCTTATTTCTAGTTGGACGACTAGAAATTTCTCCAGATATTGTCAAATGTCTCCTGGGGGTTAAAATCATCCCTAAAGGAGAACCGTCAGTCAAGGGAATTATCATTGATGTTATTGTTGTTGAATTCAAATCCAAAGCAGAGTGCCCCTTCGAAGAATGAGAGCTGACTCAGAGGGCAAACTGGGGCCTCTTCTTGTCAATGTGAAGAGGGAAGGGCCAAGCCTGAAGTGCTCAGAAACTGGCCTGCCTGATCTTGGCTGCATCACTGAGACATTCTGTTGGGTCAGGAACAGGAAGATGGTTGAAGGGCATACAGTGTTCAGCTCCCCAGTCAGCTCCCCAGTCAGCACTGAAGATCAAATCAACAACCAGCCTAATCCGTGTAGAGCCCCTGCCTTCCCTCCCCCTTCTGGAGGCCCCATTCTTGAGCTTTTAATTTGTTTTCACAGAGGTTTGAACAAATTGAATTTGTTAATTAAAGTGGTAAAATGAAATGCTGAGCATTATTGACTAGATGCTAATGCCATTAACGGGACCAAAGGAGAGGGACCCAGGCTGCCAATCGCTGCACAAATCAGATCAACAGAGGCCATAGTACAGGCTGCACCTGAAGGCAGAAGGGACAGACCTATTTGTGTTATGTGATGATCTGTAATTGAACGACATTCATTTAGCAAATAGTTAACTCCTCTGTGCCAGGGCTTGTTCTGTGCTGAGGATATTGATGAATCACACAAAACCCCAACCTCAGGAATCATTGGTCATCAGGGTCTGATGAGTAAGGACATACAGAGATGTTACTCTAACATAACTGAAGTACTTAAGACTTCAGGTTCTGGAGGCAAAGGCCTGGGGTTCAAATCCAGACTCAGCCTCTAACAGCCAGGGTAAATGACTATACCATCAGTTTCTTTTTCTATAAAATGGGGCTGATGGTAATTGTACCTCCGTCATCTGGCTTCTATAAAGATTAAGTGCAATAATTCAAGTAAAATACTCAACACAGCCTGTAGCACAGGGTAAGTGTTCAATAACAGCTCTGATGTACTTATTAACACATAAAGTTAAACACGGATTTGGGGGAACACTGGAGGATAGAGGAATTAAATCTGCCTCGAGGAGATTAAAGAGTCTTTGAATGTGACATTGGAGTTTGGCATTCCAGATGGAGAAATGGCAGAAGGGCTTCAGAGGCAGGGTTATGTACAAATACCCGATTTAGTTTGGAATGGTAGAAGTCTGTGGAGATAGAGGCTGGTTTTGAATGACACCCTAATCTCTTTCTCCCTTCAGGCTTTCCCAGCTGTTGGGTGCCCTATTTGGACCACTCCTCCACCCCTTCTCCTTGCTGACTTCTTTTCATTCTCAGTTTCAATGTCACCTCCTCAGAAAAGCCATCCCCAACTACCCATTATAAATTAGGCCATACTTTTCTTTAATAGAAAAATTTTCTTTTCTTTTTCTTTTTGCAGCACTTGATACAATTTATAATTACTTATCTGCTTATTTACTTAATCTCTATCTCTGCTAAGCTGTGACTCTATGATTGCAGAGATCCCATTTGTTTTTTCATCATAGATAATCAGTTCCCAATATAACACAGGGTCTGGCACATATAGACATTAATATTTGTTGAATGGATGATTGATTGATGTACCAAAATAGGCAGTAAGGCATAAGTGCTTTGGTTTGCATAAGATCCATTCATTTTAGTCATAAACATATACATATTGATGAATCATTTATGAATAAGAATGAGAACTAAAACTTGTTGAGTGCCTACTATGAGCCATGCACTTTAAGTACATTATTTCTGATTCTTTCAATTACCTTAGGAGGTAGATATTATAGTTCCAATTGTAGGGATGAGGAAATTGAGACTCAGAGAAGTTGGATTACTTGCCCAAAGGTACCATGCTGATAAGTGGCAGGACTGTAATTAAAACCCAGGTGTGTTTGGCTCCTGCACCAGTGCTCTGGAAAGCTTAAGGGCTGAGAAATATCTCCAAGAGACTAAGAACCTAAAGCAGTGGGGGCTGTGGAAGATCACAGTAGAGATTGACTGGAGCCTGAGTTCTGGCCCCAGAGTCATGTGGTTAAACTTTTTCAGCAATGCCTGCTCTTTGAGTCTGACAAGCCCAATTTGACTGTTGAAGGTAAACTTTATAATTAGGTAATTAAGGTAAAGTTTGGTTTTATTTATTTAATTTCCATTAAAGTCATAAAAAGTGATTTGATTACAAATGAAAAAAAGAGAGAGAGAAAAAACCAGTTCTAAATTTCAAATGTTTGCAGGCAACTTAACAGATGCTGGGTTCTGGGGTAGCTGTTAGTGAATGTCATAGAGAGATAGCATACACTTAAACCCAAAATCAGAATCTGAGGTCTGTAAATAAGATATTACTTATTTATTGTAATATCTTCTTTTTAAAGGCAATAATCTCACTAGTAATAAAAGGAGGGAAAGTCCGTGAATCTGACTGAATAAAAATTAAACTAAATCACTGAAGGCCTGAATTTAGTAAAGTGGGAAAGTGGGAGTTGATAAAATTATCATCATAATAAAAATAGTTAAAAATAATTCTCACTTATTCAGTTAAGTATCACCTTATCATCTGACTCCAAGGCTAATCTTTGTTCTCCTATTCTCCAGTCATGGCACCTTGAAAAAGATGCTTTATCTCTCTGAGATTGATATTCTCATCTTCACAAGGGGCTTATGCCTGCTGCTTATGCCTGCTTATGCCTCAATAACAAAGAGCCTAGACTGGGAATTGGAGGCTTAGATTTTGGTCCCACTTCAAGGCCTCAGGAAAATCATATTCTTACTCTGGACATTGCTTTGCTGCATCTGTCAAGTTAAGAGGTTGGACTATATGCTGGTGAAGGCCCCTTCCAGTTGTGATATTTTGTGTTTTCAAGAGTACAAAGTTTACCCAGATATAAATTATGGTAGGTCTTAAGGTCATTGGTAAGGGAGATTTCCAGCTTCCCTTAGGATTCTGATTAATTCAAAGCAGCTTTCCCAAGCTTTTTCATAAACTTGCTGAGGAACATTGGGAAAATCACTTAACCTGAGACTGAGTTTCTTCATCTGTTAAAAAGAGTAATTGGGTGCACTTAACATGGTTTTCTGAGAATATAATAGGATGAATAAAGGAAGAAGTTTTTGCAAACAAATTGTAAACTACCTTTTTGCTATTGTTTGGAAATAAAAGACTAGGATGATTCATTTTTCACCCATGTAGCCAATAAGGTGTCATAGCCAATTGGGAGTGCCTACTTCAATACCAGCAAGTGCTCAAACCCTCCTTGAGGACTCAAAATTTCTCCAATGTTAGAATCATGCACCAGAGTGAAGCTCTCTCTAATTGTGTGAGGCTGAGGGAACTATGTGGGCCCCTTGAGCCTGCCATACCCTGCCTCCACCTGGCTTGTCGTGGCTCTTTTGGGCTCAGATAAAATCTCTGAGAAGGCCAGCCAGGCCCATGGATTGTCATCATAGTGGCGACTTTCCGAAAGAGCATACTGAGGAGAGGAAAGATTAGCAAATACAGAAAGGCAAATGCTCTCGCCTTACTAAAAAGAGCGGGTAGATTTCTTCTACTTTTTATAAGACCAGAGAACTTGACATTAGTCCTGAGCATTGGGGTTTGAGGAACACAATGAATTATTTCTCTCTTCCCTATCTAAAGTCAGACCACCTGAGAGATGGACTCAGAAGTCATGTAAATTACCACTTATGAAGCTACAGTGGAGGACATGACAGCAAATACTGAACCCTAGAAACCTGCCCTTTTCCCCAGTCACAGGCAGCAGTGAGGCAGAGCACAGAGGGGTAGAAGTGTGTGTTCTCTGTAGGCAGGCTAATTCCAGAGAGACAGAGAGAGCACAAGCTAAGCCTCAACTGCTCAATTCTCTCACCATCATCATTGGATAAGTTACTGCCACTCCCCTATGGAGACTCCAGTAAAGGAAGGGGGCGGGGCGGGATAGGGGAGGCAGGATGTTATTCTGGTGGGGCTTTCTCCATATCCATAACCAGTGGAGAGACACTGAGGTGTTTTAAGAAGGGCAATGACAGTGAAATTTCTGTTTTGGAAACAACACTATAGAATATGAGTGGAATATGGCTTTGGATCCAAAGTATAATGGATATTGGTACAATTTCATGGCTTTATAACTGCTCAGCAGGCTATAATCAAAATTGATTGATTAATTCAATAATGTTGACCCATTTGAACGCTCAGAACTTAGTATATTCAACATCTTTGTTGAATGAATAAATGAATGATTGAGAATATGAAATGAAAAACAAGAAAATATGAAATGGAAGGTTGGCTTCTGGAGCTGAGATGCAAGGATTGGTGATTTAGATAAGCACGCCAAAAGTGTGATCATAAAGGGGAACCGGGAGAGATGACTCATATAAGAGAAGGCAGAGTTGAGATCTCAAAAAACTTGGAATCAGGGCCTGAACAGAACGAAACGAAATTAGGAGCCAGTGCGGGGTGATTCCCTTTACTGGAACAGAGAACACTAGAGGAATAGCATTCCTAATCCATTCACCTATGTATAAGCATATAGTTTATCCTTCAGATTTCACTTTTGAGAATGAAAGGTGGTACCATTAATAATTGCATTGGGACAACAGAATATATGTGTGTGTGTGTGTGTGTGTATATATACACACACACACACACATATGTATGTATACATATACATATATATATATATATACACACATATATATATGTATATGTATATATATATATACATATATATATATATATATATATATAGTGGGACATGTGGTCACTCTGCCTTGTTGTCCTCATCACCACATGCTCTGATTCATTAATGTTGATCATTACTAAGTCCTTGGGATTTCCACTGATGAGTGACACCCCACTTGTCATGAAGGCTAGGTGTCCTCAACCTCTCTCTTCTTTCCGCTGAAAGCTATGTCTCTCAGCCAGCCCCTAGACACATACATTATTGAATCATTCAGCCTAAAGTCTCTAGAGATATGGAACCTATTCTCAATTCTTTACCATTAGATAAACATTAGGGAAAAGGAAGAGAATTAAACCTTTCTTCAGCTCCCCAGGGGCACTTACCAAAATAGGCTACCTCATCAAAACAGCATTTAACTAAATGGGTGAGCAATATCAAAGAGGGAACCTGGGGAGAAAGTCAAGGGCTCATGCTGAGAAAGCAGCAGGGGGAACCAAGAAGATGCAAATCAGCCTTCAGGCCTGGGACTGTAAAGGGCAGGGCTGAACCAGAGAAAGTCCATTCCCCATCCTTCCCCTGCACGCTATTAAAGCAAGTCCATCAGCTCGGATAGAGGCAAAGTTAAGTGGAGATGACTGGAGCAAAATGGCAATAATAGTACGTGTAGTACTTTATAGTTTCCAAAGCAGGTCCCCGTCTGACATTTTATTCTGATCTTTAGCAGAAGCCGGAGAGGGAAACAGGGTAAGAATTATCCCCGTTTAATGATACTAGAAACTGAAGGTCAGAGATGTGAAGTGACTTGCCTGTGGTTGGTCACACAAGGCTGCCTCTGATTAGCATATAGGGCTAGTTGTAGGAATGGGGTTCTATGGACTAAGGAAGATATGGATGATGCTTTGGGGAAGAGGGAATAGAACACACTTGTTCTGTGTGTTCCCAAAAGCAATCAGGTCTGATGGATAAAAGCTATAGTGAGTAGATTCTAACTTAATAAAAGGAAGAGATTATCTGTCTATTAATGGTACGGGCTGTCTTGTGAGGTAGTGAGCTCCCTGTCCCTGGATAAGTTTAAGCTGAAATTGGATGGCAGTTATATTTTGGAAAGAATTATCTGTGCCAAATAGGAGGTTAAACTAAATGACCTCTAAGATATCCTGTTTTCTAAGTACTTATTGAACATCTACCATGTGATAAATGACATATATATTGGTGTGTATACACACATATATATGCATACACAAATATGTATATTTATATACATATATTTTTAATTTTCAGAACATGAAAGGTAGGTTTATGATTAATAGTATTTAATAAAAAGGACAACAGAGACTCAGAGATGGTAATACACTTGAAATTCTTTGATGCTAGTTAGCCTTTTCTTTAAAGCAAATTCTATATATCCTTTGTTTAAAATAGTAAGGCAGAGAAAAGGTAGGTTTTTTTCTGACATATAAAATTACTAAATATTGTTTTTTAAAGGTCTGTGTGTGTGTATGCATGTTTAGGTGTTTCTCTGAATTGCAATCAAACATCATTTATTTATTTATTTATTTTTTGGTGGGGTAGTTGTGAGAGGGCTTAAAAAATTACCTGAAGACTTTTAATCCTAGAAAAATACTCATTAAAAGTGTTCACAGCAGAAAGGTAACCTTTAAGTGTCATTTCCTGCCACAGCTAAGAAATCCTCACAGTTCAGCAAGGGTCACATTGTGCCATGGTTAGCCCAGACTTTTCAAAATACTCTAAAACCAATTTATGAGATGTTTCATTTTTTAACTTGCACTTAGGCTAACTTCTGTACACAGTTTCCCTGGCAACTGTGTAATTGCAGGAAACAGTGACTTTCTCCTGGGTCTCACTTCCTGCAAGTATGCAACAAGAAAAAGATTTTGTCCTCATAATATTAAAAGAAGATCTGTGGTCTTTTGACAGCTGAAGAAATGTTCACAAATATCATCTCCATTCTTACAACATTCAGCACTTTTCCTTTTCTGGATATTTCCTTTACATTAATTTAATATGATTCTTTTACAAAGAAAATCGACCTTAGACTGAAGGAGTGAATTTTTAAGTGTAAGAAAAGCTTCAGGAACACCTTTTACTTCTTCGGCCCTGTGGTCTGTGAAATTACCAAGATTTGATTGAACCTGCAAAGCTATTCTTTTACAGAAGACATATGTACCACCGTGCACATCTATCTCTCACCTATGTTCCAGGGTAACCAAGAAGCAATCAGGCAGGCATACTGGTCTTGCACTGGCAGGAACCCTGCTACATGCTGGAACAGAGGAAGGGAATGACCCTGAAGTCTATTTGGGGAGTCAGATAGGAAACCTAGGCTTCCTTTGGACTCACCCTCATACTTTTTCCTGAGAAGGATGGGCTGATTTCATATGCAGGCAGAGGAACACCAGAATGGGATTCAGGAGGAGAGGAAAGGCACACACATTCATTCGTCTAGTCAGTCAATCAACAAATGAACAAGTAAAGAAATATATGATGTGATGTCAGATGCTGTGAAGAAAAATGCATCATGATAAGAGATAGAGTAGGGTGAGGGTTATTTTAAGTAGGGGGAGAAGGGAAAGCTCTCTAAGTAGGTGACATTTAAACAGAGACCTGAATGAACTGAAGGAATGAGAGAATATATGGGGGAAGAGTGTTTCTGTACATTTACTACCTATTTTTAGCTATGCAATAGCCCTATGAAGGAGGAATGATTACTCCCATTTCTATGGATGAGGGAATTTGGCTCCCAAACCTGCCATGTTGCTGCCAACTGACTTTGTAAATCTTTAAACATGACACCTAAGTACTTTTGTGTTGGAGTTTTTGCTTAAACTTGTATCCAAGGTTATTTCAGGGTCATTATGCATTGGTCTCTATATCTCTATATAGCATCTTCTAATCCCCATGCAAAAATCTGGAGGAAGATTTGAGTAATATTTTTTGTGATGACAATTTTCTCAGCCAGGAAAAAAATGTGGCTAATAGTATCTACATCATAGGGTTGTTGTGAGGATTAGATAGACTATGTGTTAGCTTTATAGTGAATCCTCAATTAATAATAGCTGTTATTAGTGTTGATATCTTATATCTGCCGTGAAACTACTGTGCGACCTTAAGTAAGTCACTTAATCTTTGGTATAGTACCTGGCCACAGTAGATACTTAATAAATAATATTGAATAAATGATTGAATGAATGTATTAAGCAACCACAGCTTTTGGTTTCTGTTTTGTAGAGTGAACAAGTTAGATTTAAAAGTGATAATGACAAAATATTTAAAACATGCCCTTTCGCCTGTGTGATCCATTTTAATCGGTACAACTACCACGTGGGCATTTACCCATTTCTTTAACAGATGAGGGATTTGAGGTTCAGAGATAAAGAGAACCTGCCCACGGTTATAGAGCAAGTCTTAGTGCTATTACTCTTCATCCTAAAATAACTGTAAGCATGAATTATTTAGCTCATCCCAAGATTTAATTTGCTAAAATGATGTTGGCTCTCCAGGTTGCTATTGTGCAGCTCTGTTGTGAGTGAATCATATTGGGAGCCAACAAAACCTGAAAGATGGGACACCTTAATTGCTTAATGGCAACAGTTTTGACGTTTAGAAAAAATTCCAATCTATCTATTTCAGTGCAGTAGAGAGAATAGAGAGAAGAGAGTTAGAACTGTCATTGGGTAAGAAAGAAGTAGAAAAATCCCCAGATGGCAGAGTATGCTGAGTAGAAGCCTGGTTTATGAATTAAGAGGGAGCCTGAACTAAGCCCTTAATCCCTTACAGTATCAAGTCTTTTCAAGTTTACAAAACTCCTTCCTGTATGTGATCATATTTGAGCCCAAGAATATCAGCAAAGTAGAGGAGTGCTAAAGAGATTGATCTAGCTGAAGGGGCACTCTAGAGAGACCAGCTAGGTATCCAGGCCTAGTGTCATGGGTGTGGGGGTTTGCGGGGGTGGTTCCAAACCTCCAATTATAGCTCAGTATATTTAAGTTGGACAGTCCTGCCCTGTGAGCAGTACCCAGGAGGCCTCTGCATAGGCCCAAGTGACCAAGGCCACACTTACTTGGTTCTTTCCTGGAAGTGATCTATGATAATAAAATCAAAGGAAAGCCCGAGGGAGCAGAATAGTGCTGATTATCAGGACTGATTGATAAAAAGAAGGAAATGAGTCATGAGTTTAGAAGCCTAGAGGATCTCTAAGAAATTAGGATTCAGAAATGGGTCAGGGCAAGTGGTTCCAGGACAACCTATGAAGGAGCGATAGTGTTGGAGTGCCAATTTTCAACATGGACAATTCTCTACAGCATGTTGTGGGTTGATAATACAATGACGAGTAAATCCACATGATCTCTGCCTTCATGGAGTTTATAGTTAAGACGAGAATTAATCAAAAATACAGTTATAGACCATAACAAGTACTACAAATAAAATCTTATCAGAGAACATAATAAGAACACCTGATGTGATTTCCAGATTCAAAGGTGACACCGCTGAGGAAATGACTTTCGAACTGAGATATGTGAAGGATAAGTTGATTTAACAAAAGAGGCAGGAGGAAGGTGGGTAGAGAAAATTGCTCCAGAAAGAGAGCAGTGGGAGCAAAGGCCAAAAGGAAGGATCGGGAGTATAGCATGTTTTCAAACTGAAAGGATGCAAATGTGGCCGAAGCAAAGATACTGAGAGAAAGGTCATGCTTGAGAGGTCAGTAGGGCCAAAACGATGCAGAGCACAGGGCCTCCTAGGCCATGGGAAACATTTTAATTTTTTACCTCAGGGCCTTGAGAAGCCATTGAGTAAGGATACTGGTAAGGTCAGATTTTTATTTTAAAAGGATATCTCTGTTGTGTCAAGAAGAGATTGGAGGTGTGCTGAGCTATGCATTCAGAAACATACTAACCATGAGAAGGCAAGAGGAAGATACAGGCCCAGAGAAGGTTGTTGATAAATGAAAGGCAGGTAGCGGAACTAATCTCAAAATGCTAAAGTTCAGAACAGGGCTCTTGATATTAAAGCAGCTATTGAGGGTCACACCCTGATCTGACAATAAAGAACTGAAATGCCACACAGTGTAACCCATCAGAACCTATCAGAAATGAGAGGATTCTGCAGGAAAGTAATACAGTTCAGCAATTTCATGTACCAAGCAACATGCCAGGCGTATGTTCTCTTATTTGTTATCTTATTTAAATTCTCATAGCCACCATTTAAGGAAGAGCTGTCAATTATTATGACAATTTTATAAGTGAGGAAACTGAGACTCAGAGAAGTTAAGTGACTTGGCAAAGAGCATCTTGCTAGTAAATGGAGCCAGAATTTGTGCCAAGTCTATTGGATTCTGTGTCCGATTCTCTCCCAATTCACGATTCTCTTTAAAAAATGGCATCGAATTTGAGGAAAATAGTAAGCCTAAGGGAAAAAGAGATCCTAGGAAACAGCTGATTCTGTAACATAACTAAATTGCCGTGGAATTCCAAACAGAACTTTATTTCATTTTTGTGCCAAGGGTCTAAATTGAGCCCCAGATCCATCTGACCCAACTATCTCCTTCCAGAAATACATATTAAAATTGGGGTGAGAGCCCAGAACAGTCAGCTTCTGTCTCATAGCACCTGTGCCAAGATTCCAGTTGAAATTTTTAATTGAGTTCAAAGCCCTATAAACGGGATGCACTAATCCAAATGTTGATTAAGCTTTCATTCTTGCTGCCGGAATGATGTGGCTCTAATCCTGAACTCCAGTGGTGGGGCCGACTATTCCTTCTTATGCTGTGCTGACTTCCCCCTCCAGCCAGCAGGGGCTTCTCACAGGCATGAGGATAATGTCAAGGGAAGAGAGGAGATATCATTCCTGGTTTGTTTCCTAAAGCTCTCAGCCCAGATGGATTCATGGCTTTCAAATCATGATCAGACCTTGAATCGTGCATTTTAGAAAGTTTCTAAATAAACAGAATGTGTACTTTTAGATATTATCAAAAGGACTAACTGTCTGAGTTGGCATTCTGGCTCTCAATGGTGGAGCCACATCATGAGCCACATAAGAAATCCACATTAGGCACAAAGGGAAGGCACAAGGGTATCTGGAGAGAGAGCATGGGTTTCATGGGAAGACTGTGGACTTTGGGTAGGCAGATTTAGGCGTGAATCTTAGCATCGATCTTTGTAGCTCTGAGACACTGAGGTTCCCCTAGCCTCTTCCACCTGCTTCCATAAAATGCAGTCTGACCTTTTCTTCTTGTTAGTGGGTAGATCTTAACATACTACTTCTACCAAAGCACTTATTATAATTATTTTCTACACGTTTAGTTGCCTTACTGCCTCTCTCCTTTGCCCCTTCCATCATGCTGCTCAATTCAACACTGTAGAGCAGAGATCATGTCTGACTCACATCTGGGGCCCTAGTTGACCCTTGGCCTATTGGGCACTTAATTAAAGGATTAATGAATGAATAAATTAACAAAGAAATGACTTTTAGGCAATCAGAGTTCACCAAACACTCACTGATAAGGATGCCTGGGGAGACACTGAGCTCTGCCCCCGCCCCCACCCACCCACACACACACAGATGTTCCAGCAGAGCATCCAGCCTTCCTGGAGATATAGAACTAGATGACCTTTGAAGTTTCTTCCAAGTTTAAGGTACTATAGTTCCTTGGAAAAGTACAAGTGAATGCTGCACACTCTCCCCTCTGCACACTAGATGCATTGTTTTTGGATTCTGTATGAAATGAAAGGAAGTTAGGTACCTTCATATTGATGTGATGTTGTCAGGTCAGAGGCCTCTAGGCTTTCCGAATCCTCCAATCAACAGCACCATTTGATAGATAAGAGGCCTCACTTAAAGTGAGGCTGCACATTAGGGGCAGATCAGAGATAAGAGCACTTCCATCCTGAAGGCCATTTCAGGGCTCTTTCCATTCAAGCCACTTATCAACAGACGTTGGTCTTCCATAACCCAAACTGATTTCAAGAGGATGTATGCCAGTTTTCTGTCTCTAGGTAGCAAAGCAACTCAGCTACCTAAAACTGAGGGCTAGTCAATAAGGATTTGAAATCACCCCCTGTCATGCAAAGTGGTCAGCAGCCTTATATCTTAGTTTTATCTCAGTTTCCCCGAGGGCCTTGCTCTTCCTAATGTTGCAGTTCCCTTTTGAATGTAACTTTCAACTTTGAGTGGAATATTGTGATAGGACTAAAGCCTCCCTCTTTGAAAATCAACATTTTGGCAGCCCCTTGCTGTTCAGTTTCTTAAGGTCCCCAAATTTGTCTTCCTCATTCATCTAACCACAGGAGATCATTATCCAGTGACAGAGTTCTATTCCACTACCATTATCCTGTAATGAGAATGCCTCATGGAATAGGGGAGGGGCAGAGATGGAGGTCATGAGCAGTAGGATGGAGGAAAGAACCTACAGTCTTCAGAAAACAACCATGCAATTACAGGTGCCCAGTGGATTATGCCTTGCAGCATAATGGCGTGTGTGTATGTACGTGTGCACACATATACAATATTAAATTATATATAATGGTATATATACTTATATATGTATATTCATGTAAAGATAATTTCAAAGTACATTAAACATTTTGTTGTACATCATCCATTTTCTCTTCTGATAATAGCTCCTAGGTCTTGCTTGGGGGAATCATTCAAACATGTGGTTTAAGAGGGGCAACCGCCCCTGGAGTCAAGAGATGAGGCATATGACCTCCTCATGCATGAATCAATCAGCGTATTCCATCCCCTCAGGCAGCAAATACATACTGAAGTTGAACATGTGTATTAATGGTAATTTGTTGGATGGCTGTATATAGGTAAGATATTTGTTTAGTAAACACTATTGGCTTTATGTCTCCTGAATTTATCCTTTTTGTTGCTCTTATAAAATCCACAGTTTAAAATACAAAACAAATGAAAAACTCTCCAAATCAGTTTACTTCAATTCATCATTTACTGAGTGTGTTCTAAGTGCTAAGGACTGTGATATGCACCAATAATAAGAGATGAGCAAGACATGGTTTCTTGGCTAGGTGTTTTGCCCATAGAAGACCCTGTCAGAAAATTGGGAGTGGGGAGAAGTTGCAGGCCCACCTCAAACATTTGCACGGCTCAGGTGAGAAAACAAATTGAGGCCCACGAAGCATAAGTCTAAATATTTGTTAAATTAAAAATCTAGCTAACAAATTGTTAAAATACATACCCATTCTCATTGACAAATACATCTTCAATAATGACAAAATAGAAAGATGCTTGTAAAGCTGTAGTTTTTATATGATGAAAAGCTGGCAGCATATCAGAGGTCTGAATGTAATTCCTATGATGCACGACTGAGTATTCTCTTGGCAGAGAGACGGGCAGACAATGTTTGCATTAGTAAAACTCAGGACCTAGAGTAGGGTCCCTTTGAACCAGATCTAAGAGCAGAATTGAAAGGTTCAATTAATTGATATCTCAGTGTCTCTAATGTTCACTGGTAACTAAGAAAATAGGTAATTTTTAAGACAGGAAATATTCATGTTAAAAAGTAATTTTCTTGGAATAGTTGGGATTTAGATGCCCACAGATGTGTGTACACAAATGTACAATTACAAAAAAAAATGGAGCTGGGCTATGTAACCAAATGCAGAATTCATTGAGTGCCAGTTGTAAGAGAACATAATGAAGTTAAAAGTAAATTGGACTTGAAGATGTATATATAATCATGAATGCTAAGCACAATGCAGTGATGTTAAAATATTCAAACATTAAAAGCATCTCAATGCTGATGCTGTATGTTCTAAATCTAAATGAAAACATTAAATACGTGCCCAGACCTATATTCTTCTAATTCAAATATTCTTCTAAATAAATCTCGATGAGTTGAAATGCAAACAGTCAAGGTTATTTTTACAGTGCTATGCACTTCCTCCAGATATGCAGCTAGAGATCCATCACTGAGTCATTCCCAAAGCCTCCTTTTGACTTGTGGGTTCTTCTGGAACAATAGAACAGTAGCTCCCTTTTTACAATCCCTTTGAGACCTTGTGGGCAGGTCAATCCTCGCATTCCAGACAGGCACCCCGCTAGCTCTTAGACAGTCCCTGTGGCTCAGCAGGAACATTTCCAGATTTAGAATCAGATGACTGGTTTCAGTTGTGCCTCAGCCATGTATAGGCTGGAAAGCCTCAGGAAAGTTACCGAATTTCTCAGAGCCTCAGTATATTCATCTGTAAAATAGAAAAGTTGAGAAGTTACTTTTTCTGTACCAAGAGTATCCTATACATACTTCTAATATAATTTATTATTTTATATATTATGAATAGAATTTTTATGTTTAATTTCTGCTATACATTCATTGTAGAAAATTTTATAAATACAGGAAAATATTATATTAGAGGAAAATACCACCCTAACACCAAAGATAACTATTGTTCATATGTTGAGCATTTTCTTCTTGATTAATATTTTGCATATATGTATATATAGTTGATAACATACTGTATTTACAGTTTTATATCATTTAACACTTGTGAACATTTTATCTCATTATTTGAAATAATTTATAAATACTTTAAATGATTGAATAATACTCTTGAAATGACGTACCATACTTTATTAAAAATCTAGTGTTTATAGTTTAGATGATTCTAAATTGCCATTATTTTAAATAACATGACAATGAATGAATGATCACATTATATTGTAACTATATAAGCATTACCCTTCTAAATTATGAGTAGCAATAAATCTTATTTATATTTCTAAGTCTAGTGCCAACTATGGTACCTGGAATAAGACCTCTAAAAATGTGTGTTGAATAAATGAGTAAGTGAGCGAGTTAGTGAATACCTGTGACTGTCCTTTTTTCCATATCACTGCTTTCTCAGGGAGGGGTGGGGGTAATTCTGTAGCCAGACCAGACAGAGATAAGGTGGTAGGGGGTTCTCTTCCAAGGCAAAAAGTTAGCATCCTCCTCTTCCACCCCCTACATTTCTGTCAGTTAAATTTCTTTCCTAAAACTCAAAGGCCAATGAGTCTTTTTATTGGAATGCAATGACTAAAGCCATTATTGGCTTTACTCACATTTTGCTTTCGCCATGATCCACCTCATGCATGCATGTCAAATGAGGAAAATCTTAATAAATAAATTGTTAATGATCTAATTAAAAAGAATCACACTGGAACACTAGCAAGAATAGGGCCAAAGGAAGCACTTTGGTTCCATCGGAGAAGGGTAGATATTCACACAGGCACTAGATGGGCTCTGACCCTAACGCTCTTCCCTGAGCATAATAATCTTAAGAACAATGAGAATAATATGTACCATTTGTTGAGGTTTTTAGAATGTACTAGGTAATGTTCTAAATATGTCATCTTATTTGATGCTTACAGCAACCGATAGAAGGAAAAGAATATTAGATACCCTTGATTTATAAATAAATTGAGGCTCTGCAAGGTTAAGTAACGAGTTGGGATAGTTGAACTTTATAGTGTTGAATGGTCATATGACTGTGGAGACAGACAGACTGATTTTGAATCCTGGCTTCACCATTACTTATAAACTATGTGACTAGGGAAAGTTATTTAACCTTCTTGAGGCTCTTATCTGCTCATCTATAAAATAAAGATAATAGTGCCTAATTTATAGGCTATTTTGAGGATTAAAAAACATAAAACACTTAGGCTTTACTTGGTACATAGCAAGAGCTGGATAAATGTTATTCTATTAGTACTACTTTTATTGTTATCATAATTATACTATTAATATCCTTTTGAAATAATACTCTTTTGAAATGATGCACCATGCTTTATTAAGAATCTCCTAATTTTTGTAGTTTAGAAGGTTCTAAATTGCCATTATTTTAAATGCTGATTATGATGGCAATGCCTAACTCTGTGATGGGGCACTCAGCATCTAGAAATGTAGAAGACATGTAGTCCCTGCTCTCCAGGAGCTTCTAGTCTAACTTTGCCTATAGCTACAAAGCTAGTAAATAATAAAGCTGGGATTTGAATGAGAGCTATAGAATTTTAAAACACTTTCCTATTATCTACTACGTCCCTCTACTGTATTATGTGTCTAATACTGTTATTAATAGTTTACGTCTTCCACACTAAGCTGAATCCTTCAAGGTAGGAATTCTTATGACTCTCCTCAGTGTCCGCAGTGCCCGGGTCAGGCCCTGCCACAGAGTCATCGTGAATATGTTTGCTGTCTTCAACCAAAGTTTCTATGTTGGGCCATCTATTTATCCTCTGCTCTCTAGCTCTAGTAAGGACCACAATTCCAATGTTTTTGTCTCTTTCTCTGTGTTGCATTCCCCATCCCCCTCTCTCCATTACAATTCTGTAGTGAGTGATTCCCTCTGTCATCTCACCGTAAATTGATGACTCGGGCCTGCTGATGCACTGAGCCACATGGCTAATACATCAGCTAAATGGATGCCGAAAACACCACCTGCTCCTTCAGGCAAATGGCACTTTGGAAAATGGAATGTGTAATCAATAGAATTAAGCCTTAAGTAGAGCTCTGTACCCATATCCCAGTGCAGGGTCTTGGCAGGCAAACAGTGAGAAGATTTTTGTTTGTTTGTTTGTTTTTTCAACCCTTTCAAAGCACATGGCTTGGCACTTGTTCAGCCAGCTCTGTCGCCACTATCACAGTCAGCATGGTATCCTCACTACGCTGTCTCTTCCCTCCACATTTGGCCTGAGTGTCTCAATCACTTGGCCTTTACGTCCTAACCCTGGGAGACTCGGAAGAATAGATTCCATGTGCTTAGTAAAGCACAGACAACTGGTATAACCCCAACAGCAAGGGGTTTGAAGTCAGGCTGGGTATAACCCTAGGCAAAGGCACTCAAGCTTTCTGAACATTGATTTTCTCATCCCTGAAGTGGAAATAGTTATTCCTACCTCACGGGGTTGTTTTGAGAATCATGTATGTGAGTATCATATGGAAAAGTACTTTGTAAACTATAAAGTCACATATGGGAATTAATCATTATTATCATCATCATCATGATTATTCCAAATTATGAATAGGAGTATAAACCCTCTATATATTTCCTTTGGAATCTGCCTGTCTGAGGAAGTGGGTTTTCAGATGTGGCTGAAAAAGCCTAAGATCAAGCGGTCGTTGGCCTGACTTGTTTTGACTCTTTCTAGAATCCTGGAGGTAGGAAGGAACTTATAGATATCTGGTTTCTGTTTTCTCTCTTGCTTTTCCAGTCAAGTGACTTGACACCCACCAGATGGGATAACCAATAGGTGTAACACACAACACTGAGGTTCAAATTAATCATTTTTAAAGAGAGTGTTAGATTTAGAAAGCATTTGGTTAGACTGTAGTCCTCACTCCTTGACTTTACTACAGGTGAAGAAACTGAGGTCCAAAAGAAAGAGAGATTTAGCTAGTGTCACACTGAGAATTTGTAGCAGAGGGAGGAATGAAGGCAATCTTGGGCCAGGAGGCTTTCCATGCAGCTACCAAGCCAGGAAATCTTTAGGCAAGTGTAGGGTGGGAAGACAATGCCATTACCTATCAGGGCCAGCCTGCCTTCAGCCAAGAGTCTGTCCTTCTTTCCTCTCCACTGTGCTCATATCACCACCCTGAAGATGGCTCTTCCCCATACCCCATCCTTCTTCTAGGAAGCAAAAGTTTCTCTTTTTGGCCACGGGGATCATATATACCAAACATATAGGTATAGGGGAGGCCTTTCTTCTCAGAGTTCTTATGATCTTGTCTTTGTCATTTACCTGGTTTTTAATTTTATACAACCTTTTAATTTTGTACAGTCTGGTGAGATTCCTTATGTTGTTCTCCTGTGTTAACTAATTTAATGGTTCTCAACTGGAGATGATCTGCCCCCACCCCACTCTACTCAGGACATTTGCCAATTTTGGGGTGTCAAGACTGAGGAGGGGCTGTTACTGGCCTCTAGTGGGTAGAGGCCATGGATTCTGCTAAACATCCTACAATACATAAGATAGCCCCTCACAATGAAGAATAATCTGGTTCAAAATTTCAGTATAGCCGATATTAAGAAACCCTAATCTAGCCTCTTTGTAGGCTTCTGCCTTTCTTTCTTCGGCCAGTGCCTCAGTGATCTATGAGCTCTCTGTGGACTTGAATGATGACCTGATGTAATACCCTCAGTAGATTCAACATAGTAGAACCTAAGTAAATATTGCTTGGGAGGGGAATGGATTGATGAGTACATGACTCAGGCAGTGGGTACAGGGGAAAGAGCTTGGAACCCAAACTTGGTCAAAGTCTCACCACCAATAGGAAAGTCACTAGATTAGTGATATTCAAATTATGCTCCATGGAGCCTTAACATCTCACCCACTGCATCTATTTTATACTATGGGTTTTAAATGTAATCCCTTCTGTACAGAAGGTTTCACGGTTTTAAAAATTTGTATACTATTGAGATAGTTCAACCCTAAAGATACTTTTAGACCAAAATCCCTCTGAAGACTCCTCAGAGAAGGACATATATAAAGGTTCTATTTTTAATAGGCTCAAAGAATGCCTCTGTGGCTACAGTTTAAATTCTTCAGTCTTGGGTTGAAAACAATGGCTTACCTGGCATCCTTCTAGTTCTGAGATTGTCTACTTCCTTAATCTTCTTTTACCTGAGCAACAAGCAGTAAGTCTCTCTTCAGGTATATTAAGGCAAGGGGTCTGGGGAGATTCTTGCCCCTGCCCTTACTCCCAGGCAACTTTCCATGGCCACTAAGGAGGGTCTGGGTCAAGTATCAACAGGAAATGGCCACTTGGCATACTTAAACACAGGAGCCTGTAAATGCCGGGAATAAACCAGTGTAGGAGCGGGGACGACCTGAGACCTGACTCAGTGAGATATCTGGCAGCCTATGAAGGGCGTACCTGATTCATGCCAACAGCCGCAGAGTAAATATAGCTGAAGACACTGAGAAAAGTCAAAAAAGAAACTTAGAGAGGGAGAGACTGTTCAAGAAAAGAGAGCAAGAGTTCGATGTTAGTGATGAGTGGCAACGATCGTCTCTTACTGAATAGATGTTCAATAAACATACATTTGTAATTATTATTAGAATTGTTATTATCATCATTTTAAACAAGTTTTCTAGATTTGCAGAGGCAGGAGCAGGATTAAGCCAGTAACTTAATATAATCGTTAGTGTCAGGTGAGCAGCTTCTGCACATGGCTTGCCGCTTGGCACATAAACACCTTTTATTGTCGTTACTTCAGTGCTTGCATGGTTTACATGGGAACTTGGCACCCAGAGAAGAACAGGAATGTGCCCTAAGTCCCACAGCGAGTCACCATGGGAATCAGAATGCAGCTGTGCTAATGCCCAGGTGAGGACTCTTAGTAACACACCAGGCTGCCTCTTAGGAGCACAGTGTTTCCTTCATCTGTAGTACTCTGTCTACAGAGCAGAAAGGTCACTGACATCATTTCATCAAATCTCAACGTTGTCCTAGGAGAGTGAGGAAACACACACAAATGAACAAACAAATAAAGGAACAAGCCATTCCTAGCTTTCAGACCAAGGAGTTGGACTTCACTAGGGAGTGGGGAAATGAGTCCCCCACCCCTGCAGTAGGCCTGCTTAACTCTGGGCCCTGTCAGCATGACCAGCAATCCAATAAGGCAGTACCCCGGCTGCGCCATTAGCTCATTAGGTGGAGGCGAGTGTCTGCATTGATCTGTTTATCTCCCTGGCCCGGGCGCTGGAGAAAGGCCAGCTGTTTCCCTGAGAGCTGCCTTTCCTCTTGACTCATCACAGAGCATCAGGGGAGTCTGCTCCTTTGTCCCTTTCAAGCTCAAGGTCACTGAAGTGCAGAGCAGGAGCTGGGGCACGGTGGTGCCTTCTGAGAGCTTTAGACATTGCATCTCCTGCTCTACCCTTTTAATTCTGCCCTGGTGAGCCCTCAAGGAAATAAAGTATGTGGTAGCAAGTGCTTGGGTTTACGAGTAGACAAATCTCCCTTTGAACCAGGCGCTGCTACTTGCATACTAGCAATATGACCTTGAGGAAGTCATTTCTTCTCTCCAAGCCCCAATTTTCTCATTTGTAAAACAAGTCTAATATCACATATATCATAAAATCATTGTGAAGATTCATTGAGATAAATCTGTGAGAGGACAGGCACAATGTCTAGCTTAGTGTGGGGCACATAAGAAACATCAGCAAGTTTTATCTGGAGTGCCGTATCTGAGACACAGTGTTCTTTTAAGAAAAAAGGATAGTATATCTGAAAATCAGGATTTGCTTATGGGATTTTTGTGAGTTTTATCTGAAAATATCTGGAAACATAAAACTATTGCTATACAAATAATGCTATTCATAAATGGCTCATTAAGGATTGACAAGAATGTATAATTTTCCACCCTGGACTCATGGGTTAAACTATTTAACTAGCCTACATATCTATTGTCTCATACTTGGCATTTTACCCTTGAAAACTAAATTGCCTAACAAGGTACAAGTTAATTTTACTTAATTATTTTAAAAATTGCAAGTAGCTTATGTGACCTCTTAGCAATAATAACGGGACCTGGCACATACTAGGTAATATTAGCAAAATGGTTTCCCAACTACTATAACTACATACTTTTTATTTGATTACATGTTCTCAATTTGACTAATATCCAACTTTTCATTTTCTAACTTTTTTTCTTTTTATGCTCCCGCCCAATTCTTAATTTAATACTATATAAATATACTCATTGTAAAAATATATCAAAGTAGAATTTAAATTTAAATTGCTGCTAATATCACAAGTGAACATATCACTGTTTCTCACCAATTTCTGTTCTTTGTATTTTTGTACATATTTAAGAAAATGTGTGTCATACTATATTTTCCTTTTTTCACCCAGCATGATATCATGACCATTTCCCATGTTACTTAAATATTATTTTTAAATACAATTTTAAAACTTAATATTCCATAGTATGCATGTGAAAAACTTATTTAATCTTATTTTCTCTTATTGAATATTTAGATAATTTTCAGTTTTTTGCTATTATAGCTTAATGAACATTCTTGTACATATGTCTCCATCAGATTATTTTTGCTTTTTTTCTCTGATTATTTTCTTAGAATAGCATTCATTCCACCCTTATCAATTGACATTACTTTATTGATTACCTATAAAGAAAAATGACCCCCTCCCAAGTCCTAGGTTTACATGTTATTTTGTTAGAGTCTGGGATACCCCCTGGTGGAGATTGCAGAACATCACAAAAACCTGTCACATATGCCCTGATATGGGAATTCGAAAATTGTGGGTGCATAACCTTTGGAATTTGACATATGCAAAGGACTTGTCTCTCATCTCTCTTCTCTCTTTTCTCTCTCTCTCTCTCTCTCTCTCTCTCTCTCTCTCTCTTTCTCTCTCTCACACACATACACATACACACAGCAAAGCTACAGTAAATTGAAATGGAATAACCAAATTAAAAAATGTAAAAAGCTCAGACCTAAAGTTGTTTTCAATTTGAAGCCAGGCCCCTGGCTGCCCTGGCTTCTTCCCACCCCTATGCCTGCAGCATCACATTTGGAGGATGTTTCCTCTGTGGTTAGAGATGTCCTGGACTAGAAATCTGCCCATTAGGACACTAGATGGAGCCAGATGGGAAAATTTATGCTCCAACTGCAGTGGAACCATTTTCTTTTCACTTTCCTTTTCAGGGATAGTTGCATGATATGGCTGGTCTCACAGAAAACGTATTTCTCTGATATTCTTCTTCAGTTGAGTTGCCCTCAGTCGGTCAGTCAGTCATTGAACATTCGCTAAGCCCTTGCCCTGAGTCAGCTTTCAGACACAGAGCTGAGTCAGACAGTGCCTGCTGTAGAGGAGCTTATGGGTCAGTGAGACAGCCACCAAATTACCAAACTGATCTCCCTTTACTTTCCCTCATTCCTTCTCGACTTCAGGTAGCTCGGCCCAACAGCTTGGCCTAACCATGCATTTTACTTTTCTATCTCATTGCTCTGGTTCTTATAATTTTCTCTTTCATGAGAGCCCTTCCTTTCTGTTCCTTCCTATTTAAATCTTATCTCTATCAGGCCAATCCAAATGCTTCCTCCCCTGGGAAGACTTTCCTGGCTCTTTCCATACAGAAGTCTTCTTTGATTCCTTTAATCCTTTAGTACGGCGGTTCTCAAACTTACCCGTGCATCAGAATCACCTAAAAGACTGGATCCCACTCTCAGTGTTTCCAATTTAGTAGATCCGGGATGCAGCTTAAGAATTTGCATTTCTAACAAGTTCCCAGGTGATGCGGATTCTGCTGGCCCAGGGAGCAGACTATGAGAACCACTCTCTTTAGTGGTTTTGAGCACTGACAAGCGCCAAGCATTATGCTACATGTTAGTGATATCCCAGGGACCAAGGCAGTCCTTGCCCTCAAGGATAGCAGGAGCTGGGGACAGATGGCAGAGATAAACAAATAGGACCACACTTTGCTGTGCCAGAGGAGTGTGAGTAGGGCTCCAGATGCACAAATACAGATGAAATTAACTGTTCCTGTAGTGATGGGAAAACCAAAAGCTTCCCAAAGAAAGTGGCATTCGAGCTGCCCTTGAAGGATGACTAAGACTTCGGGAGGAACAGAAAGGTCAACAGCATGTGCCAAGGCATAGAAGTACAAAAAGCCGTAGCATATTCAGAGTGTGACAAAAGATTTATGGGGTGTGGGAAATGGGGAGAATGGGCAGTATCCTTAGAAAGGTGAGTGCAATAGGAGATAAAACTGGAGAGGTCAGCATAAAGGCCTTGAATGCCATGCTAAGAAGTTTTGAGTTCATTCCTAGATAAAGAGGTAAAACACAAATAACATGGTGAAGATTTCCTTATAGAAGAATCAGTCCGACCGCAGTGTGGAGTTTGGACTGCCAGTGGCAGGACTGGAGGAGTGAGACCAATATGGAGGCTGTTGCAACAGTCTAGGCAGGAAACTAGAGCACGAGGAAGGAGAAGACATGACAGATTTGGGAGATCTGGTGGGCTTGAGCTTAATGCTGTACATCTGAGGGAGAAATGCAAAGGTGTTTGGAACCACAGTTCAGCTCTGCTCTTCCCCCCACTTCTCTTACCAGTCCCCTGTCCTTGTTTTCTTGCCTGCCTCCTGTAACAAAGTCCTGCTTATCTCTGTAGTGGAGCACTCACCTCTTGGACTTCTCGGCCTCAAATCCCATTTCCTTCCAGGGACTGTAATCCTGCCTCCATTCCCAAGTTTCTTGTCAGATCTGTCTTTTTGGTCCCTGCTTTGTGACACCAACATAAGTGAGGGGCCTTAGGCCCTTCACCTTGACCACTTGCTGTCTCAGGTTTCTCATGTTTCTTCATGGCTGGCCTTTATCTCTGTGTTTTTGTGAGGATCAAATACTGTAACAAATGTGAACAAGCTTTGAGGCGTCACTGTGTCCATGGAACCTGTAGCTTCCTTTGGAAGCCCTTTCCATTGACTACAAATCCTAATTTTGGTAAAATAAGTCTTTCAGTTTGAGCAGAATCCTTTTATTTAACCTAAGGAAATTCAAGTTAGACAACCAGGAAGGCATTTCCAAAAGTGAACCAAAAAGCACTGGAAATCAATGCATCTTTTAAGGAGTTTGAAAATGATGTAGCTATTCAATCATTTAAGAAATATTTATGAAGACCGGTTCTGTGCCAGGCATCATTCTTAGCACTTGGGATATATCAGTGAGCAAAGTGCATACTCTCGTGAAGCTTATAGGTTATGGAGGAGAGAAACAATAAGTGTAGTAAGTAAATTAAATAGAATGTTAAAAGGTAATAAATACTATGGGAAAAAAGTAAAAGAAGATATAAGGGGATATCTGCCTCTTTTCTGTGATGTACCTAGCTCAGTGTTGAAATGGAATATGTAAATAAATTTTTCCTTTAATTTTGCATGTTTGTGATTAATAACCAATAATGAATCCACATTCATTAAATGAAACTTAGAAAATTCAAGAAGATAGGATGATGATGATGATGATGATGATTATAAATCGTCTCTGTCCCATCACCCAAAGATAGTTATTATTATTATTTGGGTGTGTATTTTCTTCTTGAAATGGATTATGTTATTTGCAGCTATGATCCCCATATGTTCACTTCGTCATTTATTTAACAAAGGTTTTTCTATCATCTCATGTGCTACAGTCTCTGTGAGAGACATATGGAACAATAGGAAAATACAGATTTTGGAGACAGTCTTTGCTGTGCCTTTACCAGCTATGTGGCCTTAAATAAGTTATTCAGCTTTTCTGAGTCTTCATTTCTCTATCTGTAAACTGGAAACTGGGATGCCTTACACAGTGTTGCCATGAGGACTAAATGATTTTAATGAGACAGGGCCTAGAAAGCACCTGGCACACAATCAGTACTTAATAAGTATGAATTTCCCTCTCCTTTTCCATTCAGCCATGGACCATGCTAAGCACCGTGGAAAACATAGCCTTGCCCTCTTGGAATTTAGCATCCAGCTGGATCAATTAGGAAGGAGCCAGGGTAGATGTTCCCCCCCAAAAAGAATGATCAATAGGAGTTAGACAAAGATTTTGGGAAGGATGTGCCAGGCTTGTTCAAGACTCCAGAAGCAAGAGAATAAAAGGAGAACTGGAGAAAGTCAAAGAAGTTCAAGATGGCTGGAATGTAGCTGGGGAGTGATGAGAGCAGAAGTCACCGTGGTCACCAATTAAAGGCAGCTCCTGAGAACAATATGTCCTTGAAGGAATTTTGGCAAAGGAATGACATGGTCAATTTTGCATCTTAGAAAGATATCTCTAACTTCAATGTGGAGATTACTGGAGGCAGAGAGACCAGGCAGGAAGTTATTGTAATAATCAACATGAGACATTATAGAGCTTTTACCTGGGGTAATAGTTGTGAGAATGGAGACATGGAGATTTTAAGGTCTTTGTATGACCTAGAATTGATTGGGTGTCAATGGGAGAGCTGAATGGTGGGAGGAATCTAGAATGGTACCAAGATTCTAGCCTCAGTAACTGAGGAGTTAGTGATGCCATACACTGAGGGAGACAGCTCACTGGGGGACGAGCAGATTTTGGTGAAAAACTCAAGACCTCAGTTGAAGACATGTGGTTTTTGAGGTCCCTGTGGAACATCATTCTAACTATACCAGGTCATGTTCTCAGACCAGTCCATGTCTAGCCCTTGCTCTCAAACAGCCTACCTTCTTTCCCAATTTGGTCATATTGGCCAGGAATTACCATTCCTGGTAGACAAATCTAGAATACTGTAGTAGAAGCCATCTTGAGTGAAAGGGGTCCAGAATCTGCATGGGGAATTGGGATTGTATTACCAGTTTAGAATTTATAGAAATAGTTCATTAAAAAGTTGGCCTTGTGATTAATTAGGATAGTCGCTTAATGAAGATCAGAGAATACACCAGGATTTAGGTATCACATTTCCCAAACCAAAAATTTTGATAAGGTATAGTGACATTTTTTTCTGATTTGACAATTTACACGAAAGGTCTCATAGAGATTTAAAAGTTATGCCAATACCTGTTATACATTTAACAAATTCCCTTTCAGAAAGAAGAATAAGATTACTCTCTTTCATTCATTCTCCACACATTTACCAAAGAGAACCTTATAGTCAGACCCTGTGCCAGTTTAGGAACACTGAGATGAAAGAGTCCCTACTGGTGAAGACTTCACATCTAGTAGGGAAAACAGTCAAGTAAACCGACAGTGGCAAGACAGAGAAATATTAGGAGAGATGCCAAAAATGGGATACGGAGGAGAGCGTGGGTAAAGGGGTCCTTAGGGAAAAAGAGGCTCATGATATTAACTCCATCGCAAGGTTTCTCTTGGCTTCAAAGAAATCCTGTTACTCAATATCTGACAAATTATTTTTTTACCAAAAGGTTATTGGCACAGCTCTGAGTAATACATTTGGATTATTAAGGGAGATCCAACAGCTTTGGTGGTTATCAACAATATTCTGCAGTCCCACAAAGCTGATAAGTAGAGAAAATGACTCAGAATATTGTTTATCCCTGGGCTGAGACCAAACAAAAAAAAGAAAAATAACTTTTTTTTTTTTTTGATGTTTGGAATACTCATGTTCTCCTTATGGGGAAAAAACACTTAAAAATTTACAGTAGTCCAAATATAATGTATATGTATATTACATTTTCTTATTTATCTGTTGACGGACATTTAGGTTGTTTCCATATCTTGACTATTATGAATAATGCTGTACTGAACATGGGAGTGCAGATATCTCGTCAAGATACTGATTTCATTTTCTTTGGACATATATCTAGAAGGGGGATTGCTGAATCATCAGGTAGTTATACTTTTAATTTTTCGAGGAACCTCCATAATGTTTTCCATAACGACTGTACCAATTTACATTCCCACCAACAGTGCACGAGGGTTCCCTTCTCTTTATATCTTCACAACACTTGTTATCTTTTGTATTTTTAATAATAGCCATTCTAGTGGATGTGAGGTGATATCTCATGTGATTTTAATTTGCATTTCTCTGATGATTAGTAATATTGAGCATATTTTTATATACTTGTTAGCCATTTGTATTTCTTCTTTTGAGAAATGTCTTTCGTGTCCTTTGCCCATTTTTTAATCAAGTTATTTGTTTCTTTGTTATTTAGTTGTATTAGTTCCTTATATATTTTGGGTATGAATGCCTTTTTAATCTGTTAGTTGTTTCCTTTGCTGTGCGGAAGGTTTTTAATTTGATGCACTTCAACTTGTCTATTTTCACTTTTGTTGCCTGTGCTTTTGGCGTCATATCTAAAAAGTCATTGTCCAGACAAATGTCAACAAAGATTTTCCTTAATCTTTTTTTCTAATAGTTTTATAGTTTCAGGTCTTACATTTAATTCTTTAATCCTTTTTGAGTTGGTTTTGGCATATGGCGTGAGATAAGGGTCCAAGTTCATTCCACATGAGGCTATCTAGTTGTCCTAACATCATTTATTGAAGAGAGTATCCTTTCTCTATAGTGTGTTATTGACACCCTTGTCAAAGATCAGGTGATCTAGCTATATGGATTTATTTCTGGGTTCTCTTTTCTGTTCCATTGATCCATATGTCTGTTTTATGCCAAAAACCATAATGTTTTGGTTACTGTAGCTTTTTAATATATTTTGAAATCAGTAAATGTGATACCTCCAACTTTGTTCTTTTTGCTCAAGATTGTGGTGGCTATTCAGATTTTTTTTTTTTTTTAGTACAATTTGAGGCTTTTTTTTTATTTCAGTGAAGAATATCCTTGGAGTTTTGATCGAAATCGCACTGAATCTGTAAATCATTTTGGATAGTATGGAAATTTTAATGTTAATTCTTCTAATCCATGAACATAGGCTGCCTTTCCATTTATTTCTATCTTATTTCTTTCATCAGTGTTTTGTAATTTTCCATGTATAAGCCTTTCCAAAGATTGGTAAAGTTTATTCTTAAGTGTTTTATTCTTTTCACTGCTATTGTGAATGGAATTGTTTTTCAGTTTTCTCTTTGGATAATTCATTGTTTGTGTATAGAAACACAACTGACTTTTATATGTTAATATTGTATCCTGCAACTTCACTGAATTTTTTATTCTAAATAGTTTTTTGTTGAGTTTCTATATGCCTAGATTTTTTTTCTAGATTCTTGTTAAATTTACATGACTATGAACCTAATGCATAACATGCCCACATTTGGGCAAGTAACTCCAATTTATATTCATCTTTTCTGACTTCAGTGTATTTTATTGTAACATTCACTGACTTAATGCTTTCACTTATTACTTATAAAACATTGCAATTTCCAGGACTTTGCTGTCTTAGATAAGATAATAGGCCAGAGTATGTTAAATTGGAAATATTCCAGAAACTCAGGGGTGAATGTTTGCTCTAATCATTGCATCGATTGCCATTTTCGACACTGAATTTCTGCTAATGTGAGGATGTAAGATGCTAGACTCTTACCACTTTGATCCCTAGAATCTCTAGATGCCTTTTCATGGTATAATTTCCAAGGTATGGTGACTTCCTTTTTAGAACCAAAGAGACAGGACACAAACTGACATAGATAAATGTCAGTTTGAGATGAGTGGTATAACAGTGTAAAATCCATTTACTTGAGTTCAACAGACATTTACTGAACACCTGTTTGAAAGCATCCAGACTTGTATTTTAATCTCGGCCATACCACATGGTTTCTTTTCCTCTCTATGAGCCTGTGTTTGCTTACTCCTTGATTGGAAATAATGTTATCTCCCCAATGACTATTAATAAAATTAAATTAAATAATGAAAAAAAGTAGTTCTCAACCTAGGAAGGTTAAAAAACATACTCCTAGGAAGGTTAAAAAACATACTCCTTTCCCTAGAGCAGAGGTCCCCAACCCCTGGCCGCAGACTGGTGCCAGTCTGTGACCTGTTAGGAACTGGGCTGCACAGCAGGAGGTGAACAGCAGGCCAGTGAGCAAAACTTCATCTGTATCTGCAGCCACTCCCCAGCGCTAGCACCGCCACCTCAGCTCCACCTCAGATCATCAGGCATTAGATTCTCATAGGAACACCAGTCCCTGGTGCCAAAAAGGTTGGGGACCACTACCCTAGAATGTGATTTAATTGGTTTGGTGCGGGGTCAGAGCTTTGGCTGTTTCTAAAACTCCCCAGGTGATTGTAATGGGCAGCCTGGGTTTAGAAGCAGTGAGATATATGAAAGTTCCTGTCTCAGGGCCTGACATTTTATGAGGAACCCAGACCTCTTTCTCTTCCTCATGTGCCAGACTCTGTTGGGCACTGGGGATACAAAGTTCAGACACACGCCTGTCCTCAAGATGCTCCCAGGCTCCTGGGGGAAGATAGACAAGGAAAGAAATCATTACTCTGCAGTGTAGTCACTGCAATAGGAGATTTGAGTAAAGAAGAGAAGGCAAGCTGAATTATCGACAACTCAGGCAATCTAGGGGATTTGGTACCATTTCACAGGTCACTATTGGACATATTTCCACTTAAACAAATGACCAGGGTTCCAATCTGGCTCTGCACTAACCTACTATATGGTTATAAGCAAAGTCTCTTTCTCTCATTACTGCTTGAGTTTTTTCATCTATTAAACAACATCAGCAATGACAGAATGGTTTATAATCCCTCCTCCACCCACCTCACAAGGCTGCTAGGGCATGAAAGAATGAACAAAAAACATTTTATAAACATATAGTTAATTGTGCACATGTTCTCTGAGGGGGAGCCACCGCTTTCACATCAGCATTTAAACGTGATAAAGTCTTTTCTATCTTAAAACAAAACAATAATAGCTTCCTCAATCCCGTGTCCCCTTCAAGTTCTCTCTCCCTCTCTCTCTACTACTCTCTCTCTATCTCTGCTCACAAAGTTTTAAAAAATATTTACTGCACTTGCTATCTCTACTTCCTTATTTCCCTCTTGTTTCTTGTCCCTTCACAGTCTGGATTCTGCTCCCTTCAGTTCTACTGAAGCTGCTCTGTCAAGATCATCAAATGCTGTTCTGGTTTTTAGTGTGACACCACCGACCACTCTCTTCTTCTGGAAACATTACTTTCCATGGCCTTCTGTGACAGAGCATTCTGCCGGGCGCCCTCTGTCTCCTTGGCCATACCTTTCCAGTATTCTTTTTAGCAACTCTAATTATGGTTCAGATGCTGGAATTTGTCAGGGTTCTGTTCTAGGCTGTCTTCTCTTTTCATTCTCTAGAGCCTCGTTGCTTGGCCTCATTCTCTTTCTTGGCTTCAGTTATCTTCCCTCTGCAGCAGACACCCAACCCTGTGCCCCTTTGATTCCTTTGGTACTAAAACTTTTCTGACTTCCCTCATAATAGCTCTATTATGATATCCCACAGGCACATCAATTGTGTTTTAAAAGAGAACTCATTATCTTTCTCCAAATTCAAAACCAACTCTTCTTGTTAGCTCCAGCTCAGAAAATCCCATGGCCATTTACTCCACTTGCCAGAGCCAGAAACACTCAAGTCATCTGTGACTCCTCTCACTCCCCCATCCTCAACAGCAGCAGGACTCGGTCACTGAGTCCTGTTCTGCTCTTCCAAAAATGTCCTCTCTCCTTCCTCCCCATTACTCCAATTTAGATGACCATCATGTCACTGTTTTGCTTAAAATCCTGTGGTAACTTCTCATATGCTTAAAAACAAGACTTTTTAACTTGGCCTACAAGGTCCTGCATGATCTGATGTTTGCCTGTCTCTCCAACTCATCTTGCTCCTCTCTTTATAGTTCCTTCTGTATCTATACAAAACTTTTTAGTTCTCTGAACGCACATTGTTTTCTCTCATCTCTGGGTCTTTCCCTTATCAGAAATATGTTTCCTTCTGCCTTAGCTAATTCTCACCTGCCCTTCAGAATTACGTTTATATGCCACTTCCTCTAGGGCACTTTTTCTGACTCCTTTGGTCTAAGTTTGTTGCTCATCCTGTTTATTCTAATAGATCACTGTACCTACTCCTTTCATAGGCTGGCCAGTAATTACTTATCTGTTTATCTACCTCTACCTTCAAACTAATAGCAAGGACTAGACCATGGTTTTCTTGTTCTTAGCTATATTTCCAGTGAATGGCATGGTGCCTGGCATGTAATAGATGCTTAGTATATACTTGTCAAATGAATGAATGAATGAAGGAATGAAGGAAGGAATGATAAATAATGACAAATTGAAATAAATAAGTTTAGTGGAGATGTCAGATATGGGTACAGTAATCTATAACAGAAGGTGAATGGACTAAGTAATAACTGAGGGTGCAAAGTACTAGGAAAAGAAGAAGTTACTTCCAACTGGCAAAGTCGATGAAGGTATTTCAAAAGAGACAACACTGGAGCCAGCCCTTAATAAAATATTAACTATAATAATTTGGGTGATTATAACTGCCATATATGAGTGTTTATAATGTTAGACATTATGTTAAATACTTTAATATCTTGTTTATTCCTTTCAATAGCCTATGAGAGTGTTCTTTTTATTTTCAATTTATAAATAATGAAACAGAGAGGTTAAATATCTTAAGTAAGTTCACCCAGCTGGCTAGTGGAGGAGCCTAGAACTCCTCATGGACAGGAATTGTGTTCCATTCTTCTTTCAATCCTAGTGCCTAGCATGGGGCCTTGCACAAAGTAGGAACTCATCACCTGTCACCAAATAAGATTAACAAGTTTGGGGTTCTAATGTACAGCATGGTAATTATAGCTAATGATATTGTATCATATATACTTGAATGTTGCTAGAGAGTATGTCTAAGATGTGCTCACCGCAAAAGAAATGGCAGTTATGTGATGGAGGTGGTAGCTAATGCTGTAGTGGCAATTGTTTTGAAATGTACAAGTGTATCAAATCAACGTGTTGTGGGCCTTAAATTTACACAGTTACTTGTAAATTATATCTTCATAAAGCTAGAAAAAAAACAAAACTAAAAATAGTTATCAAGTGAAACAGTAAATGGGAGAACGGAATTTTAAGAAATAAATTCAAAAGCAAGATGAATGAGCTTGATGAGTTCAGAAACAAGCTATATTCTTTTTTAAAGGGCCTCATAAAACTGATTAAAAAATAGTTTTGTCCAGAAACATCGAAGGATCCTGTTTAATAATAGCCAACAAAGCTGCAGGCGTCTGTGCTGACTCAGCCTTCTGCTGTTAGCAGCATTGCTTCCTGGAAATGAATGAAGGAAACTCAAAGGTCTGGGAATGTTTTACTGATGTGGTATAGATTAGTTTGGGTAGGGAAGATTGGAAGGAATATAAATAACCCATAACAGAAATGAGTTGCCATATGGACAAGTCCATTTGGTAAAAATACTTTAATGACAAGCAACAATTACGGCCACCTCTTTTCCTCTCCCAAATGTGCCATATCATTTCCCCAGGAATGCCTCAGCACTGAACCCAGTGGACAAGGTGCCCGTGGGCAGTTTAGTGAAAGAAAAAAATAAAAAGCCTGTAAGAACTGTCATTCTTTCCCTTGCTTCTGTCACCCCATGATTTGTTTGTGAAATTCCTAAATTTGGTTATGAGTTGTTTTGACAGTCTGTCTTAATGAATGTTTTTCTTGAGCTCTTGGGGGTCTGCATAATGTTTTGCATCTGGGTGATATGGAAAGACTTTTCTTCTTCTTAAGAGCTAGGGAGCCTCTTAAAATGTCTCTTAGAGAATCTACCGTTCTAGAAGTCTTCAGTAAGAACTGCAGGGCCCTATTACTGAAAAATAACTTTCTTCCCTTTGAACTGCAACTAAAAGTGAATTTTAGTTATTTTAGTAGATCATTTTAGAGAGAGAGAATCTTGATAGATAATAATGTTCAGTGAATTTTATTTAGTCCTTGAACATTATAGTTCGGTTTCACCTCGCTTCAAATGAGAACAGTGGTATTTACTGAGTATCTACTATCTGCTTTAATAGCCAGGATTGCCTTCTGGAAGCCTCTTCTATGTGGAATACACAAAACTAATGGCCTCTTGGTAGATGTCACAAGGTCCCTGTTTATTGTGTCATATTGAGACAAAATTAAAATTAATTGAAGAAGTCCTTTCTAATTGGTTCTATTTACTTCCTTTTGCCCATTCTAAGAACTAAAAATTTGACTGCAATAGTCAAATAAGGTCCATCAGATTCAAATATTTGTCACAATACTGGGAGAGAGTATCAAAATCAGGATTTATGGAAGAGCAAGAGGACTTAGAATGAAAACTCTACATGGATTGAGAAATATACACAGGTGACTATGCAGGAAACTTGAACATGAACATATCCCAAGGCATTTAGTAGAGTTCTGGTATATGCTTTCAATTTCTTCTCAATAAAGAGTTTATGGAAACTTGTGGTCACATGTAACTAAAGAATGGTGTGCATGCCAGATGTTCTGTATTTCTCTTTTTCTGCATTGCATATGCCTTGGCATCTTCCTCTCTTTCATGTGTAGCCTAAAACAGTTTAGGAACAGCAAATGTAAAGGGACTGGGAGGATTTGTAAGAGGCAGACACAGCTCACAGTATAAATGCATGGAGAAGCCAATAATCATTTATAAACTAGCCAAATAAGGCAAAGGCATAGTGATTTCAGAGTAGATGTGAAAATAGTCCTACAAAAACAAATTAGGGCAATGTTAATTTATGTTTAGCTTTGACTATATAGGAACATAAGAAAAGATACGATATATGAAAATTGTGTTCAAAATACTTAAAACTAATAAGAAAGCTTTGGAATTTGCCGAATTGTCTGGAAATCAACATGTATGGAAAGACTAGGTCTCTGAGGGAGGATTGTCTGTGGAGTAACAGACCTGGGTTCAATTCGCAACTCTTTTCTAGCTGTAGAATGGGAAAATTAGTTAACCTTTCTTAGCTTGCTTTCTTCACTGTACAATGAAAAATATTTTTAATTCATAAGGTGATGTGAGAATACAATGAGATAATGTAAATAGAGGCACTAGCTCATTGCCTGGCACATCGCTAATGTTCAGTATACTAAAGTATCCTTATTCCCGTAAACCTTTGGACAATTTAGGTTATACAAGACATTTGTGTACTTGAAAATACCATGGCAATAAAGCCATAAGCTCCTTTATAGGGAGTTTATTTTGTTTTTAGGGAGATTCACAACTTGCCTATAAAATTAGAAACAAAATCAGAAAGCATGAAGAAGAGAAAAAGGAAATACTGTATTGTTAGAATCTTTTCTCCAGACCACTGTAAAGGCAATTTTGTTTACTACTTTGGATGCCTGATGTTAAAGAGTTTGCCAGCCCATGTTTTGGGGTGACCCTGTGAAGTGATTGGAATTTGACATGGTCATAGGATGTCAGCTGAGGCCTGGAGGAGTGAATCAGAATTTGACTGAGAGTTGTTTTGTTTTCTTACAAGGTCAGGACCAAGTTACTGCTTTCCCAAAAAGAACAGTCATAACAGGAAGGGCTCTTAGAAAAGGGGTCTACACAAACTTTTGAGGAAGGAGGAGAAAAAGGAGCTTGGAAATTTCACAGAAAAACTTTAAAAGTCAGCTTTCCCTAGGCTCGCCTTTTCAAGATACTCATTGGGTGAATGTGCGAACATGCGCACGCGCGCACACACACACACACATACACACACTGCTCTTTTAATACTCCATACTTCTGCTCAAGCCATTCTTCCTTTCTTGATCTGGCAAACTCATGTGCCAAAGATTAGGTGCTGGTTTCAACTCTTCTGAGATCTCTTCCGGGATTCCTCAGGCTGAATTTTGAGGCTTCTCCCTTGGGTCCCTGTAACCCTGCATTTAACACACTGCAATCACATCAAGAACCCCTCTGGAATTAAACTTTGTCTAGAGCTTATTACCTACAATGTGACTGGAACATAGCACATACCCAGATAAGATGATTCAAGCTGACCTGGATAAGGGTCAGGGGCTCCAAAAGGTTACAGAAGAAGGTCATTTCAGGATGAGGACCTCTGTTCTGGGGAATGAGGAACTGTGTAGACTAGAGCTTCCTTCCAGTTAGTTGGGATAAACCTTCAGACCATCTTGCCAGCAGGTCTTTTCTCCCTGGCTTGCTCCAGGGAGATTGTACCCACTTCTGCTTTTGAGAGAGCTATATGGTCCTTTGAAAACTTTCTTAAGGCCCCCCAAAAGTAAACAGAAATACTCATTTATTGAGCACTACAGTATGCTAGCCTCATTATTTTATTCAAACCTTATCACAGCCTCTGTGATATTATTAGGCCTCATCTTCTAGATGAGAAGAAAGAGATTCTAAGGTTTGCCCAAAGCCATACAGCTAAATACAAGAGGTAGAAAGATTCTCTTCAATCTCTCATTCTCTTGTTTTTGTCACTTAAATTCAATAAAGAAAAGCAAAGTTGCATGGGGATGCTAATGGCGAATGTTGATGGTAAAGCCTGAATACTTCAAAGCTTAGAAAGTGCTTTCCACATACAAGACTGCATTGAGTCTACACACAGCCCTGAAAAGTATGCAGTGGAGGGATCACCCACATTGTCCACCTAGGGAAGCAAGGTGCAGAAAGGTTAAGTGGCATCCCCAGTGCCACACGATTTAGGTCATAGATCTCAAGTGATGTCCCATAGCTCCATCAGCCTGATGGCTTTCACAGTTGATGTAGACTCAGCTCTGACATGCAACGACAGCAGAACAGCTTTTGTGTCTACAGAAGGAGACTTGTCTTCTTCAATCATCTGGAGCAGAATGTACTTATTTACTTATTGATAGCTCACATCATCCCTCTACAGATTTAAAATGATTTTGTTGTAGTAAGCCGCCTAATCACATAAGCCAGTTAATCCAAATCATTTGATGTCTTTGTTTTCATGACAAGAAATAACCAAATTGGATAAAATTTTACCTCCCCTTACCTTCCTCATAAATCTACTCTAGCCAGGCCCCCTCCTTTCACCTCTCACCTACCTCCCCACTGGCAAACTGTGGGCAATATCATCACCAATCACCCCATTTCTCACATCTGTACCTCTGTATATGCTGTTCCATCTGTTCCTCCAACCTGTGGGCCCATCTCAGCTCCAAGGCCTACCTCCCTCACCCTTAATCCCTGCCAACTTGACTTAATCATCCCCTCTGTACACCCCTTGAGGGCAGAGATTTTATTAGTTTTATTCACTATTATCCCTGATGCCTATAATAGTGTCTGACACATAGTAAGTGGTCAATTGACATTTCTCAAATGAATGAATAAATATTACTAGGTGTCATCATAGAGTGAAGATTGCAGGGCCTTACCTTATTGTTATGGTAGTGCCATGTTTGATTTTTGGGTAATATTTAGAACAATTGATGCTGACAATGGGTACGATCATCATCTGTGAGTTAAAGAGAGATGAGGTGGGCCTGAACTTTACACACACGCACTGGACTCAGTACTTGGACAAATTACTTAATCCTTCTATGCCTTAGTTTTCCCCTCTGTAAAAAGGAGTTAATACTAATACATCAGTGGGTGATTGAGAGGATAAAATCCATGTAAAATGTTAAGAATAAGAAGTTCTCAAGAACTGATAGCTGTTATTGTTTTCCTCAAAAGGAAACCTCCGTATGAAATACACTGATTCCACATCTCCTTAATTTGTTGTTGTGTGTTGTGTCTGTGTTTTTTAGTTGCAGTCAAAGTATTATTTATTCTCAATGATTTTTATAGTGCTTTTTGTTACCAAATGTTGCAGTATTTAAAACTGGTAAATGCAAAAACAGAATGCCTACAAGCATAGAAAAGGACTTCTTGAATACAGTGTGCTTTTTGTTTCACTCCTGCTGAGTGTCTTTGATAGAGTGGCTGGTAGGATGAAAGATGCTGAAGGTTGAGGACACTTGAAAAAGACAAGGCTTTGCAGCAAATGAGTAACTCACAATTTTTGTTTCTGTCTCCTGACAATCCCTTGTTAGTTACCTAGGCTCATCATTGCCTATTCTCTTCTGTGTCAGCCCTTGGGTAGAATGAAGGGTCTAATTAAATTAAGCCATTGGATTGTAATTATAATTTTTGAAATAGAAAATTCTACAAGGAATGTGATCATATTTATTATTGAGTGCCATATGCCTCGCAGCTGCAGGCTGGGTACAGTTACCCACCTATGACAGTGGGGAGAAGCATGAGCCAATGGGAGCAACACAGTTAGGCTTGGTAATAATTTTTACATTAAAGTTTTTCTCCTTTGGTAATTTCACATTTCTTCTTAGGAAATCAAAACTGGCCCTCGGTCTTTGTGGACAATAATAATTATGACTAACATTTATTGAGCCCTTACCTCTCGCCAAGCACTGTTCTAAGAGCTGTACATTTATTAACTTATTTAATCCTCACAATTACCCTATGAGGTAGGTTTTATTGTATCCCCATTTTACAGATAAGCAAACAGAGGTAGTTTTGTTTTGTTTTGTTTTTATTATATCCCCATGTTATATATGAGCAAAAAGAAAGGTGAGTAATTTTCCCAAGTTTATACAACCGGGAATTGATTGAACTAATATTTTAATACAGGCAAATAGCCCCCCAAATTTTATGCTTAACCTTAGACTAAACTGCCTCCTGCAGATAAAGGCCGTGCACCTCAGAAACTTCCTCACTTATACTATCAAATAAACATTTGACACACTAGTCATGTCATGATCCATGCTACTCATGAAGCTTTAGAGACAAACAGTACAGTTTGAACAATGCCAGCAATCCATGAGTATGTGTGTTTCACAACCACAGTGGCCTTCTCCATAGAGAAGTTAGCCCAGCAATAATCGAGACAGTTTTATTTTCTTTCAGGTGTTTAGCTCTTCTTCATCTACAGTTGACTTGCCTTCTTGTCACTCATTTTCAATGTAATGTCAGAAGCATGAGATTGTAGAGGAGAAGGCATCTTAGACATTATTTTACTGATGAGGAAACCAAAATTCAGGGAATGGGAACAACTTGCTTAGTGTCATGTCACATCTAGAGCTCCTTGAGGTCAATAACTGTATCTTATCTGTCTTCATCCTCTCATTGTCCAGCACAGGTCTGACTCCATAGGTACTCAAGACAGAGTGTGAGAAAGGAAGGGATGTGGCACCAGGTGAGGCATGAAAGGCAAGGTGTGTCCGGGACATGCCTCTGGAGGCAGTACAAATGCTGAGTAACAGACCCAGCCCTGGTGACACCAGTAGAGCCACCACCTATGTCCAAAGCCCACAAGAATCTCCCATTAAACTGACACATTTAATCTACAAGATGAAGTAGGAAGCTTCCAGTGGATAGACTGAGCCCAGAGACTAGGGAGGCAGGCCAAGTCAGCAAAAAAAACAAAAACAAAAACAAAAACAAAAACAAAAACAGCTGGTTAGCACCAGCAACATTGCTCACAGGAAGCAAAGCCTAAGGCCCAAACCTGAGGCACCAACCATGTGTCTGGCACTACACTAGGTGCTGAACAGTATTCAGACTCCTGGGAGGAGTCTAGAAAGAGCAAATAGACTTAGAGGGAAGATGAAAGGAGACCTCCATAGAGGTGCAAGGGAAAGGATCAGAAGGGGACCAAATCAGAGCTGCAGATAAATATCATCATAGGAAATACATGTTCTGATAAAAGGAAGCACGAAATGCTGACAGAGCACCTATGAGTCACCAAACCAAAGCAGGACGTGAGTTCAAAGCAGAGGGGCCAACTTATATATAGGCAAAGAGGAAGGAAACATTCAAGAAGCTACAAGCAATGCAGTATGTCTGGAGCCAAGTCCTGCCAAAAGTTGGCAGAAGGCAAGATGGCTGCAGAAAATGACAGGGCCACATCAAGAAAGGCCTCATACATGCCAGACTAAGGATCTTGGACTGAGACCCACAGGAGTTATAGACAGGAATTTAGTAGGGCAATGAAATAGTCATATGTGCCTTTTAGAAACATTATTTTGGTCCCTGGTGCGAAGGATCAGTTGGAGAATGCAAGTCTGGATATGGGTAGATTAGAGAAGAAGCTGTCACACCAATGTAGGTAAAAGATAATTTCTGACCCAGGGATATGGTAATGGGGAGAGGAGCAGGAGATAGAGGTGAGAGGCGGGATGAGGCCCTCCTTCAATACTGAATACATCTCACTACATGGCACAGGTTGGGAGGTCCCGAAACCTAGATGCTGTCCATTAGCCCTCACTTTCCCTCACTCCACTCCTCCCCATCCAATCCACCACCAGTCCTTTCTTTTTTAACTTTTTTAAGTTTGGATTCTTCTGCTTCTCACCATTTTCAATGCTTTCACTCTCTACATTTTCACCATTTTCCTCCTGGGCGTTTATAGCTTCCTAACTGTTCACCCTAAATCCACTTGTACCTTCTGCTCCAACCACCACCATATATTCCCTGTCCATTTTCCTCATCACAACTAGCTCTTTTGTTCGTTTTTAATCTTAACCAATTTTAATTGAGGTGTAATTGACACATAGTGAACTGCGCATAAAGTGTACAATTTGATAAATTTTAGCATATTTATACGCCCTTGAAACCATCGCCACAATCAGGAAAATGAGCAGTCTACCACCTCCCAAAGTTCCTCTGTGTCCCTTTATAATCTCTTTCTCTCATTCCTCCCCCATTCCACTCATCTCCAGATAGCCACTGATCTTCATGTTACTATAGATTTGTTAACATTTTCCAAAGTTTACATCAACAGGATTATACAGCATTTTTCTAGAATTTTATAAAAATGGAACATACAGTTTATGCCCTCTTTTTTTGAGGGGGGGGTCAGGATTCTTTTATTCTGCATAACTATTTTGAGATTCAACCATATTATATGTATCAGTGGTTCCTTTTTATTGCTGGATAGTATCCTGTTGCATGGATATACCTAAATTTGTTTATCCATTCATCTGTTGATACACATTTGAATCAATGCCAGATTTGGGCTTTTACAAATAAAGCTACTTTAAATAGTCATATGCAATTCTTTATAAGGACATATACTTTTATTTAACTTGGAGAATAATTTTTTAAGACACTGCCAAACTTTTTTCCAAAGTGGCAGTACCTTTTTACATTCCCACAGCAGTGTATGAAAGTTCTAGCTCCTGAATTCCTCCCCAATACTTAGCATAGGCAGCTTTTTATTTTTAATTATGCCATTCTAATAGTCGTGTAGTGATGTCTCATTATAGTTTTAATTTGCATTTCCCTAATGACTAATGATGCTGAGCATTTTTTCATGTACTTATTTGCCATCTGTTTCTATCCTTTGGTCAACTGTCTGTTCAGATATTTTTCCCCACTTTTTGTTGGGTTGCTTGTTTTCTTATTGAATTTTAAGAGTTCTTTATACATATTTAGGATTCAAGCCTTTTATCATGTGTACTATTTGCAAGTATTTTCTCCCAGTACATGGCTTATCTTTTAGTTCTCTTAACAATTTTTTTAAATGAGCAGAAGCTTTTAAATTTTCATCAAGGTCTATTTGTCAATTTATTTTTTTATGCATCATGCTTTCTGTATTGTATCTAAGACATATTTAACTTATCCAAGGTTACAACGATTTTCTCATGTTTTCTTCTAGAACTTTTAGAGTTTTAGATTTGACATTTATGTTTATAAGCCATTTTGGTTTAATTTTTCTATGTGATTTGAGGTATAGATCAAGATTCTTTTTTTTTTTCAATATGGACAACCAATTTTCCTAGCTCCATTTGTTGAAAAGATTGTTTTTTCTCCACTGAATTGCCTTCACATCTTTGTTGAAAATTAGTTGTCTATATATATGTGGATCTATTTCCGAACTCTATTCTGTTTCATGGATCTAATTATGCGAAAACCACACTGTCTTGATTGCCGTAGGTTTATAATAAGTCTTGAAATCAGGGAGTGTTAGTACTTCAACTTTGTTCTTTTTCAAAGTTATTTTGGCTATTCTAGGTCTTTTGCATTTCCATATGAATTTCAGAATTAGTATGTCATTTTATATAACAAAGCCTGCTGGGATTTCGTGATTTTTTTTACAATACAAATCTAATCATTCCCATTCCGCTTTTAAACTCTTCAGTGGCTTCCCTCATGCTTAGACTGACTTGCTTTCCAGATTTTATTTCCTGGTTTAGAAGGTTCTGTGGGCTCTAGACTCTTCCTTCTTCTCCAGTCTCATCTTTCGTGGCCCCTATGCTCTACACTCCAGGCACTCTGGTCTCTTTCAGTTCTGTGAATATGCCATAGTTCCTCATAGCTCAGAGCCTTTACAAGTACTGTCCTCTCTGCCAAGAGCACTCCAACCCCACTCCACTCACGTCCCTTCCACCTTCTTAACTCCAAATGTCTCTTCCTCATGGAAATGGGGAAATGGGGAAATGGGGCCTAAAGGAGAAGCTGAGCAAAAACAAAACAAAGCAAAACAAAAAAACCCTATTAAATAATTGTTTAGTAATTCCATCTTCTCTTTTTATTCAAGCAACTGTTTCATTTCATTTTCCACTAATTTGAAATGAGGCAAAAGAAATTGGCCACCCCTACAACCTATAGGCCTTGTAGTCATGTTAGAAAACAAAACTGTATTCTATACCTTTTGGGATTGACAGAGGAATCTCAGAAAAGCACTCCATGCTGGCAGCCTACAGTAGCTCCACACCTGCTCTTTTGTTTCTATCATTCGTTCCCTACCCCCCAGGAGTCAAAAACCCAAAAGTGAAATCTCAGCTCCGAATTCTAGCTGTGTGGCTATAATCAAATGTCTTCACCTCTCTGGAGTTTTCATGTGTCATTTGTCAAATCGGGGTAAAAATTATCTCTTTTCTACCTGCCTTCCAGGGTTGTTGTGAAACTTAGTAAGTTATATAGAGCAGCTATGAGGTACCAGTAATCATGCTGGTCACTTTACAGATGCGAACTATAATGATCACAACAGCCTTCTGACGGTAGGTATTAGTTTTCTTGTTTTATGAATCGGGAAACTGAAGTTCAGAAAAGAAAAGGCAGGTCCCCCCAAATTATAGAGGTTCCTGAATGGCTGGCTTAGTGCTTAGACTTTATCCAAAGGACAATGTGGAAGAGTTAAACAGGAAAATGCGAGGTCAGATTCAGGTTTTAAAAGATCTTGCTGACACCAGTGTGGAATGTGGTTTGGAGGGAGAGAACTCAGAGGCCTGGAAAATGGAAAAGAGAGGTGCAATAATAACAGGGTGCATTGCCATTTGAAAGCACTTTTTATATCCTTTCTATTATTTGAGTCTCACAAGAACCCTGTGAAACAGGGAGGAAGATATGATCATTACCATTTTTGAATATGGAATCTGCAGTCTAAAAATAGCATAAGTACTTTGTTCCAATATCACACAGCTCACAATAGCAAAGCCGGGTCCCAAACCTAGAACCCTGGCTTTCAGTGCATGTTCTTTCATAGTATTTCTCAGCTGATGCAGACAAGAAAGCTGGTTGTCCTGCCATTGACCATGTGACATTGTCAGGTCCCTTGTCCTCTCTGACCCTTGTTCCCCTAACTGTAAAATTCAGGGGTCAGAATAGATGAGCTCTCTTGGGTCCTTGCACTCTGTCTTCCTGATATGCCCAAGTCTCTCTTCGGGCCTTCACTGGCACCTTCTTTCCCAGCTGGGTGAGGGGAAAAAGGTGAGGAGGGTTGAGCTCCAGTTGGCCAATAAAGGAAGCCGGAACAGGATAGCTTAGTTACAAAAGGTTGGAATCAACTTGCTTGATTGATTATGAATTTTAAGCAGTTTTTCTTCAGTGCAATCAGCTCTCTCCCAGTCATTGCTCATTAGGGAAAGATTTCCATTCTAGTGGTGATTGAGGATGTTTCCTAGCATTTGCATTTTGCATTCTACACACTAAGCACCTTGCTGTCAGAATTATGAGCTGTTTTTCTTCTCCTGGCCCCTGCCTCTCCTTTCCTGCCGGTCCTGAGTCCCTTGCTGGGATGGTGAAAAGCAACCCTGGAGGAGAGGGCAGAAAGGTCATGGCCATATTGACCACTGGCTGGTCCATGCCTGACAGTAAGCCAGCCGGCCTCTGACAGGAAGATAGAAGGGGTTGCCTCGTGGCCTCTTTCTCCCCTCTTCTAATTGGCCTTTATGAATATTTAATGAAATCAAGATGGAATTCAATCAGGAGCTTTACCTGCTGCATCTTCAGGAGAAAGAAGAAAAAGAAATGGCAGGATATTATTAGATTTCTCTAGCCACAAGGCAGAGGCAACGTGCCCTGAAATCCGTCTGATAATTCAGGTGCCCAGCAGCCTTTTCTGCCCACAGGCTTCTGCTAAGTCCAAAGGGATGAACCCTTTTTACTAGTGGGTAGCTCAGTTTTCGATGTGCCATGTAGGTAAATGGATTATGTCTGGAGAAGTAAAGCTAATGTGCTGAAGCGCATGCTCAGGCTGAAGACGCTGTCTTAGAAAAATTCTTTTAGCGAATGTTCTCTCTCCATGCCTACTGGAGATCTCTCCTTGTTTTTGCAAACAAAACATCCTTTTTTATCTCTATTATTAAATTAGTTTCTTATTCATTGTAGGAAAATTATAAGTATAGAAAATCAAAAGTAAAACTCACTCATAATCTCACCACCCAGAGACAATGAGGGTTAACGTTTTTCTATTTCTTATCCACTCTAACCACAGCACGTAAGCACACGATAACACGGTAAGTAATGCTGTGCAACGTTCTTTTTTCTACACTATTATCAGTAGCTATTAATCTATAGCAGCACATGTAGTGACATCATATTTTATTGTATGGATGCATCTTAGCATTTTAATTGATTCTCAGGCATTAACATTTCCATCTGAGGCCCCTGACGATGACTTGACAACTTTGTACAAAAGGTATAACATAAGAGCCCAGGCTTTGGAATCAAAGAAATATGGATTCCAACCCAAGCTCTTTGAGTTATTAGCTATATATTCTTGGGAAACTAAATTAAATTCTCTAATTCTCAGTTTTTTCATCATAAAAGAAAGAAAAGTTGTTTTGAGGATTAAATGAGAATGTGTGCAAAGCAATTAGTACAATGTTTATAGGAACTGTTTATATTGTTATTATTATTAATGCTCTGATAAATATCCTTGAAGCTAAATCTTAATCATTTTATTAGGCTAATTTCCTGAGTGCACAATTGCTGGGTTAAAGGATTTGCACATATTAAAGTCAACTAAAAATTTTCTAAAGCTCCTGAAGTATTTCTTTCTCAGACCAGCTTCCTGATCTTGCCTAACATTTGGGGCTGTCATGCCAGTCACGATGAACTCTTGGACAGGTTACTTCCCCTCCTTGGTCCTTGGTTTCCTCATTATAAAATGAGGTGTTGGGCAGGATATATTTAGGTTGATGAATTCTCTCCTCTATGTCTAGCTCCTCTGTCGTGGTTCATGCCATCACTAGAACAAGCAGGTCTCAGACCAGCTGAGCAACCCCAGGTGTCAAGCAGGTCTTCATTTAGTGTAGCCTTCCTTTTTCATAAAGATGCCCTCAAGGGTGTTAAGTAGCGTACTACAGACAAGTGAGTAGAGATGGCAAATGAACTCCAGAATGTTTCTCCTTTCTGTCTATGTAGGCGTGTCTTTTGAAGGCGTGTACTGTAGGTTGAATCATATCCCCCTAGAATGTATGCTTGACCCTCGGCACCTGTGAATGTGACCTTATTTGGAAGTAAGGTCTTTGGAGGTATAATCACGTTAAGATGAGGTTATATTAGATTAGAGTGAGACATAAATTCAATGACTCGTATCCTTATAAGAAAGCCATGTGAAGACACAGAGACATGAAGACACCCAGGAAAATGCCATGTGACAAAGGAATTAGAGGTTGGAGTCATGCTTCTACAAACCAAGGGACTTTAAGGACTGCTGGCAACTACCAGAAGCTAGAAAAGGCAAGGAAGGATTCTTCCCTAGAATTTCTGAAGGGAGCATGGCCCCGTCAGACCCTGGATTTCCAATTTCTAGCCTCTAGAACTGGGAGAGAATAAACTTCTGTTGTTTTAAGTCATCCAGCTTGTGGCAAGTTGTTATGGTCGCCCCGGGAATCTACTACAGTGTATATGCTAATTTTTGTCGTCTCTTAGAGTACAAGCTATTGATTCCTGGGGTCATTTCAGGAGACATCATCAGGTAAAGGATTGGCACTCTGACTGCCCTACCTAAAACCCTAGTTCTGCCACTGAATGGTGTATGACCTGCGTGGGCAGGGAAACCTCACAGCAGGCTGGGAGTAGGATGAAATTCCTCTGCAGTGCCTGTGCTGGGGATGCCTTCTTCCAGTCTCCTATTTCCCTCCCTGGCCAGCGGCTTGCTTCTCTCAGTCACCCTGGTTAGATTCTGATGTTTGATTGTACTTAAAGGTGACTCTCTTTTGTCAGAAAAAGAAGAAAGGCAGTAGAACTAAAATGGGAAGATGCACTATGGCAAAAAGGTCTCTAAGACAGCTGTAAGCATACTAAACGGAAATGATCTCTTTATGTGTCTATGTCCCCCACAAGTCTGGGGACTCCTCAATGCCAGGGGCTGTGTTTGATTCATCATTGCAACTCCTGCTCAGTACCTGGTCCAAAATATGTGCTCAGTGAAAGTTTTTAGAAGAGAATATTCAAAGACTCAGTTCTTGTGCTTTTGATTCCTTTGTTTCTGTTCCTTGAGTATGTCTTTTGAAGGCGTGTACTGTAGGTTGAATCATATCCCCCCCAGAATGTATGCCTTTTGACATTTTACTCATGTTTTTGACCAGCTTTGACCTGACCCCTAGATCTTTACTGACCTGACCTTCCCTATGATTTTTATTTATTCAAATACATTTCGTAAGTGACATAATAATAATGACAATAATTGCTGTTTATAGAGCATAACTTCATGGTGGACACTGTGCCACTGTAATAGGTATGTGTCTTTGTCTACAAACTCAAGAGTACGAGAAATACATTTCTTTTTATATTAAAAGCATTTAAATTAAACATGTAGCACCCATCCTACTAACTGGTAGTAAACTGAGTCTCTGTCATTATTGGGCTTCTCACTCTCATATGTTGCTAAGATCTAGCATCTCACGCAGTACCAAAGTATCAGATGCATTAGGATAAACCATCTGATTATTGGCCATGGATCCAGACCAATTGCCACTGACATATCCATTTCCCTTGCTCTCATGTTCCTGCACTGCTGCTTCCATGCATTGCTTGGGGCACAATGATCTTTGATGAGTCCACCAGACCTTAAGTTCACAACCTACTAACCTGAACAGACCCTGGGTCGCTGCTGCAGAGTAGAGTACAGGTGACAGATGCACTGACCTTCATCTTCCTCCCTGTTTGTAAATAACCCCCCTTAACCTCAAAGCCATCATCCCCTCTCCTCCTTTTTCTGTCAAGATCTCCATAGTCCACAGTCTCTTCAGTAGAACCTGGTTTTCACAAAAACACAAGAATACCCCTGACTCCAAGCAGCCCATGCTTTCCCCTCCTTCAGAAAATCCCCAGAAAAGCAAAGACTAGTAGCCTGACTATTGCTTGGAGCAAGAGAGGAGGGAAAAAATGCAAGAACTTACACATAAATTCTTACTCCAATAAATTATCTGACTACACTGGTCCCTTTAAAGCAATATATTATTTTATACTCACCACAATTATGCAAAGATAAGAATTTTTACACACGCTAAAAACAAGACTAAGAGAAATAGAGGTTTTACATAGTAAAGAGAGTTCTGAGAGATGGTGCAGGTTGACGTGACACGGAAGTTCAGAGGCTGAACCACTGCAGCTCCACGATCTGTGTTGTGGGTGTAGAGAGGGGAGACTTGAAGGATGGGTAAACCTGAGTGAGAGAGGGAGAAAAAAGGGTTTTGGCATCTGGTGGGAGGGAGGGCAGGGGTGAAATCTACCTCTCTGGGGCTTGATTCTCCCTATAATCCTGTGCTCCAGTGTTACAACACAACTCAGCTCTCAGGAGGCATGTACATACACACACACACACGCTGCACACACACTTGCCACGCTACGCACACAGAGAGAGGCAGGCCATGGTGCAGGCCCACGATGTCAGGTTCACTGGATCCAAAAGGGTTTCCTGCCTCAGCCTCATGATGTTCTCGGAACTCTGCCATTCTCCCGGTCCCAGTGCCAAACTTGGAGGAAATTCTTCCCACTCTAAGACCCAGGGAAAACGATGCAGAAAAGAGTTCCCGTTAGTGTTGTCTTCTGCAGAGAAATTCTATGTTCTGAATTAGGCAGCCTGGGTTTCAGGTCCATCCCCTCTTCTATAAAATGCAGTTCAGCTCATTAACCTCAGAGGTGCTTTCAAGTCCTGTATGGATTTATGAAATATCTAGGCTGGACTCTAAACTTGACACTTTTCTTCCCGCTAACTTTCTTCCAGTGTCAGAGACTCACAACATAATGAGACAATCCGAAAGCCTTATAAGATCTCCTTGACTGCACAGTCTCACAGCTTATGTCCAATTCATTTTTCTTAGCTTTAATCCACGTATAGTTTCTAATATTTTCTAATAAGCTCCGGCCTACCTTTCTCACACAGTTTATTGCTATCGGAAAGAATTTTCTCTCCTATCTACCCCTCCCTTCCAATATTTTCCTACCTTTCTTTTTTTTCTTTTTTCCTGCTGGCAATAATTATAGTTGTAAAGCTCACACACAAAAAAAGGCGGATATGAAATAGACTGTATATGATTAGAGATAATGTCACAGACGTGAGTCCCGAAACCTGCCATCTGGCTAATGTGTGTTTTCCTCCCCATGACACTGAACACAGTTATTATGACTTGGCGGGGGCCAGGGTTTGGTAACGGTGTAAAGTGTTTACATGTAAAGAATGTCTTTCTTTGTTCTGTGGGATTGTCTCAAGTACTAACTACCTTCTTGCTATGAGGCTGCTGAGGTCATTCAGTTCCATTTCTAAGATTCTCAATGGCATGAACTTTACAAGGTGATCTTCCTCTTTTGAATCCTTGATTCACTGTGGCTTCTTGTCGAAAGTTGGAGGGTTAACAGGGTCTGGAAATAAAATAGGTTCCGTGGCCTGCGTTATGAGCAATGTCCTGAGGCTGAGGCCAAAACCTAGTCTTTTACAAAGAAAGGTGACGACCCAGTGGTACAACTGCCTCTGTTGTTATTTATAAAATGTAAATGTATTCATTTCACAAATATTTATTGAGCACCTGCCATGTGCTGGGCACTGTTCTAGGTAACAGGGATCAAGTAAGGAACAAAACATAAAACTCCCTATCTTCATAGAGCTTATGTTCTGAGAGGGGGAATCATATGTAAGCAAAATAAATGAGTAAAATATTTAATGTACTAGGTGATGGAAAGTAAAGTGATTTAATTTATTATCCAAATCAGGACACCCCTGAAGCGTAAAGCAAATAATAATAATAATAATAATAATAATAATAATAATAAATAATAATAATAATAATAATTAGTAAAGAGGTATAAAGCCAGCAAAAGAGTTGTAGAAGGAAAGGCCCATGAAATAGGGGGGAAACCAGGTGAATGTAGTCCCAGGAAGTCAAGTTTTAAAAAAGTGGTACAAGGAGGAGGGATCAAATACCTGATCTTTCAAGTATGATGAGGACTAAGAACCAACAATTAGATTGAGCTTAGAGTCCATGGAGACTTGGCCAGAGCAGTTTCAATTTCAATGGTGTGATAGGGGCAAAAGCCTTACTGGAGTAAATTCAAGAGGGAAGGGGTGATGAAGAATCAGAAACAGTGATCTGGACAGCTGTTTCAAGAAAAGGAGAAAAATGAAGTAGTAATGGAAAGGGGAAGTGGAGCCTAGAGCTTGTTTTGTTTGTTTTTTTTTAATTGAAGAAATAACATGTTTTTGTACTGTTGGGAATGATTCAATAAGCTAGAAAAATGAGGTGATGCAGAAAAGAGAGGCAAAAATTGCTGGAGTGATGTTCTTGAGTAGGTGAGAAGGGAAGGAATCTAGTAGGGGAAGTAAACAACTAGAGGGGGTGGGGCAGGGAAAGTTCCTCTATAGGAACACGGGGAAAGGTAGATTATGTGAGCTTAGGTGCAAGTACCTGAATGGATGTGGTACTGGGCTCTTATATTCTTCAGATTGCTCTCTGAAATAATAAACAAGGTCATCAGCTTATATTAGTAAGTTTCTTTACCACGTCTCAGTGTTGTCTCTGTTGGGACACGTTGTTGGAAGTAAGACTTCATTGAATCATTCATTTATTGAATAGTCACCAAGCACTTACTCTGTGCCAGGCTCTGTGCTTGAAGCTCACATGGGAGAGACAAACACATATACATACACTATTCAGCACGAGGTGTACGTGCATGGACTTATGCTCAGAGAAGAGGAGTATCTACCTTGGCCTTAGAAAGTCCAGCAATACTTCGGAGGAAAGATGAAAACTGAGTTAGATTTAAAATGATAAGAATATTTTCCTGTTACAGACAGGAAGGAAAGTCATTCTAGACCCAGAGAACACCACGAGCACAGGCTTAGAAGAGTGAGACAAAAAATCTTGTGTGTTTTGAGAACTTGACAGCCTCTGTCAGAAGAACAGGACTTGTACTGGAAAGGTGGTTTGCACCATTCTATGAAGGGCCTTAGATGTCAGACTGAGGAGTTGAGACAGTGAGTGCTTGTAAAGACCTTAAGCAGGAACGTGCCTCTAACTGAAAAGAGTCTAAGCAAATGTGAGCCTGAGGTGGGACAGGCCATGATGTGGGGAGAAGTGGGGAAGCCTCCTTTGGTAGAGAGAAGGACGACAGTGGGGTTTAGAGGCAGAAGGACTCTCAGAGCCCAGAGCGGATGTGAAGGAGTCTGCCTTGGCCATCTGAGGAGAAAGACTTTTCTCCTTAGTTGGGAAGTGGCTCTCCATTGACATGCAGAAAGCATAGCGCTTTAGTGCTTTTAATAAAAATGGAAAATATGGGTTCTTGTGACACTTTTAATCATTTTGGAATTGTAAAGAGCTCTGGGCTTTGGGGGCTGGGAAGGCTGAACGTAAATTAGCCTAACTGAATAGCTTGTGCTGTTTATGACCACTATTTGCTGTAAATCTGGTTCTGATGCTAGAACTATGTGTCACCCACACAGCCCTCGGCCTCAGCATGCCTCCTCCTGAAAACTGCAAGGGTTGCTTTTGACTTCAGCTTCCATTTAGGAGGGTCGTGGACTCTAAGATGAATTAGGGAGGTCTTTAATAAATGAATTAGTCTGGTCTTTAATTTGGTCACTGAGACTGATCACCTACTCTGTGCTGGGCCCTGTGCCAGACACTGGGAACACAGAGAGGAGACAGGCCCTTTAGTTACCCATGGTCTCAGACACTGGAAATGTCAATAAAAATAGTCAGGACCAATTAGAGCAAAATGAAAGGAATGGTTACTTCTACCTGGAAGTTCAGGAAGAGCCTTTTAGACAAGGGCTGTTGTTCACCCCATGGGAAATGAGTGGCTCTGAGCTGCTTGCTTGGGATTCTTGAATAGTAGATTGGGGCATCATCAGTAAAAGTTTGACTAGGGCGTTAGGTAGATCCAGGATAGGATACTGACTCTACCTGCTTGTTAGCTCTGTGGTCTTCAGAGGGACCCCTAACCTCTTTGGGCCTCCATTTGCATCTGCAAGAGGGGGTGGTCGTAACATGGATATAAAGCCCCTAACAGGTTTGGTCCATGGTAGACTCTGCAGACATTATTTCCCTCTCTCCTGTCCTGTGCTCGCCTCTCCAATGGGGATAGGAAGCACCGAGCCATTCTCACTACCTAGAAACAGGTTTATTCACGGCCAAGGGCACGCATTAGCAAGTTGTCTCTCTCTATCACTGAACTCTTCAAGAATTAAATGCAAACTCATTTGGCAGGGGAGATTTTATTATGCCCTCAAGTTTTTCAGGACTATCTCCTACACATCCCTCTTTGTCCTCTGTCCTCCAATCATACTGGAATATTCACCACTCTTTAGGGCCACATGTGATTTCTCATTTCTCAGCCTTTGCTCATGCAGAAGCCTCTGCCTGGACCTCTCAGTCCCCTTTCCCTCTTCACCTAGAGAAATCCCACCCACCCTACAAGCAACAGTCTTAAGGCCTTTTCCTAAAGAAACTCTCCATGATGCCTCATGTGGACTTAACTGCTTTCATCTAAGGAATCCCACAGCACTCTCCTGGCATCTCACATTTATCTACTGATTTTGATGGGAGCTAATAATGGTACATAGGCTAGTTTCCTTCACCGTTCTTAAACCTCTGAATATCCTGGAACCAGGGAATGAGACATGGTGAGAATCTGGGGCTGACAAAGCTGCCTGAAGATGCTTCCAGAGAAGTATGAAGTTAACAACCCGCTTAAGAGCATTGTCATTCCCTAGTATCACACTTGAACCCCTAAAGAGAGGCACAGTTTACAGTGAGGGAAACAATGGTTCTGAGCTAGAAAGTGGTAGAGTTGAATATCCAGGTACTTTACTATCATGGCACACTGTGTCACCTAAAGACATTCATGAAACAGCAGCCCTCCAGTCCTTAGTATGTGCTGGGGAGGGCCAGTTTCCTGGGTATTTGTATTTTACAAGCAAAATCTGATGAGACAATAAAGTATACACCAGAAGCTTGGTGCCTGAGCTCATGCATTCTTGCCTCCCACCACCTCCATACCTCTTCAGGCTAGATTCTTGACCACACTTTCCCTCAGCTCTGGAGCCCTAGGCCTGACTTAGCCTTCCCCTTACCAAGATAGCAGTGTCAGGGCATATTCAGTAAACAGCTCAGTAGGGGCAAGCCTCTTGCCCAACCCCATCTAGGTACCTAGCCTATCCCAGTGTGAGAGTTGTAATACCCTCGGAGATTGCCATTTGCTGTGGATCGAGACAGCCAGCTCATGGGAATGGAAAATGTCTCAACCTCCCTGCCCCCAATTGGCTACCGGGGTGGGGTGATGGGGGAGGAGACAGAACATTCCCAGCAGCCACTGGGCATGCACACTTATGCACCAAGTCTCAGGATGGAGCCTTGGGACAGCCATGCTGGTCTACACGCACTTGGAAACTATCTCCATGCCCAAGGGAGCCCAATATTAAATAGCAAGTAAAAAAATACCATGATAATTCAAGAGAAACAGCAGAAGAAAGGAAAAAGGTACTTTAATTCTGCTTTTTTGAATAAGGGGCCCTGCACTTTCATTTTGCACTGGACCCCACAAATTTTGTAGCCAGTCTTCCTGGTACTAGGTGCTGTGCTGGGCACCAGGGAAACAGATTTCAATCACATGCATATAAAGGTGGCTGTTGGGTCTGGAATTTGCACTAGGTCAGGAAATTGGCAACCTTTTTAAAGGGCAGCAGAGTAAATATTTTAGGCTTTGCAGGCCAAACAATCTTTATCAGCCACACCTCTGTAGCAAAAAGCAGGCGTAGACAGTATGTGAATGAATGAGTATGACTGTTTCAATAAAACTTTATTTATAGAAACTGAATTTAAATTTCATGTAATTTTTATGTCACAAAGTATTTTTATTTTTATATGTTTTCAGTCATTTAAAAATATATAAACTATATTTAGCTGTGGGGTGCACAGAAACAGGCAGCAGGCTAGATTTGGCTAGCAGGGCTGCAGTTTTGCAGTTTGCTGACCTTGAACTAGAGACCTTGATCTGAGAGCTTTCCAGTGCTCACTCAGATGAGTTTCAGAGAGCTGGGTCTTTATTCTCACTTTCCTTTCCCCTGTTTTGTTTATGTTTATGTTTTATGTGTATGTCTCCACCCCCCTTGACTCCCCCTCTCTTCTTCTTGCCCCTCCTTTCACACACACTCTCTCTCTCTTATTTTCATTCTCTCTACATATACACCAAACACACACACGCACACACACCTGTTTAAAAAAAAAGCCAATGATACATCCATCTTAGCACAAGGAGCTCTTTCTTTTATTAACTGGTGTAAGTACTGGAGCCAGTGCTCTCTCCACAGGGGGCCAGCTGCCAAATTCTTACTTGTCTGGTAATTACAAAGCCATTGAAGCGGAGACAAGAGGAGATCCAATGCAGTGCTCCACTTGCAGAGAAAAAATATTGACACATTTAGGGACATAATAGGCAGACGAAGAAAAGCATGTCCTCTATTCTGTGCTCCATCTATATCCACAGACATATCTTTGTAAATGTGTTTTTGAATAGGATACAAATGTGATATTCAGAGAAGCAGTGGACAATTGTCACCATCTGCCATCTGCCCACACATAGGAGCTGGCTCAGGGAAGAAAAGTTTTAATTCAGAGAAATTGCAACGCTTCAAAAGAAGACTGCAAATAATCCTTTATATTTTCTTATTCACCTACTGTGTACTCATAGCTAGAAAGTTATTGGAAGCAGGGAAGTATGATATAATAAAAAGAACATGTGGTCTAGAATCAGTGAGACTTGGGTTTGAATCCCCAGGCTGCCTAGAAAAAGTAACTAAAACTCATTGAGCTTTGGTTTCCTCATCTGTATAAGAAGGGTGATGCCTGCATTTTAGGTTTGTTAACAAGATTTGGAGATTTGAGGTAAGAGAAGTAAAGCACCAAGTACAGTGCCTGACACACGATAGGCATTTGCTCAATGGTAGCTGCTGGAAAGCTAGAGCTAGAAAAAGATGGAGCCAGGAATCAAGCCAGGGCGTGATTGCGAAGCCTGGGTCCTCTACAGAATGCCAGTACATGGCCTGGGGCCAGAAGGCCCTCTGGGAGACTGTAGCTGAGAAAACAAAGGCTTGATCAGTGACAAATAATGCCTTCCTATTTCTTTATTGGTAATTAGACCTTCTTTTTATTATTTATTTTACTAGTCATCCAATGAATGCTAAAAACATCCAGCTACTCAAAAGTAGCTTCCGAAAAGAACAATTAAAAAAAAACCCTGACCTCTTGGATTGCAATCTGTTTGCTAGTTCTTTAGTCTCTTCTGATTCTGCTCATTTATTAATTTATTCAAGTGTATTTATGGGACATTGTCTTAGTCTGTTTGGGCTGTTGATAACAAAAATACCATAGACTGGCTGCCTTATAAAACAACAGAAATTTATTTATCACAGTTCTGGAGGCTAGAAGTCCAAGATCAAGGCCCCAGAAAATTCAGTATCTGTCGAGAGCCTGATTCCTGGTTCACAGATGGTCGTCTTCTTGCTGTATCCTCATGTGGTAGAAGGGGCAAGATCTCTCTGGAGTCTTTTTTATAAGGCACTAATCCCATTCATGAGGGGTTCATCCTCATGACCCAATCACCTCCCAAAAGCCCCATATGCAAATACCATCATTCTGAGGATTAGTTTTCAACATATGAATTTTGGAGGAACACAAACATTCAGTCTGTAGGAGATATATCCTTAGTGCCATGCACTCTGATTAACTGCTACAATGGCGAATGAGACAGTTTTCACCCTCAAGGAGCTCACAGTTGAGTGAGAAAATAAACAGACAGCTATAGGATGGTAACCAAAGTGCTATGATGGGGGCTGGTACAAGCACAGAGTACTGGCATCTAAACTAATCTGGGGGAGGTCAGATAAGGCTTAATGTTGGAAGTAACCTGTAAACAGATTTGAAAAAGGAGTGGGAAGTAGCCAACCAAAGAAAGATTGTGACAGGAAGGATGTGACAGGGAAGGGAACAGCATATAGGAAGACATGGAGGCCAGAGGAAAGCATGGTATACTGGAGACCCAAGATGATCAGCCTGGCTGACGCAAGGGGAATGGTGGCAAGCTCAGAGGCTATGGAGGTAGGCGGAGCTGCGATCGGATCCAGTGGTTTGTACATTATTGTTTTGTCAGTGGGGAATTATAAAGAGGAGAGCAGCATGTCAGATTTGTGTCTTTGAAATTTCACTCTGGTTGCAGGGTCAAGAATGGGTTGAAGGCAGTGAAATGAGAGGCGAGGAGACCAAGTCACAGCTACATGACCATAGATAAATTCCTTTGCATTTTTGAACCTCAGTTTCTTCATCTATAAAATAGAATTATGAAACATACCTCATAATATTGTGGGGCGTATGTGACCCAATGCAAAATACCTGGCCAGGTTAGTGCTTATCTATGCCCACTTCCCCTCCTACCCCAGAGCTTAGCACAGAGCTATGTATATAATATATGCTAAGCACTGTGCATCTACAGCTGATTGAGTGACTGCTGTCCTCTAGGAACATCAAAATAAGGAGCTCAATGATATTTATTGGTAGGGAATAGATTACCACTGCTCAGGGTCTTGAACACCTAAATCTTAATCCAAAACAAACATTTCCATCAAATTCTCAGAAGGAAACATATCCACCTAAGACAAACAATTGCCCTCAAAGTCCCCAAACACACACACACACACACACACACACTTTCTCTCTCTCACCCCTCTCTCTCTCTCTCTCATTCTCTCTCTCCTTGAAAGTGGTAGGCCCCAGTGTGGAACCTCAGCCTGTATTCCGAGAGAATTCCCATTGGCCAGATGAAGCAAGTGAATATGGCTTCCTTTCCTCAAACCCTCATGGGATATCCTGCTTGGCTTTCTCTGAGGGTGAGGAGAATACCTCTTCCCAAGCAGAAAGACATTGGATTATTCTCTCTTCTATAGAATCTTGGAAGTGAAAAATCTAGAAGGGTCATGGGGAGAAAGCCCACCTCTTGTACAGCACCCTTGATCTCCTGCAGAGCAACTTATGCTCTCTGGGAAGTGATATCGTCAGTCCTTAGCAGGGGTTAAAGGAGAGGGGAGGGGCTCAGAGCATCCTTAAATGCTTGTGAGCCTATACTAACACTATCTAGATGTATATTTACAAGTTTCAGTGGGATCCGTATTTGACTGGATTATCCTAAATAAAAAAACCTTTTTATTTAGTGCCAAATCAGGTATTTCCAGTGCCACCAAAGATAGTGAACCAAGAACAAGAGAAGTGGTTATCTTCTGAGAGTTTAAAATAAAACAGAGCTAAAATCTTAATGCCAGACAGATAAATGTGAAAAATCAGCTCTCACTATAGGAAATACAATGAAGGGACAAGATAATGAGAAAGAGTTCACCCACTGAATCACCTTTAGAAAAAAGACAATTAAAATAACAGTCAGATACCATATAATAACTATTATATTAACAACAAAAAAAAATATTTTAAAAGTTTTAATCCCCCATACTGGCAAGGCGACGACGGTAAAATCTTTATCTTGCACACTATTCATGGGAGTATAAATTGGAATGGTCCTACTAGAAAGCAATTTGGCAATTGCATCAAGATTAATAAAAAGGTACATACTTTCTGACCCAGTAATTCCACTCTTGGGTATTCATCCCAGAGAAATCATCTAATCCAAATGAAGGGAAAAATTGCATTCAAAAAGATGTTTATTGTAATGTCATTTATAATAACAAAATAATAACAGCCTAAATGTCCTGTATTTAAGTAAACTATGTACTTTTGCTAAATAGAACATTATGAACTCATTAAAATAATGTTTCAATGACTATGTAATAATATTGGAAAACTTCTTATGATATAATGTAACCTAAAAATAACAATACAGAAAGTAGCAAAATCATATTTATGCCGTGACTGCATCTTTGCTTTTTATATATAATCATTACCTATGCATTACAAGCACAAATACTTGGACGAGATTTAGAAAACAGCATGGAGAAGAAAAAATAGAAATGGCTGTATTTTTCTCTTTATTTCATATCATTAATATTATTATTTAAATGATATATACTATAAAAAGAGTATTTTTAAGGACATGCACTTTGTAATCATAAGGTCAGTTTAAATCTTAGCCCCATCACTTACTAGCTATGTGACTTTAGGCAATTTACTTAACCTCTTTGAGCATCAGTTTCCTCATTTCTAAAGTGGAAGTTAGATACCTGCATTATGACAGTGTCGTGAAGATAAAATGAGTAAACATAAATAAAGCATTTGTTCTAGAGCAGATATTCAATTAGTTTTTTACGTCTTAATTCTTTTCTAGGAAGGATTTATCAGTTTAATATATATGTTTCTATATATAAACTGAAATAAATTAAAAATAGATTAGGAGTATTAGGCAAGGGAAAATAAGGGCGAATCAATAAATGTTAATTCCCCTCACTTTCTCAATCCCTGTCTGTTAAAAGTGTAATGGGATTTAGGAATATTCTGGCTGCCTTGTTTAAAAATCAGAGATGAATGATGTTTGTTTTTGAAAAATAAAAGTAAGGAAAATAAAAAGAGAAAGAGATATCTCTCCCACCCCACTCTAAACACACACACACACACACACACACACACACACACACACACACACACCCCTCATCAGACTTCAAGATGTGTCCCTGGAGTTCCAAGAAACTAACATTTTGGTCTTTGTGTGTGTGTGTGTGTGTGTGTGTGTGGTGAACACATTTGCTTTCCCCGCTTAGCAAAAGGTATCATTTTGCTTTTAATTACTGGTTGTTATTATGCATTGCTTTTATTTAGCAAAGATGTTTGTCTCAGGAAAATTAATTTAGACAGTTCCATTTTCCAAGCAACAATACCTTTTGTTTCAGGCTTACAAAGAACTGTTAGATCTGGAGTCTTTCCCCACAATCAAGCTGGCAATTTCTTGTGGAAAGTCAGGGTCAATCAGCATGGAATGGAGCTTCCATGAAAGCCAGTCAAATGCAGGAAATAGACTTTCAGGCCCGGCACTTTTACTTCCTGCAGTGTATATAACTCCGACGTCGCACAGAGGCATTACTCTAGCTGGGCTCCAGGAACACAGATTAATGTTGCCTCACTCTCAGTGCCAGAGTTTTATTCTGAATGTCATGATATTTTTCACAGTAACTCCACAGTTTCATGAAATTCAGCAAACATGCCTGAGGGCCTGCTCTGTGCCAAGTACAGTGGCAGGAGCTGTAGACACCGATCTGAATTGCACAACGTCCTTGCCCGTAAGAGCTCGTAGCCAGATAACTCAGACAGACAACTGCAACCCACAGTGATAATGTCTGTGGCCAAGGGTAGCACACGGTGCTGAGGGGCCTTAAGGAAGCACCTCACCCAGCCTGGGAGAGGAGAGGATTCCAGAAGGTGATGATGTAAGAGAGAAGTCACATATCGAGAAAGAGGGCTTTCCCAGCAAGGAGTCTTGGAATTAAAAATAAAAGTCATATCAGACTATGTGCCATTTACCCAGATGTTATGTGCCCAGCACGAAGCTAACTGCTTTAGTAGGTGGGTCGCTAAACCCATTTCAGAATACTTAACCGACTGGCCCATAGTCATTTAGCCAGTATGTGGTAGAGACAGGTTCAGAGAAGGTAAACGACTGGCTCATACAGCAAGTTAAGTGGGAACGCTGGGGCCAGAACACACAGCTTCTGGCTTCTACATGTTTCTGATCCATTATTTCATCCAGTCCTTACCATAGTTCTGTGCAGAGCTGATGTGAACTCCTTCGTACACTTGCTGAATCTGAAAGAGAAAAAGGAAGAAAAGACTATTGAACACTTACTGGAGTGTGAGTGTGATAAGATCTTTTTAGAAATCAGATCCTCCATACTCTTCCAACTAAGTAGAGGAGAGTGACCTTGATACTCTCAAAAACTCTGAAACTACTTTTTTATTGAGGCTTGTGTACTATCTTTTTTTAAAAAAAAATGTGGATTTTATATGTATTCCATAATAATATTCATTGTAATATAAATATTCTGAGTGGAATTATATTTTATTTTAAAAACTCTTTTCATTCCCATTTTAGAATTGTGGAAATGAGAGAGAGAGATTAGGTCATTTGTTCAAGAGCATAACCACCCGTGTGTGTGCAAGCTAGGATGTGTGCTCATTTCTGTCCTTGGCTCTTATCCATGGCGCAGACCTGTGGCTCATTATTCTGGCACTAGCGCTGCCACTACTCACCCCATTTCATCTGTCTCTGTGCTCCATAAGGCTTATTCAAAAGCAGCATGGGAGTCAGGGCTTCTGGTTCCAAACACAAGTCTGCTGGTGTGACACTGCATGTCCCCGCCAAATCCTATCACCTGCTAGGCCTCAAAATACTCTTTCTAAGGATCCTAAGAAGAGATTTCCCTCAGAACTCAGGTCAGGAAAGGTGGAGAGTCAGCTCTTTTATTTGAGGTTTTTAATTTGTTTTGTTTGGTTTTGTTATAAGGACACTGGATATTGTAAGATATGGTAACTGGGTTTTCCACTATGCCTAGGCTGCTAAAAGCTGAGAGTTAAATTCATACCTCACTTCTAGCAAGTGAGCACAGTATCTTAGGATGTGAATTGCGAGTTATGACTTCACACCTAGCATCATCTAATTTTCCCTATCCTTTTTTCTTTTTCTTCATGTCTTTAGTTACATGATTTTTCTTTCTTTTTTTTTCTTTTTCTTTTCTTTTTTTTTTTTTCTGCACTCTGCACTCTTTTATTGTAAGCTTCTTCAAATTCTTTTTTGGAATTAGTGTTATATATTAAATAACCAAATACGTAAAGAAGCAGACAGAATGTAGTGTTTCAGGGAGATCAGGGAGATGCCCTGACGGTCTTGAGAACCAAACGTCAAGCGCAGATGCCCCACTTTCTCAAGGAAAACTAAAATAGTTCCTCTCCTGTAGGGGCCATTTCAATGACCCCCTCTTGATAACTCTTCAGTTAAAACCAGTCGAATCAAATAAACAACATGACATTGAAACTCTGAACAAATACCTAACTAAATTAGTTCTCTGCCTCCACTCCCCCACCCCACGCCCTTGCTTTTCCTGACAGTTTTCCTAGGCATTTATGCTTTTCTAGGCACTAGGAGAGGGACATAAATCCCTTCTGTCCACTCTGAGGAAGGAGGCATATAAGCAAACAGTGCGGAACAATGTGGCAGGTGACAGTGAGCAGCTCCCTTCTCCCCTGTGGACTCAGTTTACTTCTCTAAAGCAGTTGGGCTACATGATCTCCAAAGCCCCTTGCTCTGATATCCCAGGAGGCTGTTTTATGGGCTAACCTCATTCGGAATGGCTCTTGGTGACCTTAAGAGTAATCACAGAGCCGCAGAGAGGGCACCAAAAAAAAAAAAAAATAATAATAATAATAATAATCACAGCTTTCAAGTATAAATTGAAGGCCTAAGAAGCATATCTTTTAAACGTTAAAATTTGATTCTACAATAGAAAAGATGTGCCTTATTCAAAACATATTTAAAAGGAGAGAATTTATAATCATGTAACTTGCTCTTATAATAAGCTAAAGCATCACATCTACAGTATACTTCTTGACACCCTATCAGAGATCAGGTACAGGGAGAATACACAGATAGGAAAAAGGAGAAGGCAGGGGTTAGCGAGCAGGAAATGGAGAGAGGAAAGTTGAGGTGGGAAGAAAAGAAAGACTAATATGTAGACACCTAACTATAATATGAGATACTATTAAATCAATGCTTAGATGGTATACCGGGTGGGCATCTGTCAGCCATGTATGTGCCCTCTCCAGCCTAGAGCTGCACCGTTACTTTAGATACCATGTCTGTTCTTGAAGGTCCTCACATGGCTTCATATCACTGGAGCAGAGGGTGGAGAAGGAACAGTCTGTCCTGGCATTGAATCTTCTGACTCATGACTGGAGCAGCCTCTCTCTCTCTGTGTGTATTTATGATGCATGCATGGGTCTTTCCTCCAGAGCTGGGGACGGTGAGGTCCTCCAGCACAAGCCCCCATCTGAGTCTTTGGAGTTTTAGGATGTGTCATTTCTCTCCAGCAGGAGTAGGAGTTTCAGCTGTTTATCCAGCCCTCTTTAAAAACCTGATCTAGCCTTCCATATGCAGTCTTTTAACACATATTTAGACAGAGTCCATTCTGCCAGCAGAGTTAAACCCTGTCCTTCCTGTCATGGAGCTTAGGCTATAATGGGAATGGCATTAATCAAATATAAACACAGGTAAATATAGAATTTCAAACTGTGAGCACTACAAAGGAGAAGTAGAAAAGGTCACACTTAAATTGTAGCTTCTACTGCTCTGCTGTGTGCAGAAGCTGTTCTAGGTGTGCAGCGTCGCCCACCACAGTTCATACTGCCCCTCTGCCTAGAAACCTGGGAAGCAGCCAAGATTTTTCCTCATTTCTCACAACTAACTGCTCTCACAGCTAACTGAGCGTAGGCTTCAGAGGCCAATAGTATGGGTTTGAATCTAGGTTTTTCCACTTAGTAGCTGCGACCTTGGGCAAGTGACCTAACCTTTCAACGCTCAGCTTCTTCATTTGTGAAAAGGGGTAATAATTCTTGCCTCAAAAGGTTGTGGGGATTGGCACACAGTAAGTGCTCAGTGAATGGCAGCTGCTACAGCCACTGCTGCTGTATTCCTACTTCCAAGATGTCTTTGCAGTTTCATATGCTCTTCTCCATTTCCACTTGCCCCGCTTTTGTATAGGCTGCCAGGGGCTGAACTAAAATGCTCCTTTTAAGCTGCCCTGGGGATGAAAGCCACTAGCCTGCCTGGCCTTTCCAATAACAGGAAGTACAGGGGCAGAAACTACTCAGCGAAATATATTGAAGCAATATCACGTGTTCGGCCCCAGCTTTTGTCTGATACCCCACCCTGCTTCCCGCTGGATTTAACCCCTAGTTGTGAGATTCTGTTTCGGCCTTGAGTGATATTCACTCTCTCCCTGGGTAAAAGGCTAATGCATGTTTTATCCTCGCGGGAGTGGGTACCCAAAAGGGAGACAGAGCCCCAGCCATTGCTCATATTCCCCTAGAAGACAGTGTAGTTGGGAGATGTTTGGGGTGGCATATGGGCATTAGCCAGTGAAGCAGATGAGGTTTGAGAGAATATTTTGAACCCTGGTCATAGTACTTTTACCCATATTTTTCTTTGGAGCACTTACCATAATTTAATATTGTACGATTATTTGCTTAATAAGTCCATCTTCGCCACTTCACTATTAGCTGTCTCTTTGAAGATGGGCTGTGTCTTTCCCGCCCTTTCCTCGGCAACGTGCCTGGTACAGAGTAGATGTTCCATTGATACCTGTCGAATTACAAATAAATAAATGAAGAATCAAAGAGTAAAAGCACAGTGCTGTCTGGGAAATCCGTGTTGTACACCAGTTGTTTAGCATGAGGAGATGTGGGAAGAGGGCCACGTCAGGGCAGGAAGCAGCAGGGTCAGTGAACAGTTACGATGGTGGCACGCAGTATGCTCAGGCAAATAGAAGGCCGGCATTCCGCTCCAGTGGGGCGTGGGCATGAGCTCAGGACCTTGAGACAGTGTTTTCTCAACTCTCCTAATGCCTGCTCCTTTTCCCCCACAGAGGTGATTGGCTCTCCCCACTCCTTCCTTCTGCCAAGTGAGAGTCAGTCTTCTACTTATGACACAGACTAACAGGATAAGGCCCACCTTTATTGTCTGAAGTTTGGTTCCAAAAATAATGGGTAACTTTTGTTTGTTTTCCAAATATTAAAACATAAAAACTGCTTTTTCAAATAGCATGCAAAACCCGTAGAAAATTTTCACACCCTCCTTGAATATCAAGCTAAGAAATCTCATCTTTATCAGAAATACAATGGGGTTCATTAAATTATTCTAAGAAAGGAGCAAATTTAATTTTAGAATGATCAATCCTGCAGGCAGTGAGGAGGCTAGGTGGGAGAAGAGAGATCACAAGTAGTAGGTTTAGAGAGAGGCCAGAACCACCTGCCATATTTTCTAAGGAACAGATTATGCTTGGGATAGTGCAGGGAGGGAAGATGAGATTCCCTAGATGCTGAGAGAATGAATATGGCTGTGGGAGGGGAGGAGCTGAGCAGGCAAGAGGGGTACAGGAAAAGGAGGGGCCTGAGCCCCGGACTCAGATGTGTGCCTATGTCCCTGTGACTCCTGTTTCTGGAAGGTGTTGATCCTCAGGTCCTTACCATGATAACTGGCTTCTGGAGTGACAGGAGAATACACAGGGATTACTGTTGCTCTCGTTTAAATCATCTCCAGTCTGCCATGAAAGACTGACTTTTCCCCAAATAGCTATCCTGCACGAAACGCAGAAAGCAAAACAGAACACGTAATCAGTGACTATTCTCTTCTACCACGCAGCACTCTACACATCAAACCAGCCCCTAAGCTCCCAGAACACCATGTCCCTTTTTTATTCTGAGAAGTAATTGCGATGCAGTTCGTGACCAAAATGAAAAGTCCATTTTTAACCACAGCCTCATAATTACCCATCCAGATGAAGAAGGCCAAATTATCTGTAGCCCAGTCCGTAGGTCCCCAAGGCAGAAACAGAAAGGGTTTTACGAAAAATTCTAGTGTGTGTGTGTGTGTGAGTGAGTAGTGGATGTGTGTGTGTGTGTGTGTGTGTGTGTGTTGAGAGAGGAGAGGATGAACTAAAGACCTCTTCTAATGACCAATTCAGTAGGACCCTGTCTAGTTGTCATCTTGATAACAGGTGATCAGCAGATCTTTATTGAACATCATGTATTCGTCAGGTACTGGACTAGTCCCTGAGAGAAGTAATGATGACACATACCCTGCCCTCAGGGAGCTTACAAAACCAGTAGAGAGGATGGAGGAGTGAATAGGCCAGGGAAATGCACTGTGATGGTGCTCTGATGGGGACGATCAGGGGGATAAGGATATGATCAGTCCAGCCTTAGCAGATCAAGAAAGACTCTACAGTAGAGGTGGCATATGAATTGAGAGCTGAATTAACGAGTAGGAATGAACCAGGTGAAGTAGGATGGGTGCAGGATTGTTGCCAAGAAGAGGAAACAACATGTGCAAAGACCTAGAGGTGAGAACCCAGCAAATTTAGGGAACTGGAAGTGGTCCGCCATGGCTCAGAATTTGACAGAACAGGAGACAGAAGGTCGGTCACGGAAGTCCTCTAATAGTAGCTAAGGAGTTAGATTTTTATCCTGCGGGAGCCCTGATGAGTTTTTAGATGTGCATCCTAGAAATCTCACTCCAGCTGCAATGTGGTTGAACTGGAGGAGGCAAGACTAGAAGCAGGGAGACCGCTTAAGATGCTGTTGTAAAATGCTAGGTGCCAGATGGTGAGAAACCCGAAGTCTCAGCTGAAGGTAGGGCAGAGCTGGAGCCTGCACTCAGAAATCCTGTCTCTCAAACAATGTGCTCCCTTCTCTGTCTGTTGTCCCCCTGTTGAGAAAGGTTCTTTCTATTGCTCTCAGCTTCTCCTTCCTGTCAGGCTCCTGGAGGTTAGTTTATGCTCCTGGAGGTTAGTCTACTCTCCTGTTATAGAGGAAATACCTAATTGCCAGCTAGCTTAAGTAACATGCCTAGGATAACACAGCTCATAGATGACAGAATTAGTTTTCACACATTTATCTTTCTGATTTTGAATCTGGAGCTCTTTCTACAAAATGCTTTCTGTAACTGCAGTCAGAGGGGCTTCATATATGAAGGAGAGTATCTTCCAGGTTGAATATTATAGCCTGGAAAAGACTCCTCCAGATTTAGAATACGTTATCTGCATCACTAGGCTGCAGTAACTGGGCTTTTCAAACTGCCTCCTTGTGACAAAATAACCAAGTGGTACCCTACTGATGTCTTGCCAATTAATGCCACCTTCTTTGAAAAAGGGGCTAGCAACAAAATCACAGTAGTAAGAGTAAATATATCAGTTATGACAATAAATATATGTGAGTTACACCCACATGCTTCAAGCCAAAGATGGCCTGGGGCGGAAAAAAAGTAACAATGTTGTACGAGATTAAAACATACTTTATTATATGTAAATATGATCTCATTAAATATACCCAAGTGAGACAGATGACAAGAAAATACACCAAAATGCTAACTATGGTTCTCTTTCAGTGGTGGGATTTCATTAATTTTTACTTTTGAATTTTCTAAACACTTGGAAAATGACAAAAATAAGCATATATTGTTTTCAATTACAAAAAAAAAATAAAGATAGGTTTTTTAACTTAGAACAACAATAGTTTTTATTGAGAATAAATTGAACCCACAAAAATTCCAAAATCCCTGGATAAGGTTTCTAATTGGCCCACCTTTCAGTTCTTCCACCCTTGGAACAGTCAACTGTGACCAGAGGTGGGGTGACATTGTATTAACAAAATAGCTTCCACTAGATGCATGGAAGAATATGGGTAACTCTTGGAGCAAGGATGCTGGTAGACAATTCCTTAAGTGTGCACTGTAGACGCTCTGGCCATCCCTGACAGGCACCATATTTAGAGATTGCTCCTGTTGACCTTGGAACCCCCACCCCTCAATAGTCTTTATGGAGTCATGATGCAGCATTCATCTCATGGAGGTTAAGCACAGAAGTGGGTTTCTTCTAAATGTCTGTGGGGCACCACTTCTACCAGGGAAGGCTGGGTGTAGGGTCGTACACAACCAGGAGTCCGTACATCAACCCTGGTATACCCACACTCCTCTAAGAGTCTATGGAAGACCATATAGGCACACTTGAACACATTTTCCTCTGTCTAGGTGTAAAATTCCTTCACCTGAGGAGGAATGCCCCCCACTTGCAACATACCCACACACGACCGCTACCACACATGTGAAGGCCCTGCCTTCCTTAGACTGTAATATCTGATCGGCTAGTGGTTCAACCGCTCAGCTCTCAGCCACCAGTCCTGCCAGCCCCAGCTGATGAAACCTGCCTAGATCACAGATTTCATTTCCTCCATCTACATTGCATATTTTTCCTTCCAGGCAGTTATATAATATATTTTCATATAAAAGCCCCTTATCTCTTGGTAACTAATTATAATATTTGGTAATTCTTTATATCTAGTATCCCCCCCCACCCCCACCATGTAAAACTGATCATACATTATTGGTCAAATTCTACAACTCATGTGCCTTATTTTCACAATGCCACACAGTTTCCATTGGCAATCTCAAATGATTATACTAGGGAGACTGTTTAGTAATGGAAATTTACTTTCATTTCATTCTTTCTATTTTTGAAGAACTGTGAGGGCATTACTTGAACATTCCAGTTTCTTAGGTAAAGATTATTGCACAGTGATTTTTTAAAGTATACTTTTGTTTTTATTTGCATATAGAACATGCAGATTTTGCAATCTTATTCTAAGGGCTGCAGGTTAAAACAATAGCCTACACTTATCTGCTTGGACCACTAGGTGGTGCACACATATGTCAGCAGGTTAAATGGGCTTGTCAACAGGTCAGATTGAATGCATCACCATAGGACTGGCACAGGCAGTAGGAACTGTGGGAGTCAAAAAGACACAGTCCTGTGGGTGGGTGTAAAAGAAGGAAAGTCTCCCAGAGGAGGTGGATAGACAGTATCTCTGGATGAGGAAGTGTTGAGAGCAAAGTCATAAAGGCAAGAACTCCAAAGGCATGGCAGAGGGAAAGTCCTAGACAGGAAGGGGCATGCTCCCATGCTCATGAATTCCGACCTAAAGCATCGCTGCAGAGAGAATAATTGAATAGTTGAATCATTTGAACTGGAAGACTTTCCTTCCAGGCCTTTGTGCTGGGCACTGGAGACATACAGATGAAAGGACATTGTCTTGTCCTTGAGTAGGGACCTTGTGAGAAACAGAGAAGGAAACAAGACAGAGCATGAGATAAAAGGTATGTTTTACAAGATGTATTGGAAGACCATAATGTGAAATACTTATTCTGCTCTGTAAAAGGGAGAGAAGGGGGTTAGGGTTGGCAGTTGGTGTGCAGAGACGACCTCATGGAGGTCTTGAGAAATGAGGAAGGGCTGCCGTGAAGACCATAAGAGATTAAGCATGGGAGGTCAGCATAAGTAAAGGCATGGTGGTTTGAAAGGATAATGTGGATTTCAGGAATGGTTCACTTGAGTTTAAGCAAATGTTTACTGAGGGCTACTCTCGCCATGGAGTGAATAACAGATGTTCCAGGCCCTTAAGATGCTCTTCAGCTAGCGAGGAAGACATACATGCACTGAAAATTGCAGTGTGAAAGAAAAGCTTGAAATTGGTCCCTTTTCAATTCTGACTCTGTCCTTTGAGCCCGCAGTGTCCTGGCTACAAGGATTATCAGGGAACTCTCTATACCAGAAGAGGGAGCCCACAAACACAGTACCTGGCTGCATTTGACTCAAGAGTCACTGAAGGTATTTCAGTCTCTCGCTCATTTTAGAAGTGTGAAATTTGAGGCCAGAGACATAAAGTAAGTTACCCAAAGCCACACAGAGGAGCCAGGACACAAGCCAGGAATGTCTGCTGCTGTCAGATTTTCTTCCCTTTTTTCTCTACTGGACCCTAGACAGAGAGTCATCATTTAGAAACAGCTTTCATTAGGAAATAGACACTTTTCAGATAAATAGAACTTCTTCACCAAGAGCAGTCACAAAGTCGAACTTATAGAAAAACAGACACATTGTATTTTTTTCTTCATGCTTGAAGAAAGTGCCAAGCCACACAGGTTGGCCTGGGCAAAGGCAGCTTGAGCCAGTTGTACCACTGGCCTAGTTCTGTGCTCTGGAAGGAAGGCGGTCTGGCTCCAGCATTCCTTCTAGCCCACGTGCGTGGGCGTGTGTTTCATTTCAGCACAAGGATGTGTGTTCACAATGTAGGTCAATGACATGTTGGAGTTGCATACTTTGCTTGATGTCAACTGGAATGACTTATAAGCTGGCAAGAAAACAAGGATGTGTGATTGAGAAGGCTGTGAAAGGATACAGATCTGCATTTAGGCTGATGAGAAGTCAGTGAAGCAAGGGGTAGAGATCTTAAAGAGATTTTGACTAACATAGATCTCATTTAAATGGAGGAGGGTGATCACAGGGTAAGGAGAGCTGAGATCAGGTCTTATGAGGAAAAGACAAAGAAACTGGGAATATTTAGCCTGGAGAGAAGAAAACACAGATCTTCTTCATCTGTCCGAACTGTCGCTGTGGGCTGATGCAGCTAGAAAGAGTGGGGATATCATAAGGAAGCAACTTTTAACCCCATTCAAAGAAGAGCTACCCAACCGATAAGTAGTGAGTTCCCCATCAAGAAAAGGGATGAAACAGAAGCAGTTCGTACAACTGGTGGGGACATTGCAGAGGGGATTCCTGCCTCCGTAGCAGGTCAGATTCAATGACCTTTGAGCTCTAAGCTTCCATAATTTTATGAAAAGGGAAGAGGTAGCTTATATAAACCAAGGGTCACGTGCTCTAGAATAATAACATCAATACAAACATTTCTTTCTATTGAGCACTTATTAAGTGCCAGGCATCACCATAATGATTTATGTGTACTGTCATATTTAAGTCTTTCAAGGCAGGATTACACTGACCGAATTCTAATTCTGGCCCTGCCATTTAATGAAGATGTAGTCTTGGGCAGATCATTTCTTCTCTCTAAACCTCATGTCCCTCTGCTGTACCATACCAACCTTGTAGGATTGTCAAAAGTATGAAAAGTAATAACACATCAAAGCTCCCGATACTGTGCCTCACCTATAGTTGATACTCAAAAAATGTGGCTGCCTTCTCCTTTCTCCTTAACAGAATTTCAGGAAACCAGTCTTGAAGACAGAGGCAAGATAAAAAGGAAATACAGATAAAGTGAAATAGGGCAAAGTATCCATTAGATTAAATACCAGGTAATCATCAGCTCCTGCAATGTGTAGCCTATGGCAATGGTTCTCAAAGTGGAGTTTGTCTGGACCCCTTTTAAGAAAAACATTACAGATTTTCAATAGTATTTGTGGAAAATAAAATGTAGGAAGTCGACTTAAGGAATCCTAACTTAAGTTTTTAAGGAAGTTGCTCACCATTCCCCACCCCAAACCTCCAATACACACTTTTCCACCCTCCGATTCCTGTGACATTGTCTAGAACAGAGCTTCTCCTTGACTATGCTGTGATGGGGAGCAAGCCTCCTGAAATATTGATCACCTCTGCCTTTGGGGTAGCCAAAGCCTGTTGCCTCCAAACACACATAGCCTCATCTTCATAGCCTACTGTGCCCAGCAAATATTTTCCTTGAATGTGTGTGATATGAAGCAATGAGGAATCACTTAGAGAAGGAATAGTTTGATAGTAATTGAAATTGTCATAGCATTGCTGAGCAAATTCAAGAAATAAAGCAGCTCAGGAATATCTTGGTTAGAAAGTTATATCAGGAGAGTGACAGTGACTTAAGGACCCAAGACAAAGAAGATTGCCAGGATATCAGACACTTAACAGTGCAGCTGGCATGAGCAGAGAAAAATCTAAGGCCATCTGGAACAAACAAGTGAGCCCATGGCTTTTCCCTAAGAATACTATAGGCTTGAGTGGAAGATCTCTAAGACCCTCTCAGCTCTGACCGCCCAAGAACAAAAAGGCTGCCCATTCCCTTTGTCTCTCTGCAGAATTGTGAGTGAGCACCAAGTTACCTACAGTAGACTCTGCTCTGGTGTCTGAACATGCCCTCTGTACGTCCACCCTGACCCACTAAGCACAAGTTTGGCTCTGACTCAAATCAGTGCTCTCACAAGGTGTTTTCTTTTGCAGCAACAGCGGCAGCTTGATCTCCTGACAATAACCAGCCCCGGTGAGTAGTTGTGGCCTTTGTGCTTTGGCTTTTCCCTTATTTCCCAGAGCGATGCCTGGTTGCCTATCCAAATGCAATCCCCGCCGTCCTCTGACCCCCTGAATGAACAGCAGCTCTTTTGCGCCATGAACGACGCTTCTCCCCACATCCTCTGCCCCGCAGGCAGTTTCTTTTCCCCCTCTCAGCTCTTGCTGCTTCCTCTTGACTCTGCAGATGGCAGGGCTGATACTCTGATGTTGCTGCATATTCCAGGGTCAAGTTCTCACCAAATCACTTGGTGGATTCAAGTGTCAAGGAAGTCCCTTGGTCACCTGAGAAATAAGTTTTAAAATCATGGGGAATGGGGAAGCTGCTTGGCTAAGTGGCGTGGAATGAAGGGAAGGTGGCTTATGAAGGTCTAGTCTGGAAAAGTGACCTAGTTTGTTCTTCCAAACTGAGGGTCGGGATGACTCTTGTCTCTCACCTTTAGGAGATGGTCAAGTCCTCAAACAAAGCTGTGGCCATGGATTAAAAGGTCCTTTTTTTCCCTTAGTCCTGGTATTTAGCTTAGAGATACGTTGAACGGTTTAGTTTGGCCAAAAAGATATTTTATTTTGATTTGAGAACTTGAGGCAAAACTGACTAAGAGATACTGTACTCTCTTGGAATCCAAGGAGATGAAGTTAACAGCAGAGTTAATGAGCATTCAAGAGTGGGCATGTGATTCATCTTCACCCATTGATGATAATCAGACTGAGGTGTTGGGATCCTGGGGAAGGAGCCATAGGGTTGGCAGGCTCTAAAATTGACTAATTACCAATAAATATGAAGGTATTTCAGTATTTAAGTAGCCAATAGGGCTGTTCCATGTCATCCTTGCCTTCCATCAAGCCTGTGATGCTATAGCCCAGGGCTGGTTGGCTCACTTCTAAGGAGACTGAGAAATTGCCCTGTGCGGGCACTATCCTAGCACAAAGCCTAGTTATCTGGTCTCTATAACCAAGGCATAAGACAGTGACTACAAAAGTAAGTGGGATCCACCCAGTTCAGGTGATTACTATATTTCCACCTGATAGAGCTATTTGAACTTGGCTTGGGAAGAACAAAGGTGAACTAGTTTGAAAAATCTATCAGAATGAGCTATGTATAACATATTTGTGATTAACATACATAGAAATTCCAAATCATGAGTTAATATAACTAGAGTGGCTCAGTTGTGTGACCTACCAAGAGTCTTCAAAAGTGCCGGTTGGGAAATTGGAAGCCTTAACAATCTGTGTTATCTTCTTAAACTCTTATTTTGTTTATTGCGAATAGTTTAGTATATACAGAAAAGAGTAGAGATATAATGAACGGCCATTTATTGCCTCCCCCTCCCCCGAAACACTTTGACTTTTTCATATCAACAACATGCCATTTATGCCAAAGAGTCTCTTATTTAAAAAAATTTATAAATCTAGTTGAGACTTTACTTATACCTGATTGCATCTCTTTCCCTTCACCTTATAGGTAACCACTGTAATGATTTCAATGTTTCTTCATATCTATGTATCTGAAAATATAACTGATGTTGTTTTATAATGTCTGTAAAAGATATCACACTATAAATGTTATTCTGTGACTTTTCCCCTACTCATATAATATTATTATATTATTATATATTCATTCATATAGCTACATGTAGCTCTTTTTCATTCATTTTAACTGCTATATAGTATTTCATATATGATTAAATCACAATTTATTCATTTTGTTCATCATAATTTAGGATATTTCCAGTATTTTGCAATCACAAGCAGTGCTACTAAGAGCATTTTTGTGCATCTCTTCTTGTGCATAAGTATGAAAACTTCTCTAGGGTGTATACTTAAGAGAGGAATTACTGATTATATGCATTTTCAAATTTACTACATAATGGCAATTGTTTTCTTAAGTAGTTAAACAAATTTACAGTTCCAACAACAACATGTAAGTTTCCATTTCCCTGACTCCCAAACACTAGGAATTGTCAGACTTACAAAGTTTTACCTACCAGCCGTCATGATAAATGTGAAATGATATCCCATTGCTTTTATAATATGTTTCCCGATTAGAAGTGGGATTAAGTATCTTTTCATATGTTTATTAGCCACTTCGGTATATTCTTCTGTGAATTGACTTTTTCATATCTTTTGTCCATTTCCTGTTGGGTTCTTTCTTTTTATTAAGTTTCTTTTTATTCTCAATATCTATTTGTCACTTATTTGCATTACAAATATCCTCTCACAGATTGTTGCTTGGGTTTTTTATTTGGATTATAATGGAAGGTTTTTTTTTTATTTTAATGTGGTTAAATTTATCAGTCTCTTGCTTTATGAGCTTTGTTTTTGTGACTTATTTAAGAAATCCTTCCCTACCTAGATATCATATTCTTCTGTATTTACTTCTAAGAATTGTCTAATTTTGTGTCATACTTGGGTCTTTATCTGATTTAGGACTGATTTTGGTCCTTAAATTACTTACTTATTCAATTATTTTTTAATTTACATACAGATAATCTGTTGTCTCAGCACCATACAAAAACTGATTCATCCTTTCTCTTACTTACTTATTAGCAATTATATATCTGTCACATATTAATTTTTCCATACACAGATATTTCTGAGCTCTCTGTACTATTTCATTGGTCTACCACTCTTACTCTGCATTAACTCCAAACTCTCATATTTATAAGAAATCTTAATTTTAATATCGTCTTTATCATTGGTAAGGAGATATGCTTTTCCCTTTACCTTTTACTAGTTATCTTTTGAAAGCACAATTATTTTCTTTTTAAAAAAAATAAAGTTGAATAATTCCTGTATTGTGATAGGTGAATTTAATCTATTTATATTTATTATAATTACTGATATATTTGAACACATTCCTGCACCATATTTGTGCTTTCTGCTTATCATTCATTTTTTTTCTTTTGGCCTTCCTTTTTTTGGATTACATTATATATATATATAACCTGCTTTTTCTTTTACCCTATCTGCAGATTTGGATGCTACAGATTTTCTTTCTAACCTTAACTGGTTATCCTTTGGATATATATTTGACTACACATTTTCTCACAAAGTCCACAGTTATTCAAAATTTCTATCATTCTTTCAGCACCAAAAGAGCCTTAACATGTTTTAACTACCTATTGAACACCCCGTCAACACCTGGTTTTATTCCAACTTTTAAGTTAAACTTTTGCAAAAAAGAAAAACAATGTATTATCATTATCATTATTATCATCATCATCACCATCATCATTAGATAATTGACTTTCCTACACAGCTTATGATTTTTTGTGTTCTCCTGTTTATTGTATCCCAAGATTATCTTATGTTACCTTACTAAAGTGAATTCTTTAATAGCTAATTTAGTGAGAATCCATGGGCAACCCTCTAAATCTATATACGTCCTGATTTTGACTTCCCTCTGGAGTGATAGTTTGGCTAGATATAAATTCTAATTTGAGGACTCTCCTTTGTATATTGAGGATATTTTTCATTATTTTCTGACATCATAGATGCTGATGAGAAGTCCACCATTATTGTTTTTGGTAACATCTTTTCTTGGATAGGTTTCAAGGTTTTTAAAAATCTTAATGTTCTGCTTTTTCACTTGGAAGTATCTAGTTAGGAATTTATTTTTATTTACCCCATTTGGTACTCTGAGTATACTTTCCACTTGAGAATATGTCTGTCTTTATTTCTGAGAAATTATTGGTAAATTATCTCCTTAAATATTGTTTTTCCTGCATTTCTTTTATTCTCTTCTTAAATAATTTCTATTAGATGATTGTTGGATTCTCTCAAGTGGCCTTCCATGGTTCTTACCTGACTTCTTATCATTTTTTATCATTTTATCTTACTGCTCTAATTCTGAGTTCCCCACAAGTAACTTGCATTCATAAATTCACCTTTTGACCACATCTAACTTAGATTTTTTTCTGTCTTTTTCAATATTTCAATGACTATATATTTTTAACTGTCAAGATTTCTAATTTTGTTCATATCCACCTGTTCTTGTTTTATTTCTGGCTATTCTGATTTATAATTCCTTATTCGGTTTTTCTGTTTTTATTGTTTCTTTGAATATTCTCAGTATGCTTATTTTAAAATCTTTGACTATTCTGTAAAATAAGTTTCATTTGAAGTGAATTCAAGTTATAATTGTTAATTTTGTTTAGTATCATTTTTAGCTTCTGATTTCTTTACATGTTTTGAAATTTTAATTTGTAAAATCACTTTGAAGAAGAAATTTTCTGTTTTTTCTCTCTCCATTCCTGACCACCCCACCACCACCACCACCACCACCAAACTCCCACTATGCTCACATCTCCCTAAGTAGTGGTTTTTGCAGTTGTCTCTACCCATATCTTCAGCTTAGGACCTGGTAAATATTGGGGATATGGAAGATCCAGTGACCAAAAAGTCAGCAGGATAGCTTAGCATTGCTTCTGATTCCTGTGCCCATACTCCTCACTATCCTAGGCCTATAATACACTATCTCCCAGAAAGTTTTGCAGCAGCCTTTTTTCCCTAGGTTCTTTTGATGACAGGGAACCCCCACCCTCAGTCCTTGCTCTAAGCAGATCTTGTCTCTGATCCTCATCTCCTATTAAATCACTTTAGTCTCTATTATTCTATAGGATAATATGGAATTTATCCTATGGAATAGGATAAGGATGCTGCTACTGCCTGTATTTACATCCAGATCTCAGCAAGTCAGTAGCCTCAGGATCATTTACCATTTTGCATTTCTGTGCATTTCAACTTCATGGATATATGTCTCTCACATTGGAGCCCAACTATATATTTTATTTCTTTTTTCCATTTATTATTTAATATTACTATTTGATGGAAATAAATGGGCTTATTGAAGCATGACCTTATGTAGTCATTTGCCCCAGAATCCAATTATAGTTTCTTCCTTACTTTTTGGAAAGTTTATTCTCCTGTAACCTTTTCAAAGAAGGGAGGCAATATAAGGAAGTACTTTTTCCTATCCAAGTAAACCCTAACCACCAGACTGAGAAGAGAGACTGTTAGTATGTATATACAAATACATATATAATTTTCAAAATAAAATTAGAATGATACTATATAAACTGCTATATGAATATAGTGTGAACATTTTTCGGTGCTAATATTCTCTAAGAGAGAGTTTTATATAGCTGAAAGCATTCTATTATATTTTAATTCTCTCATTGTGTATTAAATTATCCACAATTATTTAATTATAAATAACATCACAAAGAACATTCTTATATAAAGATTTTCATGGGCATCTCTAATTATTTCTTTAGGAAAAATTCCTAGAGTAAGAATTACTAATGGAAAATATACATAGTGTACCAGTCATGATAGGCTAAGATACACTAATGGAACAATAACATCAAAATTGCAGAGGCTTAAAAACAAAGGTTGATTTTTCACTTTAGGTACATGTTCTTCATGGATTGGAGTCAGCTCTGCTCCATATCATCTTTACCTTGGCACCCAGGGCTGACTAAGTATCCTCTGTTTGGAACATTGCTAGGTGTCTTAGTTTGTGTTTCCTAAGAAGCAGACCTTGAGATGAAGATTTAGTGCAAGTAGTTCATTTGAGAGGTAATCCCAGAGACCTGGGTAGGGGTAGGGAAATGATGCAGGAAAAGGAAGAAAGCCAAGAAAGTCATTATCGAGCAAGCTACCACCGAGGGCAACTGGGACTTAATCAAACTGGGGAACCTTGGGAGTCAGTGTGGAAAATAAGCCTTTGAGTTAGGCCTTTGGTTTATCCCTCCAAGAGGCAAAGGGTTGGGATTGGCAGCGGGTGTGTTAATACCCTGACACATCCAGTCTGTTTAGTGTATGGACATAGCCAATTCCAGTGGCCAGAGGAGGCCCTAGGAGAGATTTGCAAGCATCAGCAATTGGATGTTATTACATGTACAGAAATTATAAGTGCAGGAAAATATGTGCAACTGTGGGAAGGTACTGACAATACCTGCCACGTGGATCATCATGACAGAGGGAAAAGGGAGAGATGGTGAGCCATGCACCTGCATAAAAAACTTTAGAAGGAATCATTTCTGTTCAGATTTCCTTGGTTAAAGCAACTTATATGACTATTCCTAAATTCAACAAAGTAGAGATGTAGAATTTTACCATAGGAGAATCTTACTACAGGATAAAACTAGTGAGAAGAACTAGAATATTTGACAATGATGAATATACTTTACCACACTTTTAGAAAAATTTTAATGTTCCCACCATAAAGTTAAAAGTGCCGGTCATAGTTTGAAAAACAACACCACCAACAACAAAAGCTTTATTGAGATTTAATTCACACGTCATAAAATTCATTCTTTTAAGGTACACTATTTAGTAGTTTTCAGTTTATTCAGAGTTGTGCAACCATCACCACTAATTTCAGAACATTATCATCACCTCAAAAATAAATTCTATACCCATTCCCTCCCCAAGTCATTTCCCATTTCTGCCTTCCCACATGTCCTGACAACCATAATCTACTTTCTATTTCTAAGGATTTGCCTATTCTGGACATTTCGCATGTGGTGTTTGGTGACTGTTCTTTATTTAGCATGATGTTTTCAAGGTTTATCTATTTAATAGCATGTGTCAGTACTTTATTTCTTTTTATTGCTGAATGATATTGCATTGTATGGATATATCACAATTTGTTTATCCATTCATCTATTGGCCATTTCAGTTGTTTCCATTTTTTTGGCTGTTATGAGTAATGCTGCTATGGAAATTTGTGTACAAGTTTTGTGTAGACATGTGTTTTTAATTCTTTTGGATATAAACCTAAGAATGGAGTTGCTGGGTCATATGGTAAATGTTAGGATAAGCATTTTGAGAAACTGCCAAACTGTTTTCCAAAGTAGCTGTGCCATTTTACATTCTCATCAGCAATGTAGGATGCTTCCAATTTCTCCACATCCTCTCTGACACTTGTTATTATCTGTCCTTTGATTATAGTTATCCTAGTGGGTACAAAGTGGTATCTCATTGTGGTTTTGCTTTGCATTTCCCATTGTGGTTTTGATTTGCATGATGTTGAACATATTTTCATATGCTTACTGGTCATTTGTATATCTTATTTGGAGAAATGTTTAGTCAAATTATTTCTCATTATCCATTTTTATTTAGGTTATATTTATATTTTTATTGTTGAGTTGTAAGAGTTTTAAAATATGTATTCCAGGTACAAGGTTTTTTATCAGATATGTGATTTGCAAATATTTTTTCCTGTTCTGTGGATTGTCTTTTCACTTGCTTGATATCCTCTGAAGCAGAAAAGTTTTTAATTTTGATGAAGTTCAATTTATCTATTTTTTTCTTTTGTTGCTTGTACTTCTGGTATCATAGCTGAGAAAACATTGCCTAACCCAAGGTCATAAAGATGTTCTCCTATGAGTTAATTTTTTATGTGATATTGGGTAGGAATCCAACTTGCTTCTTTTGAATATAGCTCTCCAGTTTTCCCAGAAGCATTTGTTGAAAAGATTGTTCTTCTTCCATTAAATTATTTTGGCACCCTCGTCAAATGGTTATAGCTTTTTGATGGCATACACTAAAAAGATAGCATTAGGAAGTTATCTAATACTGGTACTCAGGTGCCTTACATATATTTTTCACATAATTCTCCATGCTGTCTCATAAGATAGGTATCATCTTTCTTGTTTTGCAGATGGAAAAGCAAAGGTGTTGCATGATTAGGTGACCTACCCACATGAACACTGTTAATAAGTGATGGAGTCAGGATTTAAATCCAGATCTGTCTCATTCTAAGCCCTTTGCCTTTTCCACTGTTACATATAAATATCACATCATTTGTGATACTAGCCTATGGAGTCTTCTTTCTCATACAGAATTCATGCTGACCCACTTTGCCGAGGATGAGGAAAGCATGAAATGTCAGGGATAGCATAGTGACTGAGACTTTTCCACTAGCTAGGCTATGTCCTGAGGAGACAATTGATTTCTTAAGATATCATGGAAACCTCCAGAAAAAAAAAAAATCACAGCTAGATTTGTCCCTGATTGCAAAAATCCACAAAGATTTTTTTTTAAACCTCCTGCTAACATTGTTAAAACGATACCTGTATTAAATGGTTGTAGACTGAGCCTGCTGGCCACTGCATGACAATTTTGTTTTGTCTCCAATTAAAGTCCCCATGATGTAAATTTAGCCCCTCTGGAGACAAAAGGACCTAGAAAGTCCAAGTTAGCCATTTTTACTGCCTTTTGGCCACTTTTAGAGCCAACACAGCTTGCGGAGCCAGTCCAGAGTGGCTAGTACCAGGAGCAAGGCGAAGCCGAAGGACTCCCGGCCTCTCAGCCAGAAAGTTAGCAGCACAGTGGATGTGCACAGGGAGGATGGTCTAAAGAACACATACACATCATTAAAACTACTTTAAAGAGATCTTTAGAGAGAAAAATAAATTACTTCTAATCCCACAGCCTTAGCACAATACAAAACCTAATTCTATTTATACATTTTCCCTTGCAGTTCTTGTCTATAAGCAGAAACATATTTACATAATTGCAATCACAGTAAATTTTTATATACATCTTTTTTCACTTACATTATTTCATAAACAATCTTCATGTTGCTATGTAGTTTACATACTTACCATCTTTTTATAATAATTTTCTCTATTAAAAAATTGCACATGCCCATGGAACAAATTTTGAAAAACACAGAGAAGTTATAAAGATGAAAATATCAGTTGTCTCCCAGAGGCAATCACTGTTTAATATTTTAACACATCTACTTCTTTGCCTTTTTAATGCATGTATAATTTTGTTTTACATAGTTTAGATCATATAGATATAAAATTATATCCTGATTTTTCATTTAATATTACAACAGAAATATTTTCCCATGCCAGTAATGCTGGATATTTAACTTTATTCTGGTTTTTTACCTTATGAATAACTTATTAATCTTTGTGTATATATTTTGTCTACATTTTAAGTTATGTTCAAATAGATTACTAAGGGTAGAATTACTAAATCCATGAGCATTTTATAAGCATTTTAAAGGCATACTTATTTTTAAAAGCTCTAGTATCTTCCATCTTTTATATGTAACCTGGTTTATAAAAATATATGTCCTATTGTTTTATATTTGTATTATTTCCAGATGTTTTTCTCTTATAAATAACTCTACCATAAACTTATTTGTGAAAAAAAGCTTTTTACTTCTTTTGCATAAGTTATATATATATATGTACTGTATATTTTAAAAGTAGAATTACTGGGCCAAAGAGCATTAATATATTTAAAGAGTTATTGAGACTTATTGCCTACTCATTTTCCAGAAAGATTATATCAATCTACACTCCCACTTCTATCCCCCCTCCTCAACCTACTTCTCATGTCAACGATGAAAAACAACAGCATTGAGTGTTTCTCAGGAAATTTATTAAATCTATTTAAACAAATTCCAGAATCTGAGAAACATATAAAGGCAGAGAGAAACACGTTTGTTCTCAAGGTCTCCAGGAGACAACCTGAGTAGTATGTTCCTAGGATATTTGTTCTGGGAAATCTATATAGAATATCATATCCCAAGACTCAGTTGAGGAGGCTAATGGGAAAGAGTCAAGGGTCCCATTTTAGAACATCCAGAAGGTTGGGCTGAGCTCTGGGAAGGGGAATTTGGAGGTGTGGCTTGCAAAAGTGCCATAGCTGATCAGCATGAGAGAAGTCAGTAAGAAAGGAACTGGCAAGACTTTGGCCATCAGATAGAATGCAGGCCCTAGGCCTAGAAGAACCGGAATTCACAACATAAAAGATAGGATTAAGGCACAGCACTGTATAATTAGGAATCTTTAATCAAAAGCTAAATTAGCTTAAGCAAAAATAGGTAATCATTGGTTCATGTAAATAGATAATCCAGAAATATATCTTCTTTTCTGTTCATCTTTATATAGGGGTCATAGGACCCAGTCTGTTTTCCTTCTGTTAACTCAGTTTGCTCTATTGCTTCTCATTCTGTGATGGGTCATTATGAGTTTGACCTTGGGAAGTCTATAAGCTTTTCTGTAGCTTATTTCCTTTTTACCATCTGTAAGAGCAGAATGATAATAATACTTTTTATAACTTTGTGAAGATTAGATATATGGAGAGTGGCTAGTATAGTAAAATGCATTACCCATAATAGATTTTAAATAAATAGTTGTTATTGTGATTGCATTGCTTCATGACAAATTACCCCAGTCCTTAGCAGTTTCAAACAATAATAAATGTTTATTATCTCACAGTTTGTGTAGATCAGGATTCTAGTAGCAGCTTAACTGGATAGGTTCAGCTCAGTATCTCTCCTGAAGTTGCAGTTAAGATGTCAGACAAGGCTCTGGTTATCTGAAGACTTGAATGGAATTGGAAGATCATCTTTCAAGATGATTTACTCACATGGATTGGCAAGTTGGTGCTGGCTTTTGGCAGGAGGCCTCAGTTCCTTGCCACAGAGACTGTTCTATAGGGCTGCTTGAGTACCCTCACAACATGGCAGCTGACTTGCTGAAGAGGGACTAATACAAGAGAGAGCAAGGTAGAAACTGCAATGTCTTTTATGTTATAGCCGGGGAAGTCATACTCTATCATTTTATGATATCCTATTAGCTGTACAGATCAGCCTAGTCACTGTGTGAGGAGCATATACAAGGAGAATCACTTAAGGGCCGTCTTGGAGGCTGGCTACCAAAATGCTAATGATGAGGATTATGATAATCAATACAGAAGGTCCCTGACTTACAATAGTTCAACTTACATTTTTTTGTCTTTACAATGGTGCAAAAGTGATACACATTCAGTAGAAAATGTACTGTGAATTTTAAATTTTGATCTTTTCCTAGGCTTGCAATATGCAATAAGATACTCTCTCATGATGCTGGGGCAATGGCAATGAGCCAGCAGCTCCCAGTCAGGCATACAATCAAAAAGCAAATAACTGATATTCTACAGTGTACTATGTTGCCAGTATTTTTTGGATATTGTGCTCTGAGCACGTTTAAGGTAGGCTAGGCTAAGCTATGATATTCGATAGGTTGGGCATATTAAATGCATTTTCAAGTTATGATATTTTCAAGTTACGATGGGTTTATTGGGATATAATTTCATTATAAGTTGAGGAGCATCTGTACTATATCTTTGGTTCTTTTCAGACCCATTTACCTTTCCTCATTCCTTCAAGTGTTCTCCTCTTACTCCCAAGATATATGAATAATGGCCTGGCTTTTTGAGATTGGCAGGGTTTTCCAGGAAAAGTACTGAGAATCGTCTAGCTACTGTTTCTTCTATAAGTAAATAGCTGCATTCGTCTATCTGTATCTTTCTATCCTAACATATGACCAAATTATGCCTTGGTCATAAAAGTGAGAAATATTTTTGGCTCACTAGATTGAGAAATATAAGATCTCTCATTTAGAGAAAGAAGGCTATATGCCCCAATATTCAGTTTATATCATAGCTCTTTGCATTCTTGGTAAATGGATATTGAGCAACCATTAAGTTGAGGCAAGATATGATCCATGTACATGTACTTGAATTTCCTAGATACTAAGGATACAATAGAATCTCATAGAGGGTGGTGCATATCTTTCATGCTCTGGCCTAAAACATTAAAGACAGTGATGAGGGTAGGCTTGAAGAATGTGAGAATTTGCCCTTAGCAAGATTTACTGACCTGCCATTACTGGGGCTTACACAGCACTATCGGGACAGAAAAATAAAGTCTCTCTATGACAAAAAAGGAGAGACATAAAAGGGAAAGAAGGAAGGAAGGAAGGAAGGAAGGAAGGAAAGAAAAATTCTAGATAGCATACAGCAGAAATTTTGAGATCAGCTAGACTAGGGTTCAAATCTCAGCTCGACCATTTATTCTTTATACAATTTTAGGCAAAATAAAACCTCTAACAGTTTCAGCTCTCTCATCCCTGAAATAAAGCTAATGATATTGACCTCACGAGTCGTTCTGAGTGTTAGAGGAGATAATGTGACTGGCAGACGTCATAACCTTGGAAGTGCTCATGTTGTTGTGGGATGTCCTTCTTTGAGGATGGTCATCACAGAAAACTACTATTTTTTTTTTCACTAACCTAGCCCCAGCTATGAAATGTCAGTAGGGTCTGTGTTTGGCACTGCAGTGCAATTTCCTTTCCTCCAAATAATGGCTGAAGCATTGTCTCCTAAGCCTGATACACTTCTTTCTAGAAACAAAAAATAAGGGAGGAATCAGCCCAGCTCGTCTGAGTTCCATTCTTGGATGGATGGCCAGATGTGTTCTTCAGAAAGTTTCCTTTATGGTAAAGATTATGCAGAAGATCAGCTTTTTAGAGAAGAGTTTTTAATTACAGTGATGAAAAGAGAATTGGTGTTTTCCAGCTGCTTTTAGGGGAACTCAAACTTGCTTATTCCATATCAAGTGTCTTTATATTAGTTTGTGAGGTGGGCTGAGTTCCAGCTGTAGATGATACACTAGGGAGCATCTTATATCCCTTCACTACACTACCTTAGAGATCAGGATCTGATCACTAACTCCCCACCGTGCTCTGGCCTCTGCTCATGTTTTGTTCTCTAGGGTTAACAGACTGGGGCTGTCTCAGGAACAAGCTCATGTTGTTTCCACTAAGTCCTCTGATTCTCAACTTTTATACTCCAAATTCCCAGATCTTTCTTTCCTTCTTCCCTGAAGGTTCGGAGGAGGGGCAACCTAACCACCTTTTCTCCACTGGATGGGGGATAACAATAGCAACAGTCCTGACCACCACCACCACTGGCTTTGATATAGCACATTACAATGTCAAAGTGATTTTGCATCCAATACTTTATTCAAACAACAAAACAACCCTGTGAAGTAGCCATCTTTACCTTAAAGAAACAAGATTTGCCTAAGTTCACAAAAGCTTGTAATTAAAGAAGTCAGAGCTTGAACTCAGGTTTTCAGACTCAGTATCCAATGGACTTTTGATTTCTCAACCGCCTTCCTAATTACAGGTGTGGATTCATCCAGAGTTTGTAAAGATATTAAAAGAAAAACTGAATGAGAAAAGGACAAGTTTACTGCAGAAATGAGTATTAGAATGAGAAACAGTCATGGAGCCTGAGACAAAGATCTAGATGCAGAAAATTAGGGGTGAAGATCAGAACAAAAGCAGACACGAATCCCCACTCTCTAATTTACTAATCCAACACTGCTTATATCCACTGTCCCTCCCCTTACCTGACAAAGCCAGAATGATCCTGGGATCTTACAGGCTGAAAGGGGCGCTAAGTGGCCTCAGTTAAAGGGATGGGCTGCCGGAATATCTGGAGCCTAGAACCAAGCAGGTCATCACCACCTCCAGAGCCTAGAAATCCAACAGTGTGGTTCCCTGTAAAATCCTTTATTTCTTCTGAAAGTATGTTCCCTGGATTACTTGTAACAAAATTACCCAGGGTTTTGTTTGTTGTTTTGGGCTGGTTAGTCCATGCAACTTCAGACAGGGGCTGCTGGTAAAGGGTTCTAACTCTGGGAGGAGACTATGGTGCCAAAAGACAAATATCAAAAAATGTTTTAAAGAATTACACAGTGATTGAACCAGAAAAGAGAGCCCAATATAATTTTCAGTACAAAATAGTAGAGACCAGTGAAGGTGAGGAGCAGCAATTAAAAACAAACAAATGACAGGTAGTCAAAGCAGTGCTACTCAAAGCTTTGTCCACGGACTGCTACCAGTGTGTAAACTGTTTGTCCACAATGAGCTAAACATAGAAGTTGAGAGAAAGTAGAATCTCTAATATCAGTTTGACATCTCTGCAGTATCCAAGTTTATGATCAGTGGACTTTTCTCAAATATCAGTTTGTGATAGATTAGAAATTGAGATGCACTGGTACAGTAAATTCAAGAAACATCAGCCAATATATACATACAGGTTTTTATGCACACCTAACACCTGCTTGTCTAAGTGGTTTATATTTGTCAAAAATGACAAAGGCTAGTTTTTAATCACGAGACCTGGCACATAGTAGGGGCCTAGAAATTATTTAGAATATTTTCCTCTTAGTCAGCTATCAACCTAAGGAAGTCTTGTGAATGGGTATCCTAACCCATTCCTTCGGGCTTAAGTCTGAAGTATTGTTCCCGCCTGTTTCATTACTTTCTCTTCAACATCTGGCTGTTCTAGCCTTTGCAGAAGCTGAGGTTCCCCTCTCAGCCTACCTAGAGCCTAAGTGGTGTTTAGTAAAGTTTAAACAAGCCCCTGTAGGGTGTTTGAAAAGCAACCTCCGTTTCTTTTGGATAAGAAGAAGAAAGAAAGAAAAAAGGTCCCTCCCCTTTCCCTCTACTTTCTCATTAGGATTCCTGCGTACACTGGTGGTGCCTGGCTGCTCTAATTGGATCCGTGCACACACAGGTCTATGCGGCTCCATTGAATGCTGACATTTCTAACTAACTGACCTTTTCAGAACCACTGGTACTCCCATAATGAGTGTGCAGCAGCATTGTGTGGACACAATACGGCAGACTTCACAGTGCCCAAAGAATGCAGGATTGAAAACTATTCAGAATTCCCAATCTTGAGTTAGCAAAATGAGAAAATTGGGTCCCAACATTCATCAGCATGTTATTGCGCAGGTATCGATTTCAATGCCCTTTCATTTCTTTCAGAAAAAAAAAAAAGTTGTATTATAGAGGTCTAAATTAACTTTTATTCTGTTATTTTTCTCCTGTACCTATAAAAAGGTCAAATGCATTCATAAGGCTGAGATAGATTTGCTAGATATAAGCGCTGAGATAGCAATCAACCTTCAAATAACCTTTAAGGCAACATCAGCTCTTTCACGAACAATAATTGATGTACTCATTAAGGCCATGAAATTCCTCAGGACTCACCTAAAGGAGAGCAGTTACAGGGCTGGCGGCAGAAATATGCCATTTAGAACAATGAGATAATGACTCGGATGTTTGAAAATGTAGTCCATTCAGTGTTGCTGGGACAAGGAAGGGGACTTCAAAGGGAAGCTAACAAGATGGGAAAAAAGAGCAATGGTTTTCATGCTACCCAGCAGGAACAACACAGGCCAGGCCTGAATAGGACAAGGAGTGATTTCTGAGTGTGCCCTGGGTCCACGGCAGAAAATTAGAATCTTTTTCTCCATATAAATGCAGGAGGGGCACAATGGATTTATCAGTGCCACTTTTTTTTCCTCTGAGAAAGAGGGTATGGAACAGTTCGTAGCTACAAGTGGCAGCTCTTCCGATGAGACAATGCCAGCAGTGAGTGCATATGTGGCCCTGCCTCTAGTGCCCCTCTGAGAATTACACGCTTTTCCATTAATGGAATCCTGGAATCAGGCCACTATAGAACTATATTCTACAAGCGTTTATGAACACAGATCATGCGCCAACTTCTGTGTTAGTACTGAGAGGAATCTAAAAGATCATCTAATTTCATTTCTATCGAAGTCAATTCAATTGAAGCTAGTAAATATTTCTTAAATGTTATTTTGCTTCAAAAACTAGGTATAAAGAGACAAATAGGACACACTCTATCCTTAAGGCATTTATAGACCAGAGTCCCTGCACTCAATTTGTAGATGACACATGGAATTAATATTGAGGGTCTTCCTCACAGAGTACTCTACTGTGCTAGGTACTACATATTGTATAATTGTCTAAATCCTAATTACCATCCTGTTATTGTAAATATTTTTACCCCATTTTGGAGAAGCAGCAGCTAAAGTTTAGATAGGTTGTGTAATTCACTCAGAATCACCCAGGTTTTAAGTGGCTGAGCACACTGACTGCAAAGTCTGTTCCTTATGTCTTGCCACCCATCATTCATTTGATCTACAAATTTGTTGAGTATTTACCATGTACTAGCATTGGGGAGATTCACCATAACCTGGGTATAGAAAGCTCCTTCTTTTTAAAGTACAAATGATTATCTTCTTTTACTTACTGTGGGATGGGGTGTGGGGCTGCAGGACACAATCAAAAGTTTGGTCTAAATAATGTATTTTTTGGCCTGAGGTCCTTTCTGGTATCTCCCGGGTTGCTGGTCTCACATTGCTGATAACCAAAGGAGTTTATACCTCTTAAGCCAATACTCTCAAGGAAATGAGGCAGATCAGGCCTGTAACATGCTGGGCCTCCTGCTACACTGGCTTCCACCCGACCAAATACTCTAGACTATGCTGCAGAAACAGTGAAAACCATAATAAGCAACACTTACTGAGTATATACTGTATGCCAGGTACTGTTCTAAGTACTTTTGCTATATTTACTCGCTTAACCTTCACAAAAACCTTTATGAGTAAATACCATAACTTAATATCAGTCGGGTCTTAAAGGATGCACAGGAATTTACCACAAAGGTGAAAGCAGAGGCACAGAGGGTGACGGGTGAAGCTAAGAGGACGGCATATACAAAGGCAGGATTACAGGGTGTTTATCAATCTCTGTCTTTTGGGCGTAGAATATATGACTTTGAACATGAGAGGTCAGTTAGTGCATGAGTTTAAAGAAGGGAATGATCACTGGTATGAGATCAGAAGATTTAAAAAGTGTTCATTAAAAGCAACAAATGAACAGGACGAACAAACTAAGATGAGCGGACAGCCTGACAAGGACAGGAATGGCTGGTGCGCAGGGCAGGAGGTGGAGAATAATGAGCTCTACAGATTAGGTGGAATACGACCTTCCTCACAGGACAGTTGTGAGGACTAACCCACAAACACTGTAAGGTATACATGGCTTATAATAAATATACTATTCAATATATGTTACCCAAAAATGGGAATCAGGAAGAAGCAGAAGAGAATGCTGCGTCATAATTTGACTCACTGGATCTGCCCAATCAATAATAGAGAAAAGTGCTCCATGTAGAGAGTTCCAGCTCTGCTATGAACTCGTTAGGACTCAAGGGCGGTCATTTCACCTCTCTCACTCTTTCTGTTTCCTACCTGTAAAATGAGAAGTTCATACTAGATCAATTCATAAGGTCTTTCCGATTAGAATATTCTATGAATCTAAGCCTCTATGAAGTTCAGAATTGGAATTTTCAGCTTTTATTTTGTGTGTGTACAATAAAATTTTATTAGTGATGTTGAAATTTGAATATTATATAATTTTACATGTCACGGAATATTATTCTTTTGACTATTTTTCAATCATTTAAAAATATGAAAACTATTTTAGCCCATGGGCCATATAAAAATAGGCAGCGGCAGGCCAGATTTGGCTTGTGGACCATCATTTACCTAATAATATGACTCACAAAAGACTGCCCTACCATCATTTAAAGCTGATTTTATTAAGAGCAAAACATGTCTTTTGAACTTAACTCCATTTTAACAAGGTATTTTTTGTTAAAATACCATTCTTAGAAATTTGTATATCTTTAAGCAAAGTATCACCTCATGAAAATTTTAGAGATCATAAAAATCACCCATAGTTCTACAATCTTAGCTCATCCATTGTTATCCCAACATAAGGTAATTTTATTACACATCAATTTTTTTTCAAGGTACCCTTTCCTGGGCAATGTTTGAGTTTTGTTTGTTTGTTTACCATCTTAATCATGTTTAAGTATACAGTTCAGTGTGTTAAGTATATTCACACTATTGTGCAACAGATCCCCCAGAACTTTTTTACCTTGTGAACCTGAAAATCTACATCCAGTTAACAACTACTTCCCTTTTCTCCTTGAGCCCCTGGTAATAACCATTCTACTTTCTGTTTTTATGACTACTTTAGGTACCGCATATGAGTCATATCATATTCGTCTTTTTGTAACTGGCTTTTTTACTTAGCATGATGTCTTAAAGCTTCATCTATATTGTAGCGTGTGACAAGATTTCCTTTCCTGTAAGGCTGAATAATATTCCATTGTATGTATATACCATATTTTGTTCATCCTTCAATGGACATGTGAGTTGTTTCTACCTCTTGGCTATGGTAAACAGTCCTGCTATGAACATGGATGTGCAAATATCTCTTCAAGACCCTGCATTCAGTTCTTTTGGATATATGCCCAGAAGTGGGATTGATGGCTCATATGGTAGTTCTATTTTTAATTTCTGAGGAACCTCCATTTCACTTCATTTTATAGTTCCGTTTCCTTCCCTCTAAAAGCTCTGGCAGAATATGATCCCCCTTTCTCTTTTCTTTCTTATGACCTTTGGAAAATCAGATTTGCAACTGCTCACTGACTTCTTTAGAGGGTCAGTAATCCATGGGAAAACTTTAGCACTGGGCCAACCCTAATTATAAGAAATCTGAATGAAAGTCCTGATCAATGCTAATTCTGTTAGTTTTCATTTTATTTATTACTCTGATTTTAGTTCTTGAAAATGCTGCACTGAGAACAATGACTTGATGAGGTTATCCTTAGTGAAATGCACTCATCTTACCTTCCCCCAGAAAGAAAAAAAAGCGGGCGGAAGCCATTTCAAATGATGGGATTGCAGGAATAATGGGAAATGGGGTGTTAGAGTGAGGGGAGTGCAGGCCGATGGGGAGAGGGTTTGAGCTAGGAAATTGAAACCACGAATGCAGAAAAAGATGTAAATGTTGTTTCCCAGATTTTATAGCTCCCAGATGCCTCCTCTAATTGCATAGCTAACCCCGAGTTTATTAAGTTATTTTCCAGAGTCAAACTCATTTGTATACATGTCAGAATGTAAACTGAATTTTAAAAGTAAAGTCCTTGGATTAGAATTCAGGAATGATAAACAAACTCATTTAGAATGTAAGATTTGCATGTCATTTGCATGTGCCCAAATGCAATTACATGTGCTCTGTAAATATGCATTTCACATTTATTTGTCATGATAGAACAGTATGGAAGAAATTAATTGCCACAGATTTTTTTTAATATTTAAAGAAAAAAACGATGGCTCTTAAAATAGACTCTGCTAGTGCATGATTCAATGTGCGGAAACTGGCAAGAAGAGATAAGGATCTGTCAAAAACCATAAATTCCCACCGCAACATCTGTAGTAGTTCAACTCGCATGGTTTATGGAGGCCCCTTTTGCCTTCTCCTTGGGCATTACCATAGCGTTCTGCAGATTTATCGCTGGCTCAGTGCAAGGACAGTTTTACTAGCAAAGCTTTAAAAGGGGGAGGGGGGACTATTTCCTCTTTGAAAGTTCAGTATTGAATTGAAATGAAATAGCAGCTCTAACTTTAGAAACTTCTAGACAAGCAGTCTCTCATGTACTTGCACACTGTCTACAACCTGTTTCTTCTCTCTTTTGTGTTTTTTGGTTTTTTTTTACATTTTGTAATGAGATATAGGTTGAATAACCAAGATACTATTTTAGGTTAAAAAGACACCCTAGAGTTGAGAGGCCAGTATGGGAAAGCTTTTTATTTTATTTAACACACAGTTAAATTGACTATTTTTTGTTTATACAGCTCTATGAATTTTAACACAGGTATGTATTTGTGTATCTGCCACCACAATCAGGATACAGAACAGTTCCATCGCCTCAAAGGACTGCCTGGTATAATCATTGTGTAGTTACACCCTTCCCCCCAAGCCCTAGCAAGCATTGCTTTGTTCTCCATCACTATAGTTTTGTATTTTCAAGAATGCCTTTAAAAATGGAATCATACAGTAGGTAACCTTTTAAGACTGGCTTCTTTCGCTTAGCTTAATGCTTTTTGTAATTCATCCAAGTTGTATGTATCAATAGTTCACTCCTTTTAATTGCTGAGTACTATTCAATTGTAGGGATGTACCTCAGTTTACACATTGACCACTGAAGGACATTGGATTGTTTCCCATTAGGGCAATTATGAATAGAGAGGCTATGAATATTCATTTGCATGTTTTTGTGCAAACACAATTTTCTTTCTTTAGTAAATAACCTAGCAGGGGAATTGCTGGGTCTTACGATGATGATGATGACTGTGTTTAACACTTTAAGGAGCTGTACCAGTTTGCATTCTGACAGCAATGTGTCAGGGTTCCAGTTGCTCTGCATTCTCACGAGAGTTTGAAATTGGCAGTATTTTTACAAGTTTAGCCAGTCTAATAAGTCTGTAGTGATTTCTTACTATGGTTTTAATTTGCATTCCCTACTATCCAAAGATGTTGATCGAGGGGAAGTTTTTGATATATAGATAATGTGTGAATATGTTTATTAAGCTCCTACACTGTGTTAGTTGTCTTACATGAATGTTAACTCATTTAAACCTCAAAATCTTGTGAGGTAACTATTAATTATTTCCTATTAAAGGTTGAGGAAACCAAAGCTGGGAGAGGTTAACCACTTTATTCTCTACATATTCTCTATATAACTATATTCTCTATATAACTATATATTATGTGCCAGTGCTCTGCCAGGCCCTGGGCACACAGAGGTGTCTCGGCCTTTGGCAGCCTTATAGCACAATATGAATAAAAGATGCACAATATGAACAAAAGAAGTGTTCTATGTGAATAGGGCATAAGAGTAGATGGGCTTTAATTGTCTATGGTTCCCAAATATCCCAGTGAAAATAGGAAAACTAAGAGTCCAAAGGTAACATGAACCTGCGGAGGAGTCTGGACTGAAATTGACATCAAATTCATTTCTTCATCTATGAAGGTGGAACATTACAAAACACACAGTCCAGTTTTCTATTCTGGATCAGCAGAGAGCAGCCATATGCCCTCAGCAGGAGAGGCCATCTTCCTTTCCTGACACACCCTGGGCTGGGAGGGGGCTAGCAGTAGCAAGTAGGGAATGAGGCAACACAGGACTACTCTCCTAAAACAGGAATGCCCAGGAGCCTCCCCACCATACACCAACTTGGCACCAGTTAATATTAATAACAGTCATATGTCTCAACTCTACTGAGCACCCTCCAGCCACAATGGGCTGAGCTGTCACTTTGATCTGAGAGGAATGGTACACTGGGAAGAGAACTGAATGTGGAATTAGAAGTCTTGAATTTAAGTTCCATTTCAGTCATCTCTCATCTCTGTTCTTTCTTGGTCCTCAGCTTGCCCACATGCAAAGATAAAGAGGTTAAAAGATTTCCTTTAACTAACATCCAAATTCATCACCAACTCCTATCTATTCTACTCCCAAAATATATCTTGAACTTTCCCATTGCTTTTCATCTCCACCATGTTTCTCTTTTAGCCACCAGCTCCCACTTTGACTAGAAAACTATAATACCTCCTATTTGACCTGTCAATTTTAACTTCTGCCACCATGTGGTCCATTATCCACACATCAGCCAGAATGACCTTTTTAGAGCCGAAATCAGATCATATCACTCTCCTGATTAAAACTTTTAATGGCTTCCCATTACTTAAAATAAAATCCAAACTCTTTATCATAGTCCACAGAGCATTTTTGGTTTGGGTTCTTTCATCTCTCCCACCTCATCTCATATCTTTCTCTCTATCTCATTCACTATAACCAAACAGGTCTCCATTTTGTTCCTCAGACAAGTCAAGCCCTTTCCCATAACTGGCCTTTGTAGTTATTGTTCTTTTTGTCTGTAATGCCATCTTGCCAAGAATGTTTTTCTGACTTTTCTATTGAAAATTACCTTCTCCATTTACTTGTTAACTCCCCACCCCAACTTTCCTTCTTAGAACTTACTATAAACAATAATTATTATCTTATTATATTTTGTCATACGTTATATATCAACATATACTATATTATTACTTACTACATATTGTATCTTCGTATTATTATAAATTTTAATATCTTTTAATCCCCATGAGAACACAGACCTTGCCTATTTATACCGGCTCCAAGACTATAGCACATAGTAGGGGTTTAATAAATATTTGCCAAATAAATGAATATCTAAAATCTCTTTAAGTGCTGACATTTTTTCCTTTTTCTTTTGAGCTCACTCTGTTCCTCTGTGCTTTGGCATAGCTCACAAAGCTGTCGTGTCAAATGAAACAAGGCGCATTGAGACACTAGACGAAGTTAAGAAATTATTATGAGTGTCATCATCATTACCATCAACAAAGGCATTTCCCCATCTGACACTGATTTTCCATTATTGATTCTTTGGGTCTCTAGGGGGAGCTTCCAATGAGAGATTCTTTTTCTTTTCTTTTGTGCAGTAGACACCTGGCAATGTCTGGTTCATAGCCTGATTCAAGGTGTCACAACTATGTATCAACAAGCTACAGGCTTGGATATCATTCCAGCAACTATGTTTTAAGAAAGGAAAGTCTCAGGCATTTGAAGAAGAGAGGAAAAAAGGATTGGATCACAAAATTATTGAACCATGGATGTCAATACCAGAAGATCTCTGAAATTCTATGGTTTTCAGATTCTAACCATTTCTTAGAGGAAGCTCGGGGGCTTTCCAGCGGGGAGACGGGGGTGCTGAAATCCCGGGAAGGGATTTGAGCAAGGTAATACAGATATTTGTAACAGAACCAGGACAGATATCTAGGTCACCTGTCCTCTACTCCTGCTCTTTCTGGTGCTTCTCCTGAAGATCCAAATTCATCCACTTTTCTCCATCTCTTTTGCCCCGACCCTGGTCCAAAATTTCATTGCCTTTCATCTGAACTAAAATAGCCCCCTAACTGGTCTCCTTGAACTCACTCGTCAAACAGCACTTATTTTAGCATCACACTTGTCCATCTCCATTGGCTTAAAACTTTTCATTGGCTTTCCAGGGCTTTTAGGATAATCTCTCCAGCCTTGTCCCGTCCCCCTTCCATGCCCCAACATTCTTTCCACACCGGCTTCTTTCAATTCCTGGAACCTACATGTTTCCCTTGATCACAAGATGTTTTAGACATATTATTTCCTCTGCTTATGTTTTATGTTCTTTTTGGCAATGGTCAGTCAGGTACAGCCACAAGAGGGAACACAGGAGAGGTGCAGAAAAAGAAAGTTTATTATAGTCATAGGTCCTAGAGAGACAGATGCCATTTAAATATAATTACCTCTCAAAGGCTCCACCTTCACATACCATCACCATGTGCCAATAGGGAGTTACATGGGAAGCAGTGCCAAGGGAGCGGGCTCAGCCAAGCAGATGGGAAGAAAGAGAGAGTGAGGACCATGGGCAGGTGCTTTTAATGGGGGTCAGGGTAGAGTTCACAAGAAAAGATGCAAGGGGCTTTCACTGGTGCATTTGGTTGTTACTAGGTCAGTCGGGGAGGGAAGAAGGGGGAACTTGTGGCAAGGGCCAGCCTTATCACAGTGGTGTACCTGGTTACCTGGGCAGGGTGCTCACAGTCTGTTTTTTAGGGGGGAGATGTTGAGGAAGCAGGAAAATATGAAGTTTTAAAATTTATAACATAATGTGGATTAGTGTTGGCCCCCATATTTCTTTATTGGAGAACCTTAAAAGTAGTATCCTGGTTGGAAAGAGAATTCTAGGGTCTTGAGGCTGCATTTGTATATAGCAAGCCATTTATTTTTACTTAGATTGTAGTTTATTTTAGATTGTTTATTTGGAGTTGATGGGGGTTCATTAAGATTATGGACCACTCGACTACCCCTTGGTGCTATAACTTTCCTGCGATGTTCTTGCTGTTCCCTTCTCTCCATTACCACCTATATGTTATTCATATCTCAGCACAAGCTTACTTCTTCAGGGAAACCTTCCTTGGACCTGTAATCTCAGTCAGATTCCTTTGCTGTGTTTACTCATAGAACACTGTTCTTTCTTTCACAGCACTTATCTCAGAGAGTTTAATTATACCGATTATTTGAAGAACATCTCTCTCTCCCACTAACCTGTAAGTTCCATGAAGGCAGAGCTCATGTCTGCTTCTGCTCACCATTAGATCCTGGCACCTGCCATCATCTCAGGCACTTAAAGGTGTTTACTCTTGAAGAGATGGATAAAACTCAGCATTCTCTCCTTATTGGGAGTTCTAAGACTCATTTGGATAGGGTAAATTGGCACCCTTATCCCAAACCTCACAGAGTAAGATCAAACTTTTAATCCCCTTTAGTAACTTGGAATAGTTCTTCTAGGCCTATATTTCTGATAAACCTTTTTGAATTCAATGTGTTTGAGTGTTTAACACATTCATGATTCACCATTCACAGAGGAACCATGGAGTACATGATAGACAGCTATTTTTTTTTATTAGGATAAGGCATTTATATGAAACCTCCATCCCCGCAAAGCCTGATTACAAGAACATGTGACAAAGCTGGTGACTAAGGCCCCCAGCTACCAACACCAACCAGGTTCGAGAGAAACCTTGGTCACTCTGGAATCTGAACATGCAGCAACTCTCATCAAGGGAGGAGTTCAGGGCTTTGTGAAGAAGCTGTTCAAGGATAACAAGGCTCAATGGTATTTTATTCTCAACCCAAATTACAAAAGAGAAGACTTTGGTCTCTCTACCTCTTCTTACAATGACACTAATCCAGTCATGACCCCCCTAGATCTTATCTAAATATAATTACCTCCCAAAGTCTCTACCTTCAAATACCATCACTTTGGGGGTTATGGTGGAGGGGGGGGAGCTTCAACATATGAATTTGAAGGAACAAATATATTCAGTCTGTAACATTCTGACCCTTGCCCCGCAAAATTCATGTCTATCACATGCAAGATATATTTATTTCATCCCAACAGCCCTAAAATTCTTAACTCATTGTAGCATCAACTCTAAAAGGTAAAGACCAAAGTCTTATCTAAATATTTCCTAACTGAGATATGAGTGAGACTCAAGGTATGATTTATCTTGAAGGCAAAATTACCCTCCAGCTGTAAACCCATGAAAACAGATAACTTATGTGTTTCCAAAATATAATAGTGGCACAAGCATAGGATGGACATTCCCATTCCGAAAGGAAAAAACTGGAAAGAAGAAAGAAATAACGGGGCCTGCGCAAATCCAAAACCTAGTAAGGCAGCTCCATTACATCTTAAGCCTTGACTCAAATCCTCTTTGGTTCAATGCTGTGTCTTTCAGGCCCACTGAGTACAAAGTCACCCCATGGCTAGGCAGAGCAGTTCCGCCCCCATGGTTCTGGGGAGGTTGCCATCCCTGAGATACAGGGCAGGGGCCTCCTGGCCTGCCAGAACTAGAGAGGGAGCCCTACCCTTTGAAACTGAGGAAGAACTAGCCCTCCTCAGGCCTGTGGTGGAAATGGCAGCCCTGATGATCTCTGAGTCTCCTTTGGTGTCAATCTTCCTTTTCTTGAGGAATAATGCACATTCACAGCCAAATAGCTTTATGGTCCCATCTTATAGAATCCAAGAATTCCAAAAGCCTCTCTTCATTTCATCCCACTTTCTCTTTTTCCTTTAGTTCCAGCTGGTAGTGTTTCTACTGGTATAATCTCATCTCTATTTCTGGCTTCTTTTGAGATGGCTCATTAAGTTCATGAGTTGCATCCATGATCTCTTTGTCAAGTGATAGTCCCGCCACATCCCTAGCATTCTCTTCCAAACATACTTTCTCACTTTTTGCAATATGGAAAGGCTAAGAATTTTCCAAATCTTTTAAGTTCTGGTTCTTTTTTGCTTAATAATCTCTTCTTGCTATAAATAGTCAAGGGAAACCAAGCCACTTCCTCAATACTTTGTTTAAAAATCTCCTTAGCTAAACATTCAATTTCATCACTTGCAAGTTCTGTCTTCCAAAAAAGACTAGAACACCGTTTAGACAAGTTCTTTGCCACTTTATAGCAAGGATCGCATTTCCTCCAGTTTCTAATGATACGTTCCTTATTTCCATCTCAGATCTCACCAGAACCACTTTTAACATCCATATTTCTAGCATACACCTCAAAATTCCTCCAGTCTCTACTCATTACAGTTCTAAAACTCGCTCTACATTTTCAGGTATTTGTTATAGCAGCACCCCACTTCTTGGTACCAAAATATTTGTATTAGGGTTTTCCAGAGGAACACCAACTCAATACACATACAAGACACACACGCACATCACACACACACACCACACACACACAAAGAGATTTATTATAAGTAATTGGCCCACATGATTATGAGTTTGAGAAGTCCCACGGTCTTGAATCAGCAAGCTGGAGACTGAGAAAAGTTGATGGTGTCATTCCAGTCAGAGTCAGAAGGGCAGAAAATCAGGAGAGCCAATGGCTTAACCCCCAAGGACAGGAGACTAATGTCCCAGCTCAATCAGTGAAGAGAAAGCAAATTTTCCCTTCCTTTACTTTTTTGTTCAAAAAGGCCCTCAATGAACTGGATAATGTCCACCCACATTGGGGACGGCAATCCACTTTACTTGATCGGATTTACTCAGTTACTTCAAATGCTAATCTCATCCAGAAATACCCTCCAGACACATGCAGAAATAAAGTTTACCCAAATATCTGGACACTCTATGGTCCAGTCAAGTTGACACATAAAATTAACCATCAGAGTCTCTTTCTTTTTATTTGCAATAATTTAAGGTCTTTGTGCCAGGCTCTGGACTAGGCACAGGAGAGGCAGGAATACCAAGCCCTGAACCTCGAAGTGCTCATAGTCAAATAGGAGAAACTTGTTGGCAATAATATGAGGGAGAAGCAGTTGGTGCTATTAGAGTAAAACAAACATGGTGACCTGGGAAAGGCAGGTTTTTTCCCTGGAGTGGAGTCTGGACTGTACAGAACCCACACTGTAGATCCTTTGACTTGCTAAAGCACCAAGATGTTTACTTGTGTGACTATGGGTCCGTGTGTGCCTTCTGAAAACAGCAACCATCTCCTCATATAGAAGCCAGCAAACTGATTCACCCTCAGGAGAGGGAAACCCAGCATCGTCCAGAGCTCTCATGAAGTCTTTTACAGCCTCCCCTGGACCACCTGTCATGACAATGGTTTGGGAGAACAAGGGCATTTTACCAGACATTCCTGGCTTTTTAATCCTGCTACTCCCCTTCAACTTTGTACTTGAAAGTAATGCCTTAATTTTTCCGATATATTTTTATTCATTTATAAAATGAGGGCAACCTCAGGATTATCCTGAATGTCAACTAGGGTAATGATTCAATGGTCTACCTAACATATTGCCTGCCATATAGTGGACCTTTGGCAAAGGTGAATATTTCTTATATCTCTCCACTTGTCTGCACTCTGCATCTCTATATTACCATGTCTGACTGTTGTCAAAACAAGGATTTCCTTGCAGAGATGGGGTAATCCTCACTCAGTAAAAAGAAACTTTTTTTCACATGGGCTTATTTATTCAACGAGCTTTTCCTGTGTGCCTACTATATAAGAGAGTAGATTTGAATTAACTAAAAGCTTTACTCAACTCATGTCAAAATCTTGTGCAGTTCCCAAATGCCTTGTGTACCAGTAACCAAGTTAGGGGCTGTGATTCAGAAACAGATGAGACATTGTCCTTGACTCAAAAGTTAAAAAATAAAAAAATTTTAAAAAGTATAAAGGGAGTCCAAAAACATTTTTCCTGACAAAGTGAGGAAAGGCTTCAGAGAGGAATAGTTAAGCTTGGCCTCAGCAGATGAGTAGGATTAATTTACATCTGTGTAGCACTTGAGATTTTGCAAAATATTTTAGAAATAGGGGGCTCTCTCAGTTACAACTCAGCCTTGTTCTGGGACCCAATGGAAGGGAGGAGCTCCTTTCTGGAACGCAGGTGGGAGGACAGAGGGAAGGGACCTTGCTTTGTCCCAGCCCAGGAGGCTGGATATCTGAAGTGATTTGCCTAAGGTCACAAAGAAAACTAGCTTATAAACTACACTTCTGCTCGACACCAGTCATTTGTACGGCTCACCCTCTCATGTTGTTTAGATCTCTACTCAAATTGCCCCTCCTCACAGACACTTTTGCTGAGTCCCCAAACAAAAAATCAGTTTTTTCACAGTCTATTCCCTTACCCTACCCTGCTTCATTTTACTTCATAGCTCTTATCACTACCTGACATTGTATGTCCATTTGGGTTTTATCTGCCTTCTCTACAAGATTGAAAGTTGCATGAGAGCAGGGACTTTGACTTATTTGGTGTAAATACCTGGAACAATGCTCGATATATAGTAGGCTCTCAGCAAATATGTTTTGAATGAATGAATGAATGATTTCTGTGATGAATATTTTTGTTCATCTATCTTTACACAATCATCCAATTATTTTCTTAGGATCAGTCCCCAGAAACAAAATTGCTGAGTGCCCAAGGTTATTCACTGATTGGTATAGTGGATACTTGATTAACATCTGCTGAGTGACTGAAATTGAATTTTTTTTTCTTGAATTGCACCAAATTAACTGATTCCAGATTTAAATTCTACCAATATTTAATTGGGCATCTAAGCCATTTATTTACTTATTAGAAATTAACTGCATTATGGACACATAATCAATTAGAAAATGGTCCTCTTACCTTGTCAGTCTAATGAGGAAGGCAGACAGGTTGACCCATAGTTGGGGAATAGGCTCCTTTTTCTCTCACAGTGAGTCCAGCTTCCTGGGTTGTTTTCTGGCCTCTGTCACTCATCACACGTGAATCCTTAGGTGTTTTACATGGCTCTTCTGAATTTGTTTTCTCACCTGTAAAATGGAGAGAGTTGCTGTAACTATTTCCTAGGGCTGGGGAGAAAAATAACACATTAATATACATAAAAACACTTAGGCTATTGCTTGGCATGTAGCAAGAGTTCTGTAAATGGTAGTTAACATTATTACTAGTGCCATTTTAGAAAAATGACTCGGGCTTGAAAAGGCTCAACTGTTTGTCTAAGGTAGGTGGTAGAGATGGAATTCGAGTCCAACTCCTCCAACTCCATTGCCACACAGTCCTTGTGTTATGATTCTGCCTGCACCATTCAGATGTCTTTTCTTGTGGATGCGACGTTTTCCTGGACTTTGAAATGTGGGGGCCAGGCTTTGAGTTGGGTCTCTAGGGCTCCTGGTGCCCATCAAATCCCTACTTCCCTCCTCTTCCCTGGCCCTTCACACTGTGCTGATAAACCCCCAACTGCAAACCCACATGTTAATAGTTTTAGGGAAAAAATGTCTTTTGATAATTAAGCTGGTGGAATTTAGAAATCAACAGAACAGTGCATTTTCCCAGCAGAGCCAAGAAATTAATTAGGAGCAATTTGCTGTCAGAAACAATTTCCATAATTTTAAGGTTTTTTTATTTATTTATTTTTTAAAGCAGAAAATCATTTTTGTGGGTATTTTTTTTTTTCTTCTACTTTCCATTCTAAACTGATTTAACTCCTGGAAAGACAAATCCTTCCAAATACCCTATTTTCTGTTCCTCAGACTCTTCCCCTGAGAGATGTTCCAGCCTCTCTCTGACTAGTTATTTTCAAGGGTGAGCAGTTATTGTGTGAGACAGAGCCCTTTTGATACCCTTCCTCACTCCATGGGGCAGAACTTGTACTTTTCCAGTGGAGTACTTATGAAATATTACACATTACTGTCCCGAGAGTTGGGGAGAATCTGAGAGGGAAGGAACAGAGGTTATGATACAATGAATGAAAGTCCTATCGGGTCACAATTAAGGCATTGTTCAAACTCTAGAGCCAGACTGCTTGGGATCACATCTCAGCTCTGCCCCTTTACTATCCAGGTGATAGATAAACTCTTTAATTTCTCTGTGACTCGATTTTCTCATAAGGTAGCTATGATGGATCACTGAGCTCATAGGTCAACATGAAGACCACAGTACTGGGCATTTAGCTCATGACTGTTTCTGGTGGTGTTGGTGGCGGCGGCGACAATGATGATGACGAAGACGACGATGACAATGATGACAACAACAACGGCAGTGACAAGAGTGATGGGTGGCAGGTCCAAAATCCCTAAAAGATATCTGAGCTGTTACTGGGCTCATCTTTGACTTGGACACTGGTTTCAGACTTAACGATTGCCAACACTAAAGAGCTTTTCTATTTCAACAACCCTTTATTTTGCAAAGAGTAGTAGTTATGATATGTCTCATATACACACACACACGTGTTACTAACAACAATGAAGACACGAAGGTTTACAGTGATTTATTTTTTATATCAGGTAGAACAGATTTAAGTTTACTGCTAGTTTTAGGGAATGGATTGTATCTGGTAGTCTAGAAATATCTAAGGCACAACCTGTTGTTAGCAACTATTACTATTACACAGTTAATAGTTCGGGCTAATTATGAGTTATCATGCATCATTACCATGTTTTGTTTTGTTTAAGCGTTTTCTAAGTCTGGGTGCATCATATCAGTCAGTGTAGAATGAAGAAAAAGAAACTACTCTAAATATTTAAAACAGAAGACTCAATGCAGGGAATTGGCACCAACTGAGAAGCCAAACAGAGAATGGTGAACAAACCCAGAAGTTAGCAAGAGCAGAAAGACACTACCACCCTAAGCCTGAGGGTCAAAGGGAGGTCAGGTGGTACTGGAGCCCGGGAGCTAGGGTTACCTGACAGAAGCTGGAACTATGGCCACATGTCCAGCAGGAGCTGGAACCATGGAATACACTCAGCCACTGCCAGAGAAACCTCTGTGGGGGTGGGGGAATACTCTATCTCTTCTGGCTTTGAACCCCAGCTTCAACACTTATTAATAGCGCAATCTCCCTGCTGCTCTCCAGCCTCTCTGAATCTTGGGGCCCATTTGTAAAAGGGATACCTACCGCGTGAGGTTTGTCTCATCTCTTAACTTATGGGAAATTTTCCAGCTGTCACGAGTCTGTGCAGCTAAAACTATCTCTTCTCTGCAACTGTGCCTAGGAGAGCTTCCTAAACAAGAGAACATGCAGAACGTGTTTGTACATAATAGTTACTCAAGAAATGATGATTGCCTTGAGTTGAAGTTGGTAACTACATGGGGCAGTTATCCAGAGCCAGGACATGGAGTCATACAATCCAAGAGCCAGGAGGACGAGAGCAGGCCAGAGGGTGGCAGAGAGTATGAAGACACAAGACCAGAGCTTTCACCTCAGTGGGCTTCTAGGGCTTTTTTGCAGCATAGGCAGGAAATGCTGACTGTGTACAAAGGCCCGTAGCCTGAGAAGAGCCAGGACTACAAGGGTCAATATCTAAAAAATGCTTAGCATACCTTTTGATGTGCAACAACAACAAAAATTCCCTACTTACCTTTCTTTCATTTACTTCAACATGTATTTGCTAAGCACCTCAGCTGTATGAAGACCTGTGCTAGGCACTAGGGATGCAGAGACAATATAATGAAGAAAAAGACATAGAAACTCAAATGGAGAGATAATATAATGAAGAAAAAGACACGAAAACTCAAATACAACAGACTTTCTACCAAATAAAAGCACAGTGTGGTAATATCCTCTGGAGGCAATGAAAAAAGAGAAATTGAGAAATTATTCTACCTTCAGAAATCAAGGCAAGTTTCAGAGGAAAAAAAAATAGCGTTTGACCAAGGCTTTGAAAAACAAGCAAGATCTCACTTGGTAGAGATGGAAAAGAGAGCATTCAGGCAGTGCGAATGGCAGGCACAGGGGCCTGGAGGTGGGACAGTGCAGAGCATATGTGGGGATAAGTAAATGGTCCGGTGTGCATAGACTTTGGGGGATGGGAATAGGAGGGGAGAATATGAAGTTACGCAGTAGAAGATGAGGGTGGAAAGGACATTGGCACTGGATCCTCAAGGGCCTCCTCTTAACCAGAAAACCTCAGCTTTTGTAGAATCTATAACGGGTCACCCAGTTGGGCTCAACCAGGCAATTTTCTGGCAGTGAGTCATGGAAACACTTAATTCAGAGGAGCAGGATAAAACCTGAGTTGTAAATTATTCTTGTCAGGCCTAGGCCTTTATTCAGCCCACTAGCTGGGGAGATTTATAACCTCCAAGTTCCTGGTCTCCTCTTGCTTAATGTCTTCTTCCTCAAGACATGGGGCTATTTCTAGAAATTTCTTAGCCAGTTCATCTGATCCCTAGACTCTGGCGTCTCACCGAATGACAAACCTACTTATGGTAGGAATTGGGGTGGTGGACTAGGATTGGAGCCCAGATATATGTTTGTTAATGTTTTCTGATGCCTGTGTTCTGGCCCAGAGTACCAGCTTCAGCACTTCATGGTGATGCTATGTGGCTTCAACAGTGCTGTGCAGTTCAGCAAACTCTTTCACACCCTTTATCTTGTTTAATTCTCCTACCAGCCCCAAAAGGATAGATGCAATAATCACCAGCCCCATTTTATAGAATGAGAGGATAAAGTATATAGATAGGAGTGGAGGCTGGCCTGGCCCCCTGGTCTTCTGAAGCAAGTTAAGGGTTTGATTGTGTAGAAGAGTTGTCTAAGGAATGACAGGAGAAACTCTCATTACCTGAGACATTGGAGAAGGAGTTGTTCTTTAAATACTTGGAGCTTAAACACAGTCAAAGGATCTTTCTTGTCATAAGAGAGGGTCTTTCTCAAATTGAATTGTAGGCAATGGTTGGGAAAGGAAGAAGGGCTTTGAGATCCAAAATGAAGGTCTTGAAGAGAGCAGAGGGCCAAAGCATGGAGGAAGCCCCTCCACTCTTCCCCGTTGAAGTCTTCCAATACGGGAAGTGCTTCAGTGTCTCCGCATCACCCACAGGAGACAGCCCAGGGTCCTTAGCAGAGCACTGAGGAATTTGCACAGTCTGCACCAAAAGACTTTTTCCTCTTTATTGCTTAGCTATGCTGAGCTTTTTACTCAGTACTTGCATAGGTACTGCATTTTAGCACCTCTAAGCCTTTGCCTGTAGAATTTCCTCTGCCAAAAATGCCTTCTCCTCGGTTCCTATTTGTTCATGTATCCATTCATTTATTCTTTTAGTCGGTCAGTGAATAAAGTGCCTACTACATGCCAGGCACTTCTCTAGGCACTGGGAACATAATCGGGAACATTATAAAACAGTCTCTGCCTTCATGGAGAAGGAGAAAGTCATTAAACAATCACATAAATATATAAGGACAAACTATAATAAGCGTAAAATAAATGATGCAAAGGGATATTACACCGGAAGGTCCTGAATAGGCTGCCACATCAAGGAGGGCGTTTCTGAGGCACGATATTTAAGTTGATCCTTGAAAGAATCTCCGATGCCCCTTAGGCCAGTTCAGCGAATGAATCTTTTATAACATTGATTCAAGAGGCAGGTTGGAGTATTGAAAGTCATAGCCCCAGTGAGAAGGCGGGTTGCACTAAAATGGGATCCTTCCTTCCCTCCTGGCCTCCGCAGTAATTCCCAAAATAGGAAGCAAACGGAATTGTGTTTGTGTTCGAAGCTGAAATTATTTTTGTTTCTCTCCTCCCTCCGTGCTCCCCCTTGCCACATGCTTCTCACCCATCTCAGTATTTGTGTTTAGAATCATGAGGAGCCTAACATGCGCATATCTCATGTGCCAAACATGTGCTGGGCATTTGATGTGCATCTTTGCATTAAATCCTTACAGCGACATGCTGAAATCAGTATCACAGTTCTAATTTTACAAATGGGGAAACTGAGGTTCAGTGAGGTTAAGTGGCTTGCCAGGTTTACACAGGTAGTAAAATAAGTGGCAGAGCTGAGATTCCAGGCCAGCCAGTCATATGCACTGGTCCTAGCACTGTTGAGAGCACACAGAACAAAATCTGCTTCCTCTCCTCCAGCAGCCCCAGATGTGAGGACAGCAACCTGGCCCACTTCCAAGGCTTTTCTTCTCCAAGCCAAGCTCCCCAGCCTTTACCTTTTATCTCAAAAATGACAAGTCCAGAAACCTTCCCTAGATGCCTTCCTCCCACAGAGATCCTTTTTTACTCTTTTGGGGAGCAAATCTGGGCATGTTACTCCCCTAGGTAGACCCATCCCACAAGCTCCCACTGACCTGCAGGTAAAGGCCAATACCTCACTATGGCTAATAAAGCCCTGTATGACTGGCTCTTATCTGCTGTCCCTCCAGTCTTATATTTTAACATTTACCCAACCACTGTTTCCCCCACCAGCCCTCACCTAACACTTTACACTCTGACCTTTCTGATGTTCTCTATTCTCTCACCTCTACTCTTCTTAATATGTCTATCCCTGTGTTAGAACAGTCTTCAGTTAACTGATGCCTGTTTATGGGAAGGTAATTCTTCCTAAAGGAAGTCTGCTCTGACCGTGTGACCTATGGTGAATGCCCTTCCTCCATACTCATACCGCCCCCATGTTTTCTGGGTCCTAGCTCTTGGCATGCTGGATTGCCACTGTCATTTAATATCTGACTCTCTCACTATGAGCTCCTTAAAAGCAGAAAATAGGTTTGATTTTCTTTTCATTGTATCTCCAGTATCTGGCATTTATTAGGTGTTCAGTGAAAATGGGGAGGGGATGGGAAGAAGAAAGAAAAGAGGAGGAATGGAGGGAAGAAGAAAGGGAGGAAAGGAGAAAGGGGACTCGAAGAAACATATGGCTTGTGCAGGGCTCAAATCTTGTCGACACATCTTGGGAGAAGGTAACTACCCCAGTGGCTCACAAGGCATGCTCCCACACGTACACACAGCCTTTCTGCAAGATCGCATGGTCCCACCATCCCCTTTCTCTCATGTGGTCCTCAAAATAACTCGGAAGCAGATAATCTAATTCTACAGATGCTGAAATCTAAGCCTAGTAATGGTGCCTTGATGCAGAGTTGAAATAAGCAGAACTGAAATTCAAATTATTAATCATTCATTCATTCAGTTATTCAGTCATGCATTATACACACTTTGGTGCATCTTCTGTTTCACATTTTGTGCTGGGTACAAAGAAAGAGGAATCAGTCTTGATTCCTGACTTAATGAAAGTCCAAAATAAGAAAAGCAGAAGTGAAGAAGTACAATAGTCATGTTTGAGTAGAAATGCGTACAGGGTGCTGCATGAGCACCAAGGAGAGAGCCAGAAGGTTTGGCTGGAGCAGGAGGCATTAGAGCTGGGCACTGAGGGAAGAATGGAAACTTGCCAGGTGGACAGGAAAGGGGAAGTGCATTCCAACCAGAGGCTTTGGGAAATGGAGAAGAAAGAGAATCAGGAAAGCTGATAGGCGAGGACTTGCACCTTTGATCACCAGAGTTTTCAGTCTGCTCGAGATGACCTTCGCCCTGGTGCCAGAGTCTAGCCAACCCCTGAGTGTACACTGGTCTCCAGGTAGGGCCAGCTTACTTAGTAGGGGAGGTTGGTTAATTATTTTTCACTATGTTCCAACCTACTGAGCAGGGTTGGACATAACAGAGGGAACCAGAGGTGATAGATGGTGATGGGAAAACAAAATTGCTTTTTAGGATTTGTTCCCTCACTGTGCCTGCTGAAAAACACACTATCAGAGGAAGGAAACTTTTGCTCTATTAATGGATAACCATGTATTGAATAGCAAAATGTATTCAGAAACTAAGCCTTTGCCCCTCTAGAATCTTCGAAGGTCTGAAACCAGAAGGGCTGGTGTAGGCAATAGAGAATTTTTTTTCTCTCAGATGGTCCTTGTATGTTTTGATGCAGTGTGGTGGAGTGAAAGGGTGCGGGGCAGAGACCATGAGACCTAGGCTTGCATCCTGGCTCTGCCACTGGTTAGGTCAACTTTGGCACCAGTGAGGCATTTTGGATGCTAAAAGGGCCAATGTGACCACAGGTTATATTAAAAGAAGTCCAATTATAGAAACAGAGCTAGTCCCAGTAGAGAGAGATGTTGGTCTGTCTGTCTGTCTAGCTAGCTAGCTAGAGAGATTTATTATAAGGAATTGGCCCATGCAATTACGGAGACTAAATGAATGAAAATATATTTCCATGATGCAATCTGGCTTCCTCGCTCCAGGATGTGGAATAGAGTGACTTTGTGAAGTTGCCAGTATGACCAATCATTTCCTCATGTTTATTCAAGAAAAACATAGGAAAAAATAGAGGGTAAAACGCTCAAAGATTGCTCTCATTGCCATATCGATGTATTGCCTTTCAGAATTTTTTTTCTATGCATATTTTTAAGGAGGTGTCAAACACCTACATTATTTTGTCTCTTACTTATTTTTCTCTTAACGGCACATATAGGAATTTCCCACATTAATATGTAGTTTTTCATAACCATTATTTGTAATGGCTGGATAATATTCCATTGAATAAATGCATAATAAATTATTTATCCCATTTCTAATGAACATTTAAGTTAATATTTTTTCATCATTATAAAAAAAATTCTTTGACAGGCATCTCTGTACATAAAGCATCGTTCCATGTGTAGGATTTGTTCCTCAGGGTCAGTGCCTGTGGTGGTTGCTATCTTGTGAAAATCAGGGTCTTGATCTGGCATCTGCCTATGTTTTCTCCCCCAGATCTTCCAGACCAAAAGAAGACAAACTGTCATCAGTGCCCTAAGAATCATTTAGCCCAGTATTCCACGTATGGCTCCTGATTAAGAAAATGTGCCCTTTCTCAAATGTGGCCATAAATATTTGCCTTCGGTGAAGTAGATGCCAAGGAGATAATATTGATTGCAAATTACAGGCCTTATAATTAACCAATTTGCGCAGCTGGAAGACAGAACTGGTAAAATCATTTGCTTCTGAAGGAAGATGATGTCCTTTCCAAATCTGTCTCTCAGATATGAATTTGGTCTAATCCCAGGAACATTCCTGGTGTGACTGCAGACAGTCAGGTTCTTAAGACATTGCCAAGGCTCTGGACAGTAAAGGAATGTCTTGGCCTTTGTCTACTGACCATACAGCCTCCACCACCCACCCAAAATGAGCCTACATCTCCCAGATGCCTCTGCAAGCACATGAAGCACACACTGGGAAGAGTTATGAGCTGAAGCTGGCCCCAGGTGCTGTGCTGTCATGTTCCTGCCATACCCAGAAGTGTAGGAAAGAGGCCCCAAGTAACACCAGGCTGAGTTTCTGGTCCTATAGCTACCGTGGGAACTGGCTCCAGAAAGGTGGGGGTAGCGGAGAGCCAACAGGTATGGTAGCTGGGATTCTAGCTGACCATAGCTGGTAGGAGAGCCAAAGGAAAGGGGAGAACTTGATCTAGACACATCCATAGATGGACTAGTGGTCCATTTACTGCTCTATTAATGGATAACCATAGTGATTATCCATTAATAGTGGTCCAGGTATCCATAGGATAGAGATGAATCCTGATTAATACTAGTAAACTCTTTCATTTAGGCAGCATGCCTCTGTTTATAAATGGAATGACAGTAAATTGTTTTACTGAATCCTCTCCGTAGTCATACCCATTTGATAAATGAAGAAGCTAAAGTTCAGGGAAGTGTAATAACATCCCCAAGTTTGCACAACCCTAAATAGCAAAAATGAATAATAAACCAGATTATCTGACTCCATGAATTGACTGGAACATGTTAAGTCCTTTCTATACGCTATTTGATTCTGGAAGTTGGTCAAATAAACCAAATACCCTTTTAAGTGGATAGGCTGTGGCCTCCTAAACTTAACAGAACACTATCCCAGGTGACCAAGAATCCTTAGGGGCAGGAAATACCAGCATTTCCTGGGAGGGTAGGGGGGACTAGTCTCTAGCTCCCATGAAACACTTGGCAAAATATCCCTCTGGCCTCATTTTTTTCTATTTCCACTACTTTTCTTCTCTGTGCTCAAACTATTCTCAAGTACTTACAGATCCTAGAACAGACCAAGTTCTCTCTTATTTTTAGGCCTTTGCACATGTTGGTCCTTGGGCCTTGAACACGTTCCCTCACACTCATTGGTGTGGCCAGTCTCTCTTCACCCTGACCACCTCCGAGGGTGTTCTCCAGCCCAACTTCCCCAGGCATACTCAAGCACATCCGTGCTCCCACAGCAGTTTCCCACACCTCCACCTTAGCATGTATCATGTTGTTATAATGTCTTTTTCCTTCATCAGACTGTGGGCTCTTTACTGATAGAACCATATCTTATTAATCTCTCTGTTGGGCACATAGTTGATGCTCAGGTATTTGTCGAATAAATGAATCCACGCATAGAGAAACATCTCCTATGGTGCAAGTGTCCAGAGGTGCCAGGGGTTTCATGTTTATTAAGTATAGAGACCAGCTCCCATAACCCATTAAAGAAATAAGTGCTGATCCCTGAATCTTGGGGTTACAGGCTAGCAAGGGTGGGGGGGGGGACTATGATTAGTTTCCTACCTAGATGACCATCTGGTTAAAAGATACTTAAGACACTAATTATGCCTCATGCAACAGAGACACTTAATCCTTATCTCAGCCCCCCAATGCTTGGACATAAAGTCCAGGCCCCTCCACAGTTCTGTTTAAACTCCGTTCGGATTAACTTAACAGAGTGAAATCTGGCTGTTTAGCCACAAAGGGATGGTCTTAGATTTGACAAAGGCACTTCAAATTTTACCTACCCAACTAAAAAGCAACTACAATTAGTATTTCAAAGGTTGCCTCCATCTGACCTTATACGTTAACTTACCCCTGCCCAACCATTGCTACCCTGACACAAGCTTTTAATTATAGCTCCACATAGCAAATTCCACAAATCAACAGAACTGGCATGCTCGCTCATTCTCTCTCTCTCTCCCTCCCCGCTTCATTTTCTTCACCCCTCCCTCCCCCCACCCCAAAATACACACACACACACATTACAGCTCCTCCTCAATGAGTGGCCCACATCTACCCATGTTTTATTTAGTTTGAGCTGCTAATGCTGAAACAAAGATAATGAAATATATTAATTATATTAAAGATATTTTAGAGAAGCAGAATTTGCTTTCAGAAAGAGAGAGCATATCTGACTCTAAGCAGAGATGATAGCAACAGGCAGATGATTAACAGCTAATAATATTAATGTTGTAATTAGAACCACCTTGCACTCTTAACCCATCTGCCTCTCTGACTTTTAAGTCCATACAGTAAAGAACAAGATGAGCATTTTCTTTTCTTCCTTTTTTTCCTTTCCTCTCTTGGTTTGACTGGATGTTCAGAATATATTCTTTCTGAAATAAACATTACTAACTGCTGTCATGTATTGTCCACCTATCAGATGCCAGGTGCTCTGTAGACAATGAAGGTACAAGGAGGAATATAGCATAGGCTCGACTCTTGAGGAATTAAATGCAATTTACTTCTCTCAAAGATCTTATCTGGTAGAATTATTATCCCTCTTTTTATAGATGAGAAAACAGGCTGAGAAGGATGAAATGACTTGTTGAAAGCCACTCAGCTTGTAAGTAGCTAAGCACAGATTCAAAATTAATTCTGTCTGACTCCAGTCAGTCAGCGTTCTGTCCCGTGTGCCACAGCGCTCTATGAATGACCATCATTCCCATCGCTTTGGTAATGTACCTACCTGGTTGACTCTCTGGGACTCGGCACACAGTTCTACTCGACAGTGGAGGAAAGGGAAAGGAAGAATGAGATTGAACAAGAAGTCAAGTACTTCTGACTGAGAAATCACCATTATCATTAAAGTAATCAGCATCTGGAATCCCAATAAAAGTAGCAAACATGAAAAGCTCAGTGATGGGAAAAATCAAGCAGATAGTTTTTCTTTGTTCATGTTGGCAAGCAAATGGCATCAGAGAAGTCTAGACTATTGGCTGGTGTTCAAGAGAAGAGTGAAGAGACTCTAGGTCCCAAAGATGGGGTTAGCTGGGAACTGGGGGGCAATCAGGCTCTAGCTGAAAACTAGCAGACATCAATATTGCTGAGAGTGTTGCTGGAATAATATGATAGCATTTGGCCAAGGGACTCAAAAATACTCGTATCCAACTTCCTCTCAGCAAACTCTCCCTGGTAGCTCCCAGAGGCAAGTATATTCACAAGGAAAGAGAAGTTACTTATCATTATTAACCTGGGACTTTGGCTCCAAATCTCAGTGCATAACATTTCTGAGCTGAACCAAACTAAAATGTGGGTTCTTTTATCCCAAGAGTGTTAGGCTCAAATGGTCTAGAAATGAAATAACTCCTAAGTCCACCTCTGTTTTCCCCAATGCCCTACCTAGCCTGAGCCTTGGCTTCAAGAAAAAGCTGCCTAATCCCCATCAGAGCCAGAGGGAAAAGAGCAAAGTTAGGTCGACACAAGGGAGGGTAGTAACACCAGTGCGGGGACACACCTCCCAGTTCTGCTGCATGGCCAGTTATTCCTTTCCACCAAGGCCCCCAAGGAGGGAAGTACATAACGTCTGACCCATGCGAAGTAAAATAAAACTTGTACTTAGCTAGAGCTTTGGGCCCAAACCCTAGAGCAGAGAGCTCTGGAAACCAGGTTGTGGATCTGGTAAAGAGTCGATGAGGTAATATGTGAAGCTTCTACCATTAAACGAGGCTTCCTCTAGATGGGACCTAGACTCTCTTCTCCCTTCTCTTGAACCCAGCCAAGAGTTCTGATCTCCCCAATGCCATGTGCTTGCTAATTTGGACATCTAAGAACTGTCTGCTTGATTTCCACAGCACCGAGCTCTGCAAGTGAGCTGAGGGGCTTTTTGTCTTATTTCAGTTTTCCCAAGCCAGCCTGTGTCTCTCTACAACAAATCTGATACCATCCCTTTACATGTCTATTCCTTTTCTCCCTCAGTTGACATTACCTTAAACTTCTCCTGCTGTACTTCTTCTTCCTCTTCACTCTACTCTGCCTCCAGATAAGAGTCAGTGCTTCTTCTCTGCTTCCATAGCCCCTTGGTTTCTACCTCTCACAGTACTTACCATGTCATATTATTTTTGAGTTTACATGAATATCTCTTCCCAAGAAATGAAATCCTTAAAGACAGGGAATGTGTATGACTCGTTTTTGTTTCCTCAGTGTCTAGCCTAAGATCTGGCCCAGAGCAGGCTCTAGGGAGTGTTTGATGAATGAATAAGTGAAGAAATTATGAATTTGTCCAGTCCAGTGTAGTGTTATCCAGGAAGGAAAAAAAATAATGTCTGATCCAGAGTCTATTTATGCATGGAAATTAAGATGAACCACCTAACCTACCTCCTCCTTCTGCTCTTCATGACCCAGGGTCAACAAAATTGCTATTTATGCTAAAATCATGAACAGCGTGGCACCATATGCATCCCATTCCTGACTCCAGCTTTATAGCTTCCTCTGGGTAACTCTCATCTTTGGGAAATGCCCTCCTCCTCGCCCCCATCCTAACTCATCCCCCTGGGAACATCGATTCCATTTGGATGTCCCCAAAGGCAATTTCTCACCTCTAAGGTACCAGCCATAAAAGAGAACTCACACTTATTATCTGACTCAGCTTCAATCATGCTACCCTGCCTTCCAAACAGACCTTCTTGAGATTACCTTTCTGCCTCAGCTTCCACGTTATCTTCCAATCATCCACCCTTTGTGTAAGCTGTTCCTGAAGGGCTTCTGATCATCTCAGACCCTCTTGGTTCCTGCCTCTTGGGCTGTGATCAGAGACAGCCATGCCCTGGACACTGCTGGGCCAGCCCCTCTAGTAGGAGGTTTAACATCAGGTTCCAGTTACTTCTCAGCTGCCTCATCAGACACAGCATAATGTGCCCTACCTAGATAAACCCTCCACTGGCACTCTGATGGAGAAGGCGAACCTCAACCAGAGACCAGCGGGATCAGGACAGGACAGAATCAAGGACACACACTTAACTAGGATCCAGGGATCCTAGAAGAGAAACCAAAGGGGAGGAGAATTTTAAAAACTAGAGGAAAATTTGGATCAAAATTTTAGTAGCAGGAAGTACCAGTTTAAATTGTCCATTGAGTTTGAAATAAGGCTACAGAGGTAGAGTGAGGATCAGATCTCCTAGACACTGAGTGCCAGACTACAACATTCGAACTCGATACAGTTGGAGATAGGAAGCCACTGGAGATGCTGGAACAAAGCTGCCTAGGAACAGAAGGCACAGATTGAGATTCAGGAGACCCAACTTTATCACTAGAGGGCTATGTGGCTATGAACAGCTCTCTTCTCCAAACGGTCTCAGAAAAATTATGTGCCAATGTCAAGTGGTCTTAGAAGGCCCTCCCAGCTCTTGAACTCCATGGCATGGATGGGTTTGACCCAAAGAACTTGAGTTTCCCTTCATCTAATATCCACCCTCACTGCCCACCCCCAGTCTGCTGTTGATCGGGGTCCAGAGCACCACCTATTGTGTCTCATCTGTTGGGACACAGCTAGAGAGAGGAGTGTTTCTCCCACATGTGCTCTTGTTTACTCTTGACACTTTGCAAAATGCTGGGGAGTAGAAAGAAAGGAGAGGAAGGAGAGATGTCTTCTTGCAGGATGAAAATATTTGATAAGTATTGTTGTCCTACTTTATATGTAGGTACTGGGACCAAGCATAGCAGCCAGCCAGCATGTGGGAAAACCAATTAGCATCCTCCAAAGGCCAGATCGGAGACTTGGAATTTAAAAGATAAAACAAATAAAATGATCTGAATAAGCAGATCTGAATTAGATGCCTCAGATGGGTGACCACTAGCAGGCCATATCTTGGCCCTTTGTGTTAGTCAAGGCTAGGCTGGGCTAGGCTGATGGAAAAGTAGCTCATCACAATAAAGGTCATTTATTGTTGAACACTAATTTATTTTACAAACCTGAAATTTGGGATAAAATGAAAATGGCTTCCATTTACTGAGTATCTATTATATGCTCAGGACTATTCTATACACTTTATATAAATTATCCCTTTTTTATCCATAAAGAAATTGAGACTCAGAGAGGCGAAGCGACTTGACTAAGGTCAGACAACTAACAAATGGCAGAACCAGTACTGAAACCCAGGGCTCTCTACCTGTAAGGCTCTTTCCCTTACTCCACATTTCCTCCCCGAGGCGGCTATGAAGAGTGGACTCTCTTCCTCATCCACATCATTTGGGCACATCTTTCAGGAAATCAGTTATTTCTGGAAATCTCCAAGTGGATAGGGAAGAGAAATTGTCTGGCAAACAGCCTTGGGAACGTCTTTTAACAAAAATGACCTGCATTAATCTTTTAGCTTGGCCATTGTGGACAGTGCAACTCAGCCCACAGCCCTCTATTGTCTACTTGTCTCACTAGACCCTAAGCATCTAAAGCACAGGGGCCATGTGTCCCCAGGGGCCAGCATCAAGCCTGGCAGAATGCTCAGAGAATATTTGATCACTGGTCGAATGAATAAGTGAGTGAATTCATTCATTCTTTGACAGTTTTGAGGAGTCTTCAGATGAATGGTTGAAATCAGATCATAAATCCTTCCAAGAAAAGTCTGTGCTCTGTCGCTTCTTACATTTCCTGCATTAAACATAATAATGGTTAAATAATTGCTACCCCCCTCAATCACTGTTAAGTGAACCCTATTCCTCATGCACTCAGAATAAAGGTGGAGAAGTAGGGAGGAAGCGAATTTGAGAAGTATTTGCGAGGGTGAAATAAGAGGACTTACTAACGAGCAGAATGTCAGAGGTAAGAGAGGAACCAGATGAAAGCGGTACAAGCATGTCTGTCTTCAGAAATGACCTCAGCCCACTGGGATTGGGGTGTAAATGGAGAGCTGTGTAGCTTATGTTTCCTCAGACCACACCAGCCTGTGGGCACAAATGGGGTTCTATTTACAGTAATCCCCTATAATCTTCTGGCTCATGCTCCTACCTGCTACTGCAGGACTCCAACTACCATCGAAGTCTTGCTCAGTTATTTCTGGAAATCCCCAAGTGGCATTACAGGGGAGCTCACAAAAGGTGCTATCTGCTTCCACATGCCATCTACCATGTTGTGTCTTTCCTGCTCAGCCCCTCCCATTAGGTCCCCTGCTTACTGCTTTCTGCTTCTTGGAATTGAGAGTACTCTAACTTAGTCAGGGCTTCCAGTATACCCACCAGGAGATATCTGATGATTCTACCAGGGTATTTTTTTCTTACAACGTCAAGCTGCCAGAATAAGAAATACTATAGTAGCCAAACCCACAGTCTTTTCAATCTAGAAATGGAAAAAAAAAATGTTCATTTTCTCTACTCTACATTTATAGCTCTATCTGTGGCCCTTTAAGAAATGGCTTCCACTTGCAGTCCCTCTCTCCTTGGGGCTCAGACTTGGGTCCATAGGGCTGAGCCAGGAAACTAAACTCAAGGTCAGACACCCCACTGTTACCTTCCTCCTTCCCTAAAGTAGGGCTTCTGCGTGTTCCCTAGGCATTTAAGGATCTTCATGTAATGGAACCTCTGCAGGGGTCTTCTCCAATAGTCCTTCATAGTCTAGGCTAAATCTAGGACCCCCACCTCTAAAAAATAAATATAATGAACTCTGTTACTCTTTCTAAAATCATACAGTTGAAACACTAATCTAGAGATTTTTCCTCTAGGTACATTTATTGAGCACTTGCCTTGCTCCAGCCATTATAAAAAGAGCTTTCTATAAAACCTTTTATTTAGTCCTCACCTCAGCCCTATGAGCTAGGTATTATTACCCCCTTCTTTGGGCCCAGGGAGGGAAAGCACCTAACCAGGCCATCCAGCTCTGGCAAGCTCACTCTTGTGTTGGCCTGCATCCTGACTCACTCTCTACTGGCCATGACCCGTCCCTGGGAGCCTGTGCTGTCTTATTTCTTGCCCTTTCTGATTGTCAGCCTTATCAGTTATTCTCCCTTTTTTCTTTCTTGCTTCACCCATTAGATCTGACACTTAGCACATATTTCCAGCTGTGATCTCAGCTACTCTGGACAAGAATCTTGTTCTCTCCTCTCCCCTGGTCCGTGTATAGGCTTAGGCCCTCTTTGGAACTCTCCAACTCTGGCTCTGCCTCAAGAGTAACATTTACATCTGGCTTTCCATGGCCCTGAAAGTTAAGTCTAACAGTCTCTTTATGTGCTGTGTGGACTTCGGAAGTACTTTAACATCTCTGGGCCTCAGTTTACTTGGTCGCAAATCAAGTGTAATAATACCTATCTTAGAGGCTTATCATGGGAAATAAATATGACAAAATATTTAAGACACCCAGAATTACACCCGATACATAGTAAATGTACAGTAAACAAAGTGCTCAAAAAGAACTGGTGTTGACTAAACACTTATCACATGCTCTGTTAAGTGGTTTATTGAGCTTACCTCATTTATTATGCAGCGGGTACAAGTATCATTCTATTTTATAGATGTGGAAAGTGATATCAAACTAGATTAAGGAACTGAATCAAAGTCTAAGACCTTGAAAGCGGCAGATCTCAGATGTGAAACGGGTCCTCATATTTAATGGCTTGCTGTCTTAGCACTGCTTGGCATAAAACAGACCCTCTACAAATGGAGTTGTTTGGCTGCTCTTATTAAATGAATAGGTAAATGAATGTATTTTCCTTCTCTTCCCTTTGTACCATTGCCTAAGACACCGGTTCTCTGCACCGAGACTTGCCCACCGATTTTATTAGCCTCCCCAGAGGAGGCTAAGAAGATGTAGTTTCCTCTACCCCCAGAAATGCAGCACACAGCGCAGCCTTCCCTAGGTAGGACAAAGCCCGTCCCTGAGCAGCCCAGACCTTGGCTGAGCTCCTTGGCCAAGTACAGTACAGGGAGAAATCCCTTCACAACTGAGGCTTGCCAACAGAGCACTACTGCTGAGCCAAGGCCTCTCGCCAAGCAACTTCCCCTGCCCCTCTCATAGGCAGATGTGTGTAAGAACCCTGCACATCTGCCTAGGGAGCATCCAAAAGCTGTGACTTGGCCGTAAAGAAGGAAAATGTGAGCATCCACTCTGGAGGAATGGCTGCTCCAGAGGGGCCAGGCAGGGGAGGACAGCAGAACATGGCTGGAAACAGTCAGCTCAAACCATATGGAGGATGGAGAAACAGCCCTAGTCACCCCAACTCCCACCTCTCATAGGGAGACAATTCAAAAGCATGGATACCAGCCGCTTATCTGAATGATTCCCCCTACAGAAGTCCCCATCTTGTGGGAGTTATGCTCTACTTAATCTGCATTACCTTAGAATCTTACCAGTCGGGCAAGAGAAACATGGCAGCAGAGGCAGTGGTAAGAGCCCTGGAATAAGACTCAGATATCTTTTCACAAATACATTCATTCAACCAACACAAATGGAGCACTACCCTGTTCCAGGCACAGGGGAACAAACATGAATCCAACACAGTCAGGACTCTCGAGAAGGTGCCCATTGTCTAAGGGGGTGAACAGGCAAGAAACCGAACAATATAAAGGAAAGCACGGAAAATTTTCTAGAGGTGCAGGGTTGATTAAGGTAAAGGAGAATGTCAGAGAATACTTCCTAGTAGATGTGGCCTCCGAATGAATCTTAAAGGTACATAATGATTGGCCAAGTAAGGAATTGATGCTAACACCACGTAGGCACCATTAAGTGTGTGAGAATAGCTGCTTACTCATTAGCACTCATACTTACACATGTACACATATGCGCGCGCGCACACACACACACACACACACACACACACACGCACACACACCTCTCCTGAGAGGGATGCAGTGCTGGTCGGGAAGGGTTTATAGGGGAACCCTCTCTGTTCCTCTTGCTGTAATGCAAAGTTCTCCCTTCCCCAGTTGTGTTCTCTCTTTCCTGGAAAGTCTTGGCAAGCTTCCTCAGAATTCGCTACTTTGTCCTTGGTACTTTAAAATCTTCATTTTATCTTACTGAATGGCATAGGAGGCCAGAGAAAAGAGAATTCATTTGGGCCATCTTGAGCTTATTTTCACTCTCGGTGTCCCCAAAGCTTATCTATACAGACTTCTGAGCTGGGACAAAGGAAGAGCAGGTTTCTGGTTGGAGAGAACGGGGCTTCCGCTAAGAAAAGGCTGACTTGGTGATAGGGATAGGGTCATTGCCTTCAGTCCCTGCAGGACTATCTTAGGGCAGAAGAAGCCAAACACTGAACAAGGATCAATGTAGGAACACCAGAAGCAGGCAGATTACTCAATGCGAGAGGCTATTTCCCCCAAAATAAAGCTGCCCACCAGTGGGATCAGCTGCTTTGAGAAGTAGTGAGCTCTCTGTCCGTGATGGAGTATGAGACCAGACCACAGCTTATTGGATGGGGAGGATGTTGTAGAAGGGCCTCAAACACGAAATGAGAGGTCACATCTTTTTTGCTCTGCTCTACCATCTTCACATGGGAATTGACTTCGCACAAAAGGTATGCTCAGGCCTCTTAGAGCCCAGAGATTTGCATAGCCAAGGTTATGAAGAAAGGCGTGTAGTAAATATGTGTATAAGCATCCAAGATGTGAAAGATGTGATTATTTGCAGAACCTAATCTCATACTTCCCCATCTTTGTTGAAGTGAATATAGCAAAAATATTCTCATTCGCATTTAGAATGGTATGTTTCTAAGCAATCATCATGCCGAATACTCATTCCATCCAGGATACGACCTGAATATTGAAAAGAATAAAAATGTATATATTAGATTACTTATTCAAATGCCTATCTGGCAGTTTGGATAGAATTAAGCAACAGTCCAATCTGGCTGTTGTTTTATGCATGGGATGTCAAAGCTAAACAGCCCTTAGAGAATATTCTCTCATTCTTTCTTTGCACAGAGCCTCACCATCCTGTCTTGTTCACAGATGGGGAAATAGGCTGAGAAAGAGGGGCATACAGCATGGAAATGGGAGACCTGGGACCAGTAGCTACCATTTTAATGGCCAGGCAAGGAAATACTGTCACCGCTGGACAAAAGAGGCAGCTGAGGCTCAGTGTGGTTAAGTGACTTGTGCAGAGTCACACAGCTGGTGACTGGCAGAGTTACCTGCATCCCAGGCCACTGTCCTTTTGCACGACCTCGCTAGACTCCTAATACTCACTCCCAGGGAGAGTGTGTTCCTCCTTTCGTGTGACCTGCAGACTCCCTGCCAGGCACTCAGCTACAAAGTCCTGGGAAGTGATGATGTTATCTCTGGTCTATAGTTGAGGAAATTCCAAGGAGATTATGGAACTACATTTTAGGTCCCCCAAACTGGGGACTCTGCCAAACCACTATGCTACCCTGCGTGCCCTAAAAGCTCTGCAACACCAAGCAAGAGCATATTGTTCGGCAATTACAATCACAACAGGCAATAACCCAAATTTGCCTTTTGAAATGAACCCGTGTAATCTTTTTGAAGGAAAATATTCGCTCAGAAGCTTGCTTAGGTATCATTTCTGAGAAGACTTCCCCAGCTCTCCCTACCCCAGGCCCCAGGGCAGTATTGTCATTGATTGTGGGGTATTCTGCCCACTCAGTAAGAAGTACTTTAAAGCCAGGAACCACTTCTGGTTGTTTTCTGCATTTCCAGCACTGGGGCCCGGTGCCCCACAGGTATCTGGGAAGGTTTGCTGAGCTAATGGATGCATGTTTGGTGGATATTTGGGTGGCATCACTGCAAGAAAGGAACTCAAGAGGGAGGGACTCTTTGCTCCTCCCCAACCAAACCTGAGTCCATTAATCTCTGGATAACAAAGAGGACCTGGCAAGCTTGAAACCTAACATGATGCTTCCACCCCACAAACGGGAACTGAAACTAAGAGCAAAACCTCAGAGCTTCCTGGGGCTCTGCCAGTGCCCGGGAAGAAGAGAACAGCATCTGAAGCACATGTTGCCGCTCAGACTTGAATCTCACTTCATCTCATCAGATAATTCTGAAATCACAGTTTTGGCATTTTCTCCAGCATTACCCTCAAGACCCTGTCCCTCCAGGCGCCTAGAGCCCTAACCCCTCCAGGAAGCCTTCTCCAGTCAGGTAGCCCATGTGATATCTCCATACCAAGAGATAGAGAGCTCCTCTTTCTCAACTGATACGCTCTTCCTTTCCTGGTTATCTGATGCTCACTCTTTCTGTCAGCTCACGGATGGTCAGTGTGAGGAGAGGCAGTGTGGGCCAATGCACAGGACACAGGCTCTGGGCTCAGAAGACTTGGGTGTAAATCCCAGCTGGACCAATGAGTAACTATAAGATCTTGGGACATTTACTTAACCACTCTAGGCAGCAAATGAGGGGTAAAACGTCCCTCAAGATTGTTGGGAGGGAAACAGAAACACTGACAATGGAGGGCCTTGTCTGCAAAGCTTGCAAGCTCAGGCCTTATACAACAGACAGTAGGGCACCCTTACAGGGTTTCTTATCTGAAAAATCATATGATCAAATCTGCTTTTAGAGAGAATACTGTGAAAATGGCACAAAGAATGGATTGGACAAGAGGCACTAGAGGAGAGAAATCAGGCAGGAGACTTTGAAGGGAAAATCAGGAGTTGGGGTCGGGGGCAGGGTAAATGTGAAGTTGCAGATGATAACGGCCTGAACAAAGGAGGTAAGAAGAAATAATAAGAAGAGCTAATGTTCATGAGCTTCGTCTCCAGGCCAGGAATTATGCTAGCGCTTTATAGGGATTATTTTATTGAATCTTGTTAACAACCCAAGATTTTCAATCCTCATTTTAGAGATGAGGAAACTGAAACATTGAGAGATTAAGTAAATTACTCAAGATGGAATAGTAAGAAAACTGGGATTCAAGTCCAGGTAGTCTCACTCCAGATCCTAAGTGCTTAGTTACCTGACTAGCTCACAATTGAAGCAGAGATTGGAGAACCATGTAGAGTTGAAACTGGCAGGACTTACTGAAAGATTGGCCAGAGTAAGGAAGAGGGTAGAGCATAGGATGACTTTCAGGTTTCTTTCCCAAGGTCCTCAGCTCCTGGGAGGCAGAGCCAGGATTTTAACCAATTTTATCTAACTCCAGAGCACTTTCTCTTTTCACAGGCTCAGAATATTTCATCCAAGAGCTTAGTGTTCTCAGGACAGAAAGGATAACGTAGAGATTGGTACTTTCCAGAGAGTTTCACCATTCTTTTATTTAAACCATTATACCATAACCAGCCTTTATTAATATATTGAGGATGTGTGTTTCTTTACAGAGAGATTTAGTATCAATTACAAGGAAAAGTTGAAAAGAAAATGCATTTGATAGCTTTGCTTTTTTGGGTGCTAAACCAAATGCAAAAGAGGATTTCAAGTACCTTTGGAAACAGAAGCAGAGGAAGGGCAGAACATCCACTGTAGCCAGAGGGAGATTGATGAGAGCTTGAACTCGACACTCATTCTTCCCTTTTCCAAGGCTCTTTTCTGTGCCAGGCTGGACACTGGGGAATGATGCTAGGTTATAGCCCATGCCTGAACATCTCATAACCAAGGTGTGAAATGGACAAGTAAGTGGGCCTTCAAAGGGCTATAGGAGGGGGCTGTTTGAAACAAGAGAGAATGCACAAGAAGAGATGCTAAGCCTCAGTCTTGGCAAAGGGCAAAAGCCAGGCCATGTGACTTTGGGGCCATTACTTAACTTGACTGAGCTTCCTTGTTGTCTTTGGAACAGTGGTGTAATGAAGACCACTTTGATCTACTCTTTCCTCTTACATAATTAAGGAAATGGCATGCTGAGTTGGGACTGAGGGTCTGGAGCCTTGGCTGTCCCTTGGGGTAGAACAGATTAGGTATGTAGACTATAGAGCTTGATGCTGAGTGTGAGAGGCAGTGTCTGAGGAAGTAATGAAACAGCGGCAAATGTTTGATCATGATTCCTACCTGTAGGGGCCAGATAGAGAGGTGAGTCCAGGTGCGAGGTGAGAGGGTGGACGTTAGTCCCGAGGCCCTGGGTTGGAATGGAGGGTAGGGACAGGTATTATTGAAGCCTCTATGGGACACTCGTAGTCACTACTCTAAGGGACACTCGCAGTCACTACTCTAAGGTAAGGCTTTGTTAAGTGTGCTGAGTGGCCCCAGAGCTGTTAGCATAATGAAGCAACATAATGCATGTGAAGCACCTAGCTGCTGGCACACACAATTGACTTTCAGTGTTAATCATGCAATTGCTGTTCTTTCTCATCAGAATTCACCAAGAGCTTTCAATGTGCCAGGTCTTGTGGTGGGCACTGGGAGGAGAGGAATAATTAAGACATAATTCCTGTCCTACAGAAGCCTTCTGGAGATGCAGACTCATAAATAAAACATCCCAATCAAAGGTTCTAAGTGACATGATGCGGTGAAGGCATAAGGATAGGATGGGATGAGAGGGTAGTAACCTAACCTAAGAGTTCTGGGAAAGCTCCCTTGAAGGCATAATGGCTAAGGTGAATCTCGAAGGTTAAGAAGGAGTTAATCAGGCTGGTGAGAAATTCATTCTGGGAATGGTCATGGCTTCAACATAAGCATAAGAGAGCATCGTGTACTCAGTAAAGTGGGATGTGAGGAGAGGCAAGAGATATGGCTTGAGAGGAGGCAGGGCTCTGCTGAATTTGGAGACCAAGGAGCCCGCACTCTATCCCAGGGGTCCCCAAACCTCAGATCAGTATCAGTCCGTACCCTGTTAGGAACCAGGCCACACAGTAAGAGGTGAGCGGTGGGCAAGCAAGTGAAGCTTCGTCTGTATTTGCAGCCGCTCCGCAGCACTACCATCACCATATCAGCTCCACCTAGATCATCAGGCCTTAGATTCTCATAGGAACACTAGTTCCTGGTGCCAGAAAGGTTGGGGAAACAACTGTGAGTCTATCTTGAAGGTGATGGGAAGACACTGAAGTATTTTAAGCAGGAGAATAACCTGGTCATCTTTGTGCTTTAAATAGATCAATCTGGCTGGTGGGAGAGAATATATTAAAGAGGGCCAGCGGGAGATCAAGGGAAATATTTAGTTTGGTGTTTCTGAGTCAAAGGTCAGTTGTGCTTTGGTAAAATTAATTAGGGAAGATTCAGAAATGAGAACAAGGGCTTTTGCATCTAAAGGTGGATATGAAATGTTAACATTTGTAATCTTATATACAATGAGTTGAATTCCCATTTTCTGTGTTATAAAAGGTGCTATAATTGGACCTAATACCTCTAAAGGCCCTTTTAGCTTTAACTCTTCAAGCCTCAATAGTTCTATCTCTCTTCTTAGGGTAAGAAATGAGTGTTTACTTTATTGACCACCTAGGAGGACCTATGCTTTGGGTTCTGCTTTCCTTGTGTCAGAGCGTGTCACCCTGAAGGCTCCCCATTACCTCACCTTTCTTGTAAAAGATGCTATACTTATTACATGGTCAGAGAGTGTCAGGATCTGTGTCAAGATCAGGGCTCATCGTGTGGCTCATATCAGGACCCAGTCTGTGCAAGATTGCCACTCAGTCCACCGTTATGGAACTGAGAAGATCGTCCAACTGAGACCTTTGAAATCAGGCCTTTGGGCTCATCACCACAGTGTCTGCTCCGCTTAGCCAATCTGCCAAACTGCTAAAGGGTTCTGGGCACATTTGCCGAGGACTTTTCTGGTCCTGTCTGGGCCTAACTTTGTATATTTGGAAGCTGGAAGGAAAGTGGATACTCCAGATTCCCATAACCTCCAGTGCTTTGCTCCAAGACAGCACTAATTCACATGTTAGAGTTGCCTGTTCCATGACTGGGAGGGAGCTCCTTAAGGGAGGGGTTACACCTGACCCATCCGGTTTCATGAATTCATCATCCCTGCCCATTTTAATTGAGGAATTGTTGCAGGTACTATACTAAGTGTTAGAAATATAGAAGTGACAAGCCAAACAAAACCTCATCCTTCATGCAGGTGATTGATTATCTCTCAAGGAATGAGAAAACAGGGGCTATGATGAGAGAGAAGGAGTATAGGGTGCTAATGGAACAGAGAGCAAGGGTTCTAACCAAGTGTGGGATCAGAGAAAGTCTTGAGGAATTAATATTTTACTTGAGGCCTGAAAGATGAATAGTAATGGGCCAAACGAAGGGTATTGGGGGAACATATTACAGTGGGAACAGCTGTGTGAAGACCTGGACGTAAAAGAGAATTGGCCCATGGAAAGAATCACGGGAAAGTCAGTTTGATCCTTCTGATGGAACTGTAGTAGTGCTCATGTGAATATACACATGCAATAAAATTGCACTGAACTAAACACGTACGCACAAATGAGTACACATAAAACTGGCGCCATGTGACCAAAGCTAATAGATTGTATCAATGTCAATTTTCGGAGTGCAAACATTGCACCGTAGTGTGCAAGAGGTTACCATTGGGGGAAACTGGGTGAAGAGCACATAACATCACTCTGGATTATTTCTTACAACTGTATGTAAACCTATAATTATGTCAAAATAAAAAAGTTAAAATAAGAAGGAGGAGGAGGAGAACCAGGTGGTGGCCTGTTTGGTTGAAGCAGAGAATGAAGGACTATATAGCATGAGTTGAGCCCAGAGTCGATAGAGGATACACCATATAGGATTTAAGTCACATGGAGCTTTATCTGAAGATAGATGAGAAGCCTTTGGCAAGTCTTATTATTAAAGGAGTAACGTGATCAGAGTTGCATTTGAAGAAGATCACTCTGGTTTGGAGAATGCACTGGGGAGGAGTACGATTAAGAGCAGAGAAAAAAAATTAAAATGGAATATAGTGGATAAGAAGGGACATGGGTAGATTTGAGAGATATTTATGGCAGAAAATTAATGGGATGATTCAGAGGCGGGAGGACAGGTAGAGTCAAGAACTCACAGGTCTCTAACTGATCACTGATGGATAATGGTGCTCTTTACTAAAATAGAGAAAGGTTTGGGGAGAAACTTTTGAAGAGATGAGTTTGGAATATCTGAGATGCCATTTAGACCTCCAAGCCCAGATATCTAGTAAACAGCTGTATGTGTATGTGTTGGGAGCTCAGGAGAAAAGTTTGCACTAAGTACATGAATACACAGAATAAGAAGGCCAGAATGCTAGGGCAAAATTCTAAAAAATATTGACATCTAAAATATGGGAGATTGTGGATTATTGAAGAATTAGGAAGGAAATCAAGACTACTGAAATTAAGGGGAGAACTGTTTCTGAAAGAAGTCAAGGTCAGTGTAAATGCTGCTGAGACAGATGGAAAGCGCCCTTGAATTCGGTAAGTCACTGGTACCTTTGGGGAGCAGGTCCAGTAGAGGCGAAGGCCAGACTGCAGTGGGGCTAAGGAGTGAATGGGAGGTGAGTAAATGTTGACAATAAGTATGGACTGCACTTTCTTTCAAAGAGTTTTGCTTGCGAAGAAGGGGAGGGAAGGAAGTAACTGAAGGGGAGGCAGAGATGAGTGGACGACTCGAACATGAATAAGCTCAGATACAAGGGGCCCTCCAAGAGGGAGAGGAAGATCCGGTGCAAAGCGCAGGGCCTGGCACCAGGCAGGTCCTCTGTGAACAGACAGTACTGTCTGAAACAAATGAGCAGAGGGAGAGTTGCTGTGGGTACAGTCTCTGGGTTCTGTCACAACCCACTAACTATTCTAAAAATGTTGCTGTGCTTCCTCTTTCTGGAACAGCTGGGCCATTAAGAACTGCATGAAAACCACCTTTTCAAACTCCCTAGAGGAGGCTCAATTTCAGATATGTGCCAAGGTGCTTCCTCTCTAAGGGCTTATGTGGCTGGATTGGCCCCTCCCACAGCAGCACCTACTGCTGGCCCCAAGGCAGCAGCAAACAGAAAAGTTTCCACTGTGGCTTCTTGCCCACCCAGCTCAAGATGCCCACCCAGTTCAGGAAGCCCACCCACTCTTGAGGAATCAGCATGACTGGACAGAGGGCATTCTCTTTGACTGAGGATTTCATATCCACTTTGAAAAGGCAATATAGCTGACTAGATAACCTAAACAGCTTTGAAGAGTATGCTTAGATCAATAATCTCGTTATATTTAATTTAGGCACCCTTCAAGTCAGTTGTTTCCCCATTAGCTTGAAAAGGTGCTTAACTTTCTTATTTATATAGTGGGTAGCAGTTCCTGGGTTGTCCTAAAGAGGAAAATAAGAGAACATAAATAAAAGAGCCAGGCACATGTTAGATTCTTAATCAATCCACATTTCCTTGTCCTGCTTTCCAGGAGCCAAAATTTCCTTTCTCTTAGCAAGTACCCTCTGAAGGCCAAAGGGACTGGATGTAGAGAGAAATGAGTGTCTCAGGAAGCACCTGATGTGGCTCTACCTCAGAATAATACCCATCTGTCCTTTGGGCGGGTTTTTTGTTGTTGTTCTTTTATTTGGGGGATCCTGCTGTTAAACAGCTTTAGATTTAATATGTGAGACGAAAATCCAGACTACGTGATAAATTGAGGATGGGAGAGAGTTTGTGAGGGAAATATTCTTCATGTTATAGAAAGGATCCTTTGCTTTATCACTCAGTTTCTTTAAATATGTGCTCCCCTGGTGCAATTAAGCATTTGTTTACAGATCATTAATTATCTGGCAGAGAGGCTTGGCTGGAAGGATTATGGCCCAGAGACACAGCTGGAGAGTTGGGAGCTTGTGCCAAGTAAGAATCCATCAGAGCCAGAGATAGTAAAGCTCAGAAATGATTGTGTAAATCGAGACGAAAAGGAAGTCAATTTCCAAGATGCTCTGAGTACACAGGTGCTCTGAGACCTCTAGCTAGGCTACATGGGTGAACAGTGGACCATTCACCAGGTCAGAGAAGGCAGGAGGTGAACAGGTAGGAGGAGGTATGGCTGAGGGTAGAAGGAAGGGTCTAGTTCAGTTTGGGAGATTTTGGGTAGGAGATGCCTGTGGGATATCAAGGTGAAGAAGAAGGTCTAGAACAGCAGTCCCCAACCTTTTTGGCACCAGGGACTGGTGCTCCTATGAAAATCTAATGCCTGATGATCTAATGCCTGATGATCTGAGGTGGAGCTGAGGTGGTGATGCTAGCACTGGGGAACGGCTACAAATACATTTGAAGCTTTGCTGGCTGGCCCACCAATCACCTCCTGCTGTGCGGCCCAGTTCCTAACAGGCCACAGACTGGTACTGGTCCACAGCCCTGGGATGGGGGACACCTGGTCTAGAAGACATAAATATCAGCACTGTGCTCCAGCATGCTTAAACATTTCTAGTTTACTAAAAATTCCAAAACTAGTCTGCACTTCTCTGCTTCTGCACACAATCCGCTCTCTTCTTCCACTTCTTCTGTTTCAATTACTGCATTTGCTCCCTGGAATGGTTCGCCAGTTGTATCAGTTTCCGAGGGCTGGCGTAACAAAGCACCATTAACTAGGTGGCTTAAAACAACAGAAATGTATTTTCTTGCTGTTTTGGAGGCTAGAAGTCTAAAAGCAGTTTCAGCAGAGCCAGACTCCCTCTTAGATTCTGGATAGAATACTTCCTTGCCTCTCCCTAGTTTCTTGTGGTGGTTGTCAATCCTTTGGTGTCCCTTAGCTTACAGCTGCAGCACTCCAATCTCTGCCTCTGTAGTTGCATAGCCTTATCCCTATGTGTTTCTGTCTTCACATGATGTTTTTCTCTTCTTATAAGGACATCAGTCATATTGGATTAGGGCCCACCCTAACGACCTCGTCTTAACTTGATAACATCTATAGATACCCTATTTTTAAATGAGGTCACATTTTCAAATACCAGGCATTAAGATTTCAACATATTTGGTGGGTGGGGGGGAGAGGGAGAGACACAATTCAACCCATAAAACTTATGAAAAAGTTATTTCCTACAGGATAAGGACCATTTCTTGTTTGTCTCTGTCCTAATACTTAGCACAAGGTCTGGCACAGAGAAGGTGGCCCAGGAAATATTTTTTGAATGATTGACTATAAACCTGTGCTTTCTAATTCAAATTTTTTTAATGCTTTGTGTATACCAATGCCTACTATGCTAGATGCTTTCGGTATGCTTTCTCATTTAATAATATCAACCAGCCTTGTAAGTGGGTCTCCTTATCCCACAGATAAGGAAACCAAACTTCAGAGAAGTCAAGTGACTTGCTCAAGTCTGCAGAGGGAATGGGCTGTGGAGCTGGGATTTGAAATCAGATTTGTCTGGTTTTAAAGCTCATTCTGCTGCCTTTCTTTCATCTTTGTTTCAGTCAAGCCTCTTTGGGAATCCAAACTGCCTCAGATATACTTAAAGCGGTCCCCACCACCCCCTCCCTGCCCCCTGCAACTAATTGGGTTCATGTTTTGGTCAGACTGCTAGAGAATCAACAGCACCTTAATATGGCAGTGGGGGAATAAAGGGTAATACACAGGGGGCAGCGTGGAAATGGCAGCAGGATTGAGAGAGATGTCAAGGAGAAGGTGACCCATAAGGGGAGAGAATTGGGAGGTCCTCTTCCTACCCCCTCACAACTAGGAGAGGCTAAACCTTGAAAATGATGAATTATATGTTTCTCTAGGACTAAGTTATCTAATGCCATGGGCATGGATGAGATCACCTTTTACTGAAGGTTTTCCCCTATAATCAAGAGAAAGCATGGCAATGTAGGGCGGACAAAAATCCCGTCAGAAACTGAGTTCCAGTACCGACTTGGTCAAAGACAAACTCTGACTTCGGGTAAATCATTATCCTTCTGGCCTGTTTCCTCATCTCTAGAATGAGAGGTTTGGGCATTAAACTGAAGTCACTATTCTTGGTTTCCTGCTTCTACAGAATCTGTTTCCGTTTTATAACTCTATTTTAAGGTGTTTATTACATTGCCAAGAAAAGAGGGGGAAAAAAGCCTTCAGGATGAAATTTCTCTATGCCAAGGAACAGATATTTTTCTTTTACCTTTTTTTTTTTTTTCGCATGCATAGGTCTGCTTTGCTTCTTCTGTGTCTGTCTTTTCATTCTGGTAACCCTCACAAGTTTTCTCGGTGGCAACAAGCACTCTCTGGCATGGCAAGGTAAGGATTTGCTCAAAAACTTGAAGCCATGTGGACAGTGCTCGTCTGGCTCCTATGCTAGTGAATCTGTCATGTGCTCTTGCTGTGACCTGTCCAAACAGAGAAGTGGAAAAGAAAAGGCTGCCTAGGTCCAGCTTGTTTAGCCTGGGTCAGTTCTGCAGCCCCCTTGCCAAGTCTAAGCATGGTGATTTCATGTTCTACTCTGCTTTCAGCTTTGTGAAAGTATGCAGGCCCCAAGTGAATGTTTCCTGGCACACTCTTTCTTCCTTGGACATTGAACATCTCAAATGGAAAAATGTACCTTGTTGTTTGTGCAGTTGAGGTCTGCCTCCACTGGGGGAGTGGTTAGGAGTCAGAGAGATAGAGTTTTGAACATTTCATCTTTAAAGGTCACAGCAGCAGAGAAGGGTTGGCTTGGGAGAAAGAATGTTCCTCTTGCCAAGAGTCCATGTCCCAACTATCTCCCAAGCTGATGATTCTGGCTGCCAGAGGACCACAGAGTCCTTCCCCTGGTGACTTGGAGTTCTTGATAATTGTTTGCATATTTCAACAGCAAGTTTAAACCTGTAAGCTTATTCTATATGTTCCCATCTCTCACCTTTCATGAGTGTTTGCATCTTGTTCCCTAAGGAACTAGGGGACAGGATTTGGATTTTCCATTCAAGTACCCCTTACCCTACCCAAACCACAATTGGTACTATGAGATGTATCAGCTAGCAGGAATAAGAGTACAGCCTCCCAGAGTCTGCATGGAGTTGGTGATGGAACTTAACATAGCAACTGAATAACTAAGCAATATGCCAGGGACCACTGGAGGTAACATAGCAAAGTGGAAATTGCATGGACTTCATACCAGGTTTGAACCCAGAGCATGCCCTGAGCCCTCACTTTCCCCGCTCTGAACTTCAGTTGGTACATCTTTAAAATAAGGAAAACAACAATTACCTTCCAAAGTTATCGTGAGGATTGCATGCAAAATACCTGGCAACATTACCAAGGACAGAGTAGGGAGCTCAACAAATTTTAGTCCTCTTGTCTCTTTCTTTTCCATATGTTATCTCAGTCACTCCTCTTGACAATTCTAAAAGATTAAGTTTAGTTTCCCACTTTATAGATACAAAAACTCAGTCTATCTGGTTTTCCACTGTATCCCAAGTATTAAGCAGAGCTTCTAGCACATAATAAGCCCTCAACAAGTAATCCACTAGTGAATGAATGAATGAATGAATGAATGAATGAGGCAGTCTTATGGGAGTTAAGAATGTTGCCCAGATTTTCACAGCTAGTATCCCAGATGAGTTAGGACATAAGGCAGGGCATCACAGAAAAATTCAAACAAGGAGACCAAAAAAAAAGAACCCAGAAGTGGGAACAGAAATGCGTAACATAATTTATCCCTTTTTACGATTGAGATCACTATGTTTCACAATTCCAAAAACATGTTTTAAATATACAAAATCTGAACATGATTTTAAAAGCAAACAATAAAACCCCAACTTCAATTCCCCAAACTTCATAAGATAAAAGTACAGTTCTTACTAAGGTCCCAGCTTTCTTAAACAAGGCATACTGCCCCAGTGTTGGCCAGGAAAGGATGGCAGTGGCATCTCTGCAGTAATACTCAGGTAGAGCAGGGTTGATACTGCACCCAGAAATAACTGGCTTCTGGGCATCTGGCCTTGTCATTATCCCATGACCTCCTGAAAGGAAAAGGTAATTAGAGACTCTCAGAAGATGACAATGAAAAAGACAACCGATGGTTTTTGGAACCTACTGTGTATGAGGCATTGTGCCTGCGAGGTACTTTACAGGCATATTCTGTTAGACTCCGTGACAACCTTATAAAACCCTATTGAAGAGTTAAAAAACCTGAGAGTCAGAGATTTGTCCAAGGACCCACAGTACTTTGGTAATGGAGCAGTAATTGAACCTAAATCTGAGTTTAAAGCCTCTGCACATTTTACTTTGTATAGTGCTTTGTAACCTCTTCTATGCCATGGTACCTCTTTAGAATGGGCCCCAGAGCCAGAAGCAGAGCTCAGTGATCAGAGACCGGCCATTCCACCCAGAGTCTCACCTACCCTCGTGTGCCTTTCTTCTGTCCATCCTATGTTTTAGAAAGAAAATGCCTCATCTTTAACTGATTATCACTTTTTCCTCTATTCTTGCCGGTTTTTTTTCCCATGATAATAAAGGTACGCCTGATCATAAAGAAGGGGATAGGGTTTTGAAATTCTGCACTCCAGTTTGCCTACCACCAGGACTAAAGGAATATCTGAAAAACAACTATCAACAGAATATGTGTTGTGTATTGTACATATGGGTCATTTTCCTATCGTAATATAAAAACTTAGAAGTGAAGGATTTTTTGATTAGCATAATAGGTGGCCCTATTTTGCTACTAAATGAAAAAAAAAACTGGTTTTGAGTAAATAAAAGAAAGCCTTCTTTATACTGTGGACTGAATCTAGTACACTCCCATCCACTACAACATTGGATGAAAATACCAATGAATTCCAATGGTGCTTTTTGGTATAGTGCCTGGGTTTCACCTGGACCAATCAGGGTATCTGGACATCCTTAGAGAATCAGCATATGACCCTTTGAAGATGAATGCCACATCATCTCCCCATCCTTTCTAGAAGGGCACAAATAGCCCTCACTGAAGCAAGACTCAGGGGGAGCCAGAATTGGGGTAGAAGTCTGAGGTTGGGGCTCTAGAGCCAAGTAGCCTGAGTTTGAATCCTTGCTCCACCATTTACACCTTGTGTGACCTTGGGCAAGTTACCTAACATCCTTATCCTATGCCTTTGGTTCCTCAACTTTCAAATGAGGCTAACACTAATAGTACTTACAACCCAAGGTGGTTTTGAGGATTAAATGAGAAACGTCTGTAAAGCCTGGCATGAGATAAGCATTCCACAAAGGTTCACTGCTATTATTCCTATTCTTATTCTTCCAAGTAATAGCAGGGTAAGAATGGCGGAAGGAAGTGGGGAGGATGAGATATCTCTGACTGGAGCTCTCTAGTCCTCTTTTGTTCTGGCTCAAAGGAGCCTCCCCACAGGCTATGCTGTAGCAGGCAATTCCCAACAGGTTCCAACTTCCTGGACATCAACAGAGTATATAAGACTGTAGGAGTCTGCTTGAACAGTTGGAAACCTCTGAGTGCTTAAAAAATTCAGTCTCTGGAGTAAGGAGGACATGATTTAAGAAACCCCAGATAATATAGTCAAATCATCAGTAGTCACAGAATAATTACTCAGAAAAATACTCCAAGCTTAAGATGCTTGGAATAATAGATATAGACTTTCCCATAAGATCTAGTTGTCATATTTCTAGGTGGGGATTCAAACTTCTAGGAAAAGCAGAGCAGGGATTAAATCTCACAGGTTAGCTGTGTTTTGCCTCAAGAAACTCTGAGGTGTAAAGGCTATACCTACATAGCCCTTGAAACCTGAGCTTTGGATCAAGAAGCCAAGCTCGAGTCTTCTGCACATGACTATAAACAACTTCTGTCACCGATTTGAGTCTTAGTTTCCTCATCAGAAAAATGGAGATCATCATACTGACCTTATGAAGTGTTTTGAAAAGATTTAAGGAACTCATATGTCAAACAACCAGTACAGTTCCTATCACAGAAATCAGTAATTACTCTGTGATTTTGCACTGAATTTATGGTGTGGTTAGGAGACATTCTTAAAATAATCAGTTGTTCATGGTTTGCTGTGTGCTTCTGAGATGACTTAACCATCTATACGAATGTTCTCTTTCGTGTCTCTGACCCAGAATGGCAGCCCAGAGTTATCAAACAAAAGCCAAAGACTGAATGACATTGTGCGGTATACTCTGACCCTGTGAGGACCTGTCAAGGGCAGACATTCTGAGCCACAGGTTGCTTGAGATGTGCAGAGATGGTAACCATAGAACTAGCAAATGGTCTTTGAATGAGTTTGCCCTGTTATATCCCAAGTAATGTTGAACTCATCAGAATACTGAAATGAGGCAGCAATCACTCTGAGTAGGTCGTTGGAGAGTCAGTGATTTCCAGGCAACAACAAGGAAGATTAGCCTTGTAGGATAAGATGGAATCACCATTTTGTTTCTTAGAGGCTCATGGATGTGTCACGAAGGTTCTTGATCCTATTATATTACTATTGATATTAGTGAATGGCAACTCTGTGTGAGTTCCAACTTGACTATTTTTCTGCTGTGTGCATTTTTTATAATTATTTCTATTTTGTTCTCTCTTTATATTTAGAAAAACAATTGAAAATGTTAACCTGTCTAGTGGTGCTAAGGGAGAACTACGAAAGGGGCTTTTATTGATTTGGGGGCCAAATTGTGAAAGCCAGACATGTGGGAGGCTGGAAACAGAGAAACGCTCACGAGCAGAAGGTGGGACTCAGGACAAAATAAAGGTGTTGGGACACCTCTACCTCCTCAACTTTGGTGGCTTTTCTCTCCTCCGAGGTCTGTGTTTCAGACGTGGACTCATTCAACAAGCGTCTGTTTCATCTTCCACATGTCAGGCAAGGTGCTAGGATACAGCAGTGAAGCAGACAAAGTCTCTTCTAGTGGGATTTTCTTTATCTAGTGGCAGAGATAAATGATAATAGGATAAATACATATTACATACCATGATAAACTCCAAGAAGAATAATATAAGGATCTGTGGGAATATGTACCGGGGACCCGAGCTAGCCTCTGGAGGGGAATGGGAGGATGAAGACAGGGAGGACTTTACTGAGGACGTGACAGTTCAGCTAAAAAACAACAGAATGAGTTAATTTAATAAGGGAAACCAGGGGTAGCTTCTAGAATTAGTAGACCCCTAGATGAAATATGTAATTGAGGCGAGTTGCGTTCTTCCAAGGTAGGCCAATTTTTTTGTTTCTTTTTCAAAACCAATTTACATGTTATTCCCATGTCACACCCTCTTCTATTCATAAACTTCTCTTGGTCTACATCCATTGGGAATTCATTTGCTTTTGTTTCTATGTAGAGTATCTACAGTCAGTCCTCATATTTGAGGGTTTCCATAGATTTAACCAACCATGGATGGAAAACAATATTTTCAATCCATGTTGGAGTCCTCGGATGCAGAGGACTGACTGTATGCATTGTTCATTTTAAATAAGGGACTTGAGCATCTGTAGATTTTGGTATCTCCTGGGGATACCAAATAAGAGACTTGAGCATCTGTAGATTTTGGTATCTCCTGGGGGTCCTGGAACGAATCCCCTGTGGATACTGACAGACTTCTGTACTGCTCCCAGAGTAAAATGCCTGGATTCAGATCATTCATGTAACTAAACTCCTTTGTGTGACCCACGTGAGATCATAACGTAGCTGAGATATGATTGGTTGAACTTGACCATGGTCTTCTTGATCTGAATGTCAAGCCGAGATGCACATTCACAAGATTTTGATTGTTATAAATGCTTCTGTATTTTACATTTTATATAATACATATAGGTTTTTCTTCTGAGAAAATACTCAACAAAGTCAGTTTGAAAGAGTGAATGGTCCCAAACACAGTATCTTGGAATTGTTTGCTGCAGGTTTGGGAAAGGCCAGTAGTCTGAGAGATTTTTGAACATGCAAGATCTAAGAGCTTCTTTGGTGACTTTAACCTGTGCCCACAGGCTCTGGTCGAAAGGACATGGCACTTTCCTGGGAGCATTCTCGGGTGCTTATTGGATAATTATCAGTGTTATTCAGCTCATTATATTCAATTTGATTCGATAAATATTTATTGGGTACTCTGCTCTCAGCATAGGTATAAGAACTCTCCTAATAATAACTATAATAATAATAATCATGTTAATAATAATAGTAGCAACTATCATTTATTGAGAACTCACCGTGTTAGACACTGTCTCAAGCATTTTACATGGATTATCTTATTTAATCTTTATAACAACCCTATAAAGTTGTATGTATTAATATTCTCGTGTGGAAAGTGAAGCTTGGAAACATTAAGAAACTTGTCTGTGGCCACACACTTAATAAAGATTGACCTTACGTATTGGGCCAGGATTTGGATCCAGGGCCTAAGATTTAAATATACTATCTTCTTTTCACATCGGTATGTTATATTCAGATGATGAAATTGTGCCTCAGAGAGGTTACATAGATGTTTCAGAGTTCTTTGTATTTTCCCTGAAAATAATAATATCTATGACTTGTCAAACGTTTCCTATATGACTAGCATGTTACTTTAAAATCTTCCAACTCAGAGGCACACAATAGAGTGGGAATTTTTAAGTTCCAGGTGATCCTGATACACAGAGAGGGTCAAAATCTCCTGCCCTGATTCTCACAACCCCTTTAGAAGACATGTCTCAATAGCCTCATTTCATAGGTAAGAAAACTGAGGCTCAGGGAGGTGAATTGTCTTGCCTGAAGTCATAGCAAAGATGTGGGAAAGTCAGGATTTAACCCCTGGTCTGAGCTCAAAGCCCACATTTCTTTAGCCCTCCAAAGCTGTCCCTTACATGACAAATTGGCATTCCCTCTAACTCCAAGCGATGTTCACCAACCTCTGAGACTATGTTCAACATGCAACTCTTCTCTTTCTTTACCCCTCTCTTCCTCTGCCTCAAACCCCACAACCATACTCAACCAGACCTCATGATCAGGGATCTACATGGATGCACAGGGTTGATACCCCTGCTTTAGGGCTATAGCACCCAGCTCAGGGTAATGCCCACCATTGGCCTCCCAACGGTTCTACTTCCTCCTGACCATGTATCAGCATTTTTTTTCCTTAAATCAACCCGAGAAGAAAGTGGCCCTGAGCTCATAGCTCAGCAAGTTACTTTTTTGGGCAAACTTGTAAAAAATAAGTAAATAAATAATTTAAAGACCATATACTTGAAAAGTCAAATTAAATATCACCGGAAAAAGGCAATTCATGAAAAAAAATGTGGTCAATCATTAGTGGAGAGGTTGAAAAGACACGCTCCAGTTGCTTTAAAAATTCACAGAATCCAGGTCTCCTTAAAATAGTTTTGCAAGTACGTTGAGGAGTCCATGCCATAATATGAAACACAAGTCCCGCAGCTGCCACTGAACATGCTTCAGCTGGCTAAACCGAAGGAGCCTGACATTAACCCAAGGCTCTGCAAAATGAACAGGAAAGCACAATGGAAGCGCAGTTGCAAAGCTGCCCCAGATGTGTACATTTTCTGCTCCATTAGAATGACGTGGATGAGAGGCAAAGCACATTTGGCCTGCAGAAAGAGGGAGTTGGGGAGGGGCAAGAAGAGGACAATCAGCCTCATCATAGAGCTCCCACTCCCCACTCTAGTCTCCCCTCTAAACCTTCTCCCACATTCCTTCTAGGCGAAATGTCTAAAATGCAGATATGACCCCAAGCCTTCTAATACTTTCCAGAGCCAAACTGCTTTGTCATAAGTCTCAATTTTCTTAACTCTACAATGAGATTAATAAGACCTACTTCAAGGGTTTGGCATGACATTAATTGAGATCATAGATACTTGGTGCCTGGCGTGCAAGGTTTATAGCACACTTTGGAGGAAAAGTAGGTACCACAGTTATCATCACTGAACCCAGGTTATACGAGCAGAGACAGGTGAAAGAAGTCTGGACAGAAGACAGACAAGATCCTAAGGAGACAGGATCCAAAATTTTCCCTCATCCGAAGGGCTGACACGAGACTCTTGGTGGTAAACCTGACAAGGCAGCTACAAGGTACAAGATTCTGCCTCAGTATATGTAAGAAAGACCTTTCTAACAGTCAGTAGTGTCCCAGGGGTAGTAGTAAACTTCCTGATCTTAGAGCTGGATAAGAGATATCTGGATGACCATTTGGCAGAGATATTGAAGAGAAGATTCAACCGTGATTTGGTTGAACTTAACATTTTTAACCGCCTCTGAAATCTGTACTTTAGAACTGTCTTTACTTGCCAATCAATGAATCATCAACATCTTGAGTTTCTGGTATGTGTAAAGCCTAGGGCTGTGGTAATCTGGGTCAAAGAGGTACTCTGACTCAGTTTTCACTAGGGCAGAGGAAGCGCTTAGTAGGTTCTTGATGAAGCTGTGTTAAAAGAAAAACAATGAGAGTCACACGGGAAGCAGAAAGTCTGGGTGTCTTTCAGTTGCTCTTAAGCTGCCCAAGAGTGTTTCTTTGAGTATCCTGTACCTGCCATATCTTCTCTAGAATCCATTCTCTGCATCTAAATGCAAAATTTATTTGAATCTGTTTTTACACTATTGGCATCCGTGTCATTGTTCGCTTCTTCTTTCTGGATTCTTGAGACATGGAACTTCCCCCTTATGAGAATTATTTACACTGATTTGGATGGGGAACTTGTTTGAACTTGTGGGTGCAGTGGTATTTAATATGTTCATGAATGTGTCTATTTTACAAGGAGTGGAATTAGTGTCCTGCCCTTTGGTTACTGGGAATGGGAAAGACAGAGTTGAGATTCAGCTCCAACTCTGAAAAGAAGGGACGATTTTTCAGAAAAACCATACAAGAGGTTTGCTATTCATGCTCCATGTCTTTCTTTAATGCATTCGTTCTATAAGCATTCACTCCCCAGCCCTGTGCTAGGAACCTGGGATGCTGAGGTTACTCAGCCTTTTTGTCATCCCTCAAAGGGCTCATTCTAATGAGAGAAGATAAAAGGGGCTAAGACAAAATAGTAGAAAGAGACTGCCTGTGTGTGAGGAGAGTTGGTGGTTACAGAAGGCTTCACAAAGGAGATGACATTTGAGCTGGTCTTCAGGGGAAGTTGAGGTCACTGTGCACTCCAGAGGGAAGGACTTCCCAGGACGAGGGCAGAGCAAGCACAAAGGCTTGAGACCTCATAAAACATGCTGTCTTGGGAAACGTCAAATAGTTTAATGTGTCTAGAGTGTACTGTGTCCAGGAAGGTGGTAAGAGATGAGATTAATAACATATTTTGGGGTTCCCCTCATGTAGATGGGATGGGCAGTTGGCCATGGTGCTACTTTAAATTATTTTGCAAACATAGTTTGAAGCTTCATGGACTTTCGTTAAATATGGCCAACTGTGCATGATCCATCTTGTGAATTATCAGAAGTCTTGCTACACATTACTTCCCCTTGACAACCTTAGGAATGTATTCTTAAAATAAAAAGTCACTTAAGATTAGTCCAAAGAAATTATAATTATGAAGGTAAATCTGTTAGAACAACTCAGAGTTGTCCCTCTTGTTTTCCACATGTGTGTGGGGCAACGTAAGACCAACATCTGCAGCAGAACAACTCATGGGCGTGTCTGACTGTCACCGCATATATACTAGAGGCTTGGTTTAAGGGAACTTTGCCTGACCTGTACATTAGATCTGCGAGATGTATGATGATGGGGTTCGCCTATATAACATATTCCCCAAATCACAGAAAATAACTTGGGGGTTTGGTTTATCTACTTCATCATTAGTGTAGCTTATCTGAAATGTGAGAACCATGCTTTTAAAAAAAAATGATGCTTAATGCTTTCTGATTATAAAGTAATACCTGCTTACTGAAAATAGTTAAATACAAATGTAAAACACAAAGGAAAACAAAACCATCTCTCACTACTAAAAAAACAACATTTTGGCGCCTTTGTTTTTCTTACAGATTGAGTTTATTAAAATGAATTTTTAAAAATATAACATTTAATTGAGTCTGTCACCTCCATTAAGAATTCCTCTATGAGAATATTCTTCTCATTATAACATAATAACTTACACTTTTTAAATACTCCCAGACCAGATTGTAAGGATTTTGAGGACAGGGAAGGTGTGTTTGTCATGTAGTGACCTAATTTTGGCATAGGAATCCAACACAGAGACTCAAGTTCTGATACCTAATACTTGCAAGGAATACAGGTGTTTGTCCTGGCTGTTCATCTCTACGACCAGTACCTAGTCCAGAATCTGTGGTGCATACCCAATGAAGATTGCTTGCTTGAATAAACAAATGAATGACTGGATGACTGGGTGAATGTAGATTTTTATTTTATTCTTCACTCAAAATTAATTGCGTCATTACCAAGTGCCAAGTCTGTGCTACATAGTGGGGATATAAACAGCCATATTTGATACAAAGCCCACCCTCTCAGTGGCATCAGTGTGAGGGTGCTGGCCCTCTGTGATGTGGAATGGGGTTCCTCTGAATGCAGAGCCCAGTTGGCCTTCTTTCAGCTGGTGTTCATGACCTGACTGGGAGGACCCCAAACCCTCCAGGATCTCTTCTGCCTACCATATTAGGGACAGAGCCAAGACTGCTATTCCAGAGTCCCTGAACTCTTCAAGATGCTCCAGAAATGCCCAGCCAGCCCTCCGCTTGACTTCCTCAGAACACTCCTTCCCTTCCCACTTCATTCCAGCTGGTGCCAGTTCAGAAAGAGGCATGTTGTGGAGGGGCGCTTCAATGGAGGAAGACTGCAGGAGAGAGAGGTGCCACTGCTGCTCTGGCTCAGAGCAGCCCTTGACAGACCTTCCACCAGCCCAGCCGGCTGATACAACTGGAAATCCCAGATAAGACCCAGTTCTGTTCATAACTACTTTGGCAGCTCTCAGGGAACGTTTCTGGCTGAAGGACCCTCCCACAGCAGGAGCTGGCAGTTTTGCAAAAAAAAAAAAAGAAAAAGAAAAGAAAAGAAAAGCGAACTAAAGAGGCCGAGAGGAGTGGCTAAAATGTTCTGAAACACTTCGAAATTCTGATCGCTTGGAAGTGCAAGTTTACAGTTACGGATCCAAACAAGATTGCCCCCCACCCACCCACTCACACACATTCATTCTCTCACACTCTCTCCACGCCTTTGCAATGCAGTTTTGTTGCAAAGCAATTTTGTTTTGCAGCGCGATTGTTGTAGCAACATAATCCCGCCCGCAGCGCGACTTGTAGTCAATGCATTTTTTTTTTCTGCAATGCTATTGTTATTATTATCATTATTATTGCAATTCAGTCGCTCTGCCCTTTCCCCTCCCAGCTCGAAACGCGCTCCGGCTGTGATTGCTCGGGTCTGACTTTGCAAGTGGCGGTGCGCTTCCAAACCCCCTTCGTCCGCCCCCCGCCCCCCTTTCCCCTCCCTCTTTTTTCCGCGCCCAGGCCAGAGCAGCCGATTGGCAGAGCGGTGCTTTCAGGAACAATAACAGTGGGGGGACCCCGGGGCCGGGGAGCCGCCCCCGCCCCGCCCCCCGGCCCGGCCGCGAGGCTCGCGCCCCCCGCCGGGTCCCCACCTCCGCGCCCGCCCCGCGGGCTCACCGGCCCAACCGGGGCCCGCCCCCGGCGCCCACCATGTACGCCTTTGTGCGGTTCCTGGAGGACAACGTCTGCTACGCGCTGCCCGTGTCGTGCGTGCGCGACTTCAGTCCCCGTTCGCGGCTGGATTTTGACAACCAGAAGGTGTACGCCGTGTACCGGGGCCCAGAGGAGCTGGGCGCCGGGCCCGAGAGCCCCCCGCGCGCCCCCCGCGACTGGGGAGCGCTGCTGCTCCACAAGGCCCAGATCCTGGCGCTGGCAGGTGAGCGAGCCGGGGCCGGGGGGGACGGTGGGACCTGGGCTGGGGCCGGGACCCAGGGAGGGGGCCTGGCCCTGGGGCAGAGGGGGCCGGGGAAAGCCGCTGCTTGCGCCGGCCTCCTCCTCCCGCACCTTAGGTTTTTCTTTGGGGGACGGGGTGTCTCTAAAAGGCCAGACCAGTTAAAAATACCGGATGGTCCCCTTTGTCTTCCCCGCCTCCCCGACACTCCCGCGCTGTCAGTCTGTCTCCATCTCTCTGTGCCTGTCCTCCTCTTTCTGTTTGTCTGTTCTACCGGATCTTGGCTCTACTCTCCCTTTCTCTCCCTGCCTGTTTGCACTTTTCTCTCTCTCATCTTCTCTTTACCTCTCATCCAGTTCCTCTCCTCTGCTCCGTAGGTCTCTTAAGTTTCTACAGCTATCCGTCTCTCTCCCTTTAAGGCCCTTTTGATACCTCCTGGGAGTGAGGAGGCAAGGCAGATATTGTCAGACTCTTCTAGGTGGGAGTCCCTCTTCACAGAGGGAGGCTATGACATACTTGTCCCATCCAGGCCATCATTGGACGGGATGAGGAGGCCTTGATTACTGGGCATCACTCTCTCTGGCCCCTCCCTGGCCAAGTAGTGGCCCTCAACCACCCCCAGCCTCCACTTTTGAATCTCCCAGAAGGCTCTCTGAATGAAAGTTGAGGGCCAGAAAAGAGTTTCTAGGTCAGGATAAGACCAGACGTCCCATTCCTGCTTTTCCAGGGCCCTGAAAATTAAGCCAGGCAGATGGTCTCATTCCTATTTGACAGATGAGGAACCTGAGATTCAGCTGGTGATAGGAAAAGACCCTCTCCCCACCTTCAGCCTCTTATACCAAGTTCTTTCTGCCATCCTGAAGTACCTTTTCTTTTGTAAAGAGAAGGCAGTGGACCCTCTTTCCAGCTTATTGTAGGTGGCTTGGGTATAGACATAAGAGGAAAAGGGAAGTATCACTTCCATTTGGGGGAGCAGCCTTTTAGCTACTGCTGGTAAGGAGGGTGTACCTTAGAGTAGACAGAGACAGTGAGCCATGCTGCCTTCCACTTGGAAGGGAAGACCAGGGGTTAGGAAATGAATGAAGATATTGCTAGTATTTTGTACTTTTGAGATCTCTTTTTTTTTTTCCAACTTCACACTTAGAGTAACAGAGCAATCTAGCATATATTTAAAATAGGAAACTGATGAGAAACAGAGAAGTGACTTGCCCAGGGTCCCATCACAAATTAGCAGTAGATTAGATCTCTGGCTCATTACTTGTTCCTTTCCAGCACCTCATGTTGCCTCTGGGAAGTAGGTTTCCAGGAGCTGAGTGAAAGAACTGGAAACTGATCAGCACCCGGGGCCCTTTTCGGCAGACTGTCCTCTCCACATCCTGGACAAGTCCTGGGGTACAGGGGCCAGAAAAGCAGAATGAGGAGAAGTATGTAGAAAAGGGAAATCTTTGTGGCTGATTAGGTTTTATTTTGTTTGTTTGCTTACTTTTAATTACACAAGGAAAAGGATTAGGAGTTAATTCCCCCAGAGTATAGACCTGAGGAAGTTGTAACTAGATTGTAACCTTAGCTTCCCTTTGGCTAGAAGAACAGAAAGCATGCTTTTTTGATGATTGCATTATACTCCTAGATCTGGAAGGGTCTTAGGAGAGAGGAAATGATGTGGGTCAGAAGGAGTCAGTGGTGTGTATGTCTAGTGTGTAATGGCTGTTTTCCTCTAGAGATTGTCCATTCATCCATTTATTCATTCAACAAACACAAATACTGTGCTTGGCTCTTCAAGCACTGCTCAGAGTCTGCTTAGCAGATGACAGCCCCCAGTGACTGATTTTAAAAATCAGTGGAAATCCTCCTAAGTAAGACATGTGTAGTTGTTGGTCTGAGGACCATGAATCTTGAAATATAGATAATTCATCCTTTAAGCTGGAATGTTGATCAATCTCTGGGGTTATTTTAAAAAACAAGAACAACAACAGTGTAGGCAACATCTGGAAACTGGCAGAGTATATCCAGAGAAGAAGCGTGGACCAGTTTGAGCAAAACGAGTTGCAAAGCACTTTCCCCCACCTCTCCTGTTTTGCTGTTTTTGTTTTTTGTTTTTTTGGTTTTTTTCCTTGCGAGGAGAAAGAAAGGACCAACTTGAGATTAGCTAGACCACATTTTGAATTCCATTCAGCTGGTTAATTTTTAAATCGGAGCCACTGCCCTGGCTGCAGACCTGACTGGAAGGGCCAGGGTGGGTTTGGGACTTCATTTATCCAGGGAGAACTCTTCTGTGTGTCCTGAAACCCCATCTGAGTCAAATGTGGTAGCTCTGAGAATTGGCTTGCAGTGACATCATCTTAAAGAGCTCATCTTCTGCCATCGCCTAGATGTAAATACCACTGTGTTGCGGCACCAAATGTGAGGATGTGAGCCCTCAAGAGGGGGCAGAGATGGCTTTATGTTTGTGAATTTGCCATGAGTAATTAATCCCTGTCTGGCACCAATAGCATGGTGTCAGTGGCAGTTTCAGGGCCACGTTATGGCTTTTGGTGAGAAGCGTGTTACTTTACTGAGTATTTGCCGAGGCCAACCCAAAATCACCTTCAAGTGGACCTCTCCTCATACTCAAGAAAGGTCAAAGCCAACTGCCCTGGGGCTTCTCATTTTTCTAGCCCATGGTAGTTTAAACGTTAGTTTTAGTGTGTGTCAGACCCTGGGGTATAGCCCTTTTCTCGCCAAATTGTGATTTCACTTCAAGGAAAACAGACACATCTTTATTCACAGTCTTGCTGCGTGCCTGTGCATTATCTGTCAATTCTCCCTGTGACCCCATTAGTAGAGATTGCCGTTGTTATTATTTCCATTTTATAGATGAGAACATTGAAGCTCAGAGACTTGTTTGCGCACAGCTAGTAAATGGCAAAGCCAGGCTTGGAACCCAGGTCTTACCATGCCAGGCCCCGACTTGGCAACCTCCTTTGTAGAGTAGCTGATGTTTCTATCAGCTACATAACGTGTTTGAAAAGAGTGAAAGGAAATGCAAGAACTGTCCACGAAGCTTGCAGTTCGAGGCAAGTTTCGAGCCAGAGAACAGTTTTAGTCTCTGAGTTTTCAAGCCCGTTCTGCTCTTTCTCTTCCTCTCTCACAAGCCTCCCCGTCACAGCGCACACCCCTTGCCCTGCCCCCGTCAGTTATCATTTCCCTGAGGAGATCTCAAGGGAGCTCCCATCCGCCATGGAGAGTCCACGTAACTCAGGACTTGGCCTGCCTTCGGACTGTGGTCTTCCTTTCCTCGCATTTATTTGCCAAACAGATTGTGAAAGTGCGAGCTGCCCATTAGGAGAGCTCACCATTATCTAACTGCAATCTAGCCTGCTCCTGGGGCTCACAGTATTGAATTTTGTGTTTTTTACTGGGTCATAACTGGTATCTCCAGGCTCAGAGTCTTAAAATTCTGTGCTGTTCTATCCAGGCACCTAGGTATTATTATTATTTACGTGTGTTGAATTCCCTTTGTTCCCTTACTCCTTCCTATATGCCAGGCCCAGGGCTGTAATACGCGAACACACCAATGCACCAGCATGTCCGAGGTACTAGGATTGAAACGACAGTACGACCCAGGGAAGACGAGCTAACTCTCCAGGCCCTTTTGTGGAGGGTTTCTGTCTGGGGCAGAGTGATGAAGAAGAATTGGCATCATCTTCAGGGAGGATGTAGTCTGAGGGCCCAGCGTAAGTGCTAAATAGAGGGAGAAGCCAGCACTGGGGGAGCACAGTGAAGGGACGGACCATTTCTAGGTGGGCTTTGCAGTGTATCTTTTAAGTCTTTACTTTCCAGCTCCGCTACCACTGCTTGCATTCAGGCCAGCACCAGCTTTTACTCTTCTAAACCAGTTGGTCACCCTGTTTCCAGTCTGTCTTCCAAATTGCTGTCAGCATAATCTTCTAAAGCACAGTCTTAGTCAATTCACTGCTCTCCTTAGAACCTTCTGCAGCTCCCTGTTGCGTACTGAGTAAAACTTCAGCTTCTTAGCCCAACCTCCACAGCGGCCCCAGCCCCGCCTCACTTCCCCAGTTCTTCCCACTCTTTCAGCTTCCCCTAGATCTTCGGTAGCTAATGCCATCTTGAGAACACACCCTCAGGCTCTCCTTTGAGCCAGCCGGGATGGATTAATCATTGTCTGACATGGGTTCTCTGCCCACGGAGCTCACTTTCCAGTGGGGAAGGCAGATGTGTGACATGTTTGTGGTCCAGCGAGCTGAGGGCTGTGGTAGAAGAGTGGACAAAATACATGCCTCGGGCATTTCCTAGTCTACCCTCCGTCCCCCAAGGAAGACTGTCCCTCCTCAGAGCTCTCCTTTTACTTTGCTTGTTCCTTACTTATGGATCTTAGCATTTCATGTCTTGTTTTGATTAGTCGCGAATGTACCTGTCTCCCTACCAGACAGTGAAGTCTTCTAGGACGAGGCCTGCCTTCCTCGTCTCTGTATCCGTGGTGCCTGGCACGCAGTCCACACCGGTTAGCCCATGTCGAACTCAGGAACTTTGGGAAGACAGGTGCATATTTTAGGATTGGGAAGAGAAATTGGGGAGCGGGGCAGGAACCTCTTTAGCAGTAACATAAACATGCGGTGGGATTTTAAGGTATCATTCAACTTTGTTCATCTGGAAAAAGTCAGCATTCTTTATCACTCCCTCGACTAGATGAAACCCCACACTTGGGAGGAAGAGCTTCCAAAGCCACGTTCTTCTCGCTTTGGTAATTCTAGCTCATTCAGGGCTCAGGTCCCAGCTTGTCATTGTTGGTCCAAATAGATCACTTGCTCCAGAAATGCTTTGGAATGTCTACAAAGTTAGAGGCGAAGCAGGGGACTAGCCAATTTCATATGCAAAGATTGTTGCATGTCATCAGTGGGAGACTGCCAACGAAAGGATTTATTTTTTTTAAAGCGAGTAAAAACTTTTAATTTAGGTTTTGACATGTTCTACTGATATATGTTGGAGCAAAGATTGGAACTTGCCTGCTGTCATCTGTTGCAGATTCTACTAAAATGTTAACCGTTGAAGGTTCAGTCTGGTATGATTTGTCTTGTTCAAAAACCACATATTTGTTATAACTAAATGGTATGTGTAACCGAGTACCTCAGAGCTCTGGTTCACAGGATGAAAGGAAAAAATGCCCCAGGCAGGCTTAGGTCTTGCCCTTTTTTGTGATGTTTTGTTATTCAAGAACATACTAGTTTTTATTTTTAAAAACACACCAAAAATGTGGAATTCAAATTTAGATCTTTCACTCCAAAATTAATTCCCTTTCCACTATGCCTACCTGTTTTGTCTTTTAAACTCCTTGGAGAGAAGATGTGTGTGCTTTTTACTTTAAAATGCTTACCAGAAAGGCATGCTTACCCTGAAGAAGTTTCCTCTGGTTCATTTAAGTTCTGCAGATACTGCCTTATCCTAGGGAAACGCAAGAGGAAGAATAGGCATTGTTTTTTACCTTAAAGGACTGATTTACTAAATATTCATTAAGCACTCACCAGGTTCCTAGGACTCACCAGTGCTAGGAATGTCTACATACTCTATAGCCTTATCGAGACGGGGCTCCTTGTTATCCCAGGAGAAAGGAGCTACTCAAACAATTGTTTAGTAGGTGCAGTAGGTGCCAGGCAATGGGCAAAGCCTTCCCACATGCACAAGGATTGTGGAGAAGTGCGAGTCAGCTCAGTCAAAAAGGACGATGCCCAAATCAAGGTGGCGATGGTCATGATGGATCTGAGATGTCTTAAGGAAGGTGAACCCATGGGACTTAGGAGCCAACAGGTTGTGACGTGTGTACTGATGATGTGGTGGTCTGGGCTCTCACCCTCTAGCTCTAGAGGAGTAGTTGCTTAGAGGGGGAGGTGATGAGTCTAGATGGAAACGTGTTGAATCTTAGGGGCCTACAGGACATCTGGACAGATACTCCAGGAGAGTACTTAGGCACGTGGCCCGGGTTTAAGGAGAGCACTGTGAAACTGAGCCAAAGGTCTCAATGTGGAAGTCATTATCCAGGGGAGGGGTGAGGTCACAGTGGGAGAGGGTGCAGAGTGGAAGAAGCATGCAGGGGAGAATTCTTCAGAACACCACCTTTAAAGAGCTCAGCAAAGTAATAGAGCTCCCAGAAAGGTGACTGGGAAGGAGTGAAATCAGGAGATAACCAAGAGAGATGGGTGCCCTGGAAATCAAATGAGGAGGGAGGCCTTTGGGTCTCAAATCTAGGCTTGCTTTTGTTTCCTTTAACTACACAACAACTACTCTTTCTTCTGAGCTCACTGACAAGACATAGGATAGGACAGGACAGTTAAATATACAAGCAGGAGAGGAAAAGGTTTGCATGGGATGATGTTTTAGTAGTTTTCAATGTCTGGGTTTTGCCCCGGCAGAGAAAAGATCAGACCTGCTCTTTGGGGTCCAGAAAGCAGAGTTAGGCTCAGAGAATGGAGTTGATAGAGCTCGGTGGGAGCAATGTAATAATAGCAGAGAGGAGATGAGCAGTGGAAAGGGAGTCCAGCTTGGTGATGAGCTCCCTGTCGCCAGAGGTGGCAAGCAGGTCAGGGGTATTCTCAAATAGAGTCCTGCCCTATGAGAGAATGTGGTTATACAACCTCTGTGTCACTTCCTTAAGTATCAAGGAGGAAGTGTTAGATAGGCTTTGAAGTCAGGCAGTCTGGGTTCAAACTGTGACTTTGCTACTTGCAAGATGTGTGACCTTAGAGAAATTACTTCACTTCTCTGAGTTTCAGGTGCTCATCTGTAATGTGGAGATAGTAATCACCTTGCCAGCCATGTTATTTAGCAAGGTACTATGGAAAAGTGTCCAGCACTTAGTAGGTACTCATTAAACAAAGGCAGCTTTTAAGGACTACAGTGGCTAAGAGTTGCTGAGAGAACGGCTTTCTCAGTTGTGGGTACCACCCTTTGTGGAAAAGAGTGACCTGGAAGAACAAGCACACAGGTAAGGAGCAGACAAGTTTAAAATTTAACTTTTGTGTTTTCATGACAGGCTTACCATCCGCCCTCCCCCATGGTTTGCCCCTCTGTGACTTTATGCTGGTGCCACTTAGTACCCTGGAACTAGGCTGGTGAAGCCTATGAGGGCAGCTAGACAGTGAATTAGCAGGCGGAGGTTCCTAGTTTCGTCTGTGCCCTGTGTGAAGGCCGGTGAGGCAGTGGGGTGAGAGCGAGGCCACCCGCCGAAACCTGGTTAGCGTTTCCTTCTTCCCCACACTGGAAGGCCTCGGCAGGACATTTCTTCTTCCCGTGTGCCCACCTGGGGGGATTAGATCATTTGCTCTTACCTGCACTACATAGAAGAGAAAGAGACCTGGAAGTCCCTGTGGCTGGCCAGCAGCAGGGGACCTGTTGAGGTTCTAGTATAGTCCTTAGGTTTTACAGAAAAGAAAATGGAGAGGATGTGATTGGGCACCTAGTGTGTTAGTCACAGAGCCAGGCCTCGAACTAGTTTTCCTGATTTCTTTCTGCCATACCACAGCGGGGCTTGCTTTTTTGTTGTCTTGGCTGGATACAGTCCTTGAAACTCGAGAATTTTGTGTGCCCTGAATTTTGTAAAAACAAAACACCGTAGGCCAGAGAATGCAATGTGCGTGTCTTCTTTGTGTCTTGTCTGTTTTTAATGCAAACATAAGACTTTACAGGATTTTTGAACAGATGAAAACTTTAAACTTGCATATAGATATTTTTAAAACAAGACCAAACCTTTGTAAAACATTTTATGTTTAGCCTTTCAGAATTTCATCGTAGCTAACAAACCCACACCAAATTAAACTCTCTGACAGATTCTTTTAATTATCTAGCATGATTATATGTAAAACGGAGTCAAGACAGCACCTCTTTCTTTTTAACTGTATACTGCGAATTCTTCAGGGCTGTCTTCACTTGCGAAGACAGACTTGCACTGGATTTCTTATTCAACTGCCTGTTTTCTAAAACACTGCGTGCTTATTACCATGCCTTCATCCCCCACCCCCACCCCCAGTTTAATTGGATGTTTGTCTCTTTCAAGTTAATAGCAAATACCAAGTTCTTCTATATTTTTGAAGAGCAGCTTTTACCATATTTTATAGCTTTAAATAGGGACTTCATTTGAGGATTATTTAGAGCTTGGTGGCCTTGATCAGCTTGTAGTTCAGGAGTTTGGCATACAAGTCATATTTGTATAGTGCTTAGTTCGATTTGGGAATTTATCACAGCATTCTCCTAGAATATAGGCAAGACCTTAGAAGAAAGGCGGGCACTTCAGAAGTTGTGTTGATTCACCAGCCGTTGTATATGTGCCTTTTACTTAAGTTATGGCAACTCGGTAATTTTTCTCTTGTTCCTATAAGATAATCAGATGACAAGAATGTTACGCAGACATGATTTGAAATTCTGGCTCTGCTAATTAATGGCTTTATGTCTTAGACAAGCCACCTCACCTCTCTGAGCCTCAATTTTTGCTTCAATAGAATTATTATGGGGATTAAGTATAGTGATATTAGTATTGAATGTGGCACAGGACCTGGCACATAATAGGTGCTTGCTTAATATTTGTCGAATGGATCAATGCTATTAGCTGACTTCATAGTAGCTGGAAAGGAGGAGAAGATAGTTGATGTCCAAATCCTTAATGGTTTTCTTTGCCCTGGAAACAAAAGAATTAGGAAATCAGAACCAGTGAAGGTTATCTCTACTGGTCCGTGGCCTGTTAAGAACTGGGCTGCACAGCAGGAGGTGAGCGGTAGGCAAGCAAGGGAAGCTTCATCAGTGTTTGCAGCCGCTCCCCATCACCGCCTCAGCTCCACCTCAGATCATCAGGCATGAGATTCTCATAGGAGCGCCAGTCCCTGGTGCCGGAAAGGTTGGGGACCGCGGGACTAGAGATTTCTTCATCCTTCTGAGTCAGCTGCTAGTTTCTTCCGCGGTTTCCTGGAATTCGAAACCAGAAGTGTACTCCAAAGCCACATTAAAATGCTCCATGAAGTTACTTGCTGTCTTAGATGAGACATACCACTGTTCACCTTCATTAATATGACCGGTTAAGAGTTACAGCTTCTTGTCACCCTGTGTTTAGTCTCCTCTTCACACTTCATCCATCTTGCTTGCCACTACCACATTAATCTTCCTAAAACATCTCTTTCATCATGTCTCAGTCTGTGTCGGATACCCACAGTGGCTCTCTTTACATGGGATGAAAGCCAAGCACATAACCCACAAGGGCATCCTAACAGCGGCCATTTATTGGACACCTATGACAAGAAAGGCACTGTGCTTGGTGCTTTATGCGCACTGTCTTTTGGAAAACAGTTTATTATCCCTGCTTTACAGGCAGAGAAACTGAGACTCTGACAGGTTAAGTAGCTTGCCCATGTGCCACGGTTAGTATGTAGCAGAGCCAAACCAGGACCATCTGACTCAAAGGACTGGGCCTCCCTCTCCCATTCATTTATTCCACCTTTTGTGATGACACTGAATGAGCAATAATCTCCTGTGGTGTAGATATGGATGCGAAGCGTCACCTTCAATTCAGGATTAGAGTTAGGAAGGCCCAGAGGCCAGGGATTTGTCCTCTGAGAGCCAGCGTCCCTCAAGAAGTCAAACTTTGCGTTCTGGCTGGAGTTCTTGGTACATATTAGTTGTCAGAGTCCAAAAGACAAGGACTACTTAGCATAGTACTCAACCCAGAGCAGGGGCTCAGTAAGTGTATACTGGCTACAAAAAAGGATGAGTAGAGGCCCCATGTCTCCTTAATCCGGGAAGCGTGTGTCAAGGAAGAAACTGCTGAGCGTTAGAATGGAGCCAGGCGGCAGGTAGCTCTCAGAGGAGCCTTAGGATTCCCTTGGCCAGGCATCAAGGCAGCCAGGATCCAGGTTAGGAGGCTTGAGATTAGAGGTGCTGTCTGCTTATAGTCCCTTCTGGAACATACTCCTGTCACTTCAGACTTTCCTGTAGCGCTCAGCCTGCCTTTTCAGAGAACCCATTCAAGCTCTGAGGACTAGCTGCAATCTGTTTCTGTTGTGCCTGGAGGTAGTTCCTGCTTTCTGGGGGCTTGCTGAGGACGGACAGGTCTGGTAGGAGAACCAGGAGTAAAGTGGTCTTCTGCTTGGAACTTCAAGCTGGGGAATTTGTGTGTCCTTATCTCTTGCCTTCATTCACTCATTCAGCATTTGCTCTGGCTCTGCCATGTTTCAGGGATGTGTTTAGAGAGAATAAAGCTGGGACTTGGGAGGCAGAGAGACCTAGATCAAATCCTGGCTCTGCACCTTTCTTTCTGGGTAGCCAGAAGGCCTTCTTTGAGTCTCATTTCTCCTTTTGTGGAAAAAACCGTGGCCTATAATACTTAATTGCAGGGTTGATGTGAGGTGTAATAACTATGTGAAGACCCTTATGGTGGTATCTGCTAGATAGTAGACATTGCACTGGTGGTAGCCTATTTTTTAATTGAAGTGTAATTCGCATAACATAAAATTCACCATTTTAAAGAATGTACAGTTCAGTGGTTCTTAGTATATTCACAGTGTTCTGCAACCATCTTCACTGTTTCATCCAGAACTGCCACCTGTTTTCCACAGTGGCTGCCGCATTTTACAGTCCCGCCAGGAATGTAACAAGAGCTCCGCTTTCCCCACGTCCTCCCACCGCTTGTCATTTTTCTTTTCTTTTTTTGATTATAGCCATCCTAGTGAGTGTGAAAGTGGTATCTCATTTCACTTTTGATTTGCATTTCCCTAATGATTTTGAATATCTTTTCATATGGTTATTGGTGCAAGCTCCTTTTTTTGTTATTCTTCCATTAAACATTTTTGTCTCATGAGTTCTTCCTGTAGGGCCAAGCCTATAACATGGGCCCAGCCCTGAGGTTACTCATAATCCAGTGAGGAAGGTAGATCTCAAAGCAGATGATTTCAACTTGGTAAGAAAATAGGCTGCAGAGAAGGTATGTATTGTAAGTCCTCCCTTAATGTCCTTGATAGGTTCTTGGAACTGCGGTGAACCAGTGTATATAACGAAACCCATTTTTAACCGTAGCCTAATTGATATAGACTGAGAGTTAGGTTCCTGTGGCATCTCATCAACATTATAATGAAACAACGTTGAATGAAATGACAGTATTCAAGGACCTGCTGTACAGTGTGTAATGGGGCCTTTGAGAAGGAGATGAGTGCAGGCCGAGTGGAGTTTGTCAAGCAGACAAGGAAAGAGGCGTTCCAGTTAGAAGAGCAGGGAGCTTTGGGTGTAGCTGGTAGAGTGGGGCCTCCTGTCATCAGGTGCGGGGAGTGGAGCATTCCTTAGTGTCACCTTTCCCAAACCAGGTGGCTGAGCAGGTCTCTCCCTCAAGAAGCAAGCCTGCAGCAGGCTCTGAGCCAGCAGCCGGCTCTTCTGAGCTTTGTCATCCACCATGTGTTTGTCTGCACAGGACTCTCTTTTTTTCAAGGCTCATTTACTCAGCTGATTTGATCCCCACTTGAGGAAGATGTTATATCTCCACTTCTACAGAAAAAAGGAAATGACACACTCATTGACATAGCAGCTTACCTGACTTCTCACTCCTACTAAGTGGCAGAACTGGACTTGGAATCCAGGTTCCCTAACTCATAATGTCTTTATGCCTGCAGACTGCACCTCAGCTCTTCTTACTTTGATGTTCAAGGCCGTTTATTCTCTAAGCTCCAACCTCCTCAGCTTCCTTCCTCACCTCTCTCTCTCTTGCTTGTTACTGAACTGAATGATCTTTTGTAACCATTCCAGTCAAAATACCTCCCCAAACCTTTGGCTTCCATTCTTTACCTCTCTTGTGTGGTCCAGATTCTCCCTGTCCTTAAATGGCTATTTTATGAGCACTGACTGCCAAGTGCCATTCACTCTGCTCAAGTTATTAACATGCAGAATTGATCATCTTCACAGCATCTTGGCATTGTGAGTAGGAATTATTTACTTCAAGTCACAGATGAGGAAACAGCCTCAGAGAAATAATGTCACTTACTCATGATCACCCGACAAATGCCACTTCCTATCAAAAGTCTGTCATGGTTGCAATGAGAGAAGTGATCTGCTTTGCCCCTAAAATCCTATAGCAGTTACTTCCCCCTTATTCAAATTCAGTATTCGAGATCTTGGGTTATCTTTTTCATGCATTTTTATCTTATGTCCCCAACTGGATGCTTATTCTCTCATGCCTCCAGGGCCCAGGCTGGTTCCTGCAAGTGTAAATTTCCAGTAAATGTTAAGCCGAGGCATAGGAGGAAAAGCTCTGGACCCTAGTTATGTGGTATTTCTCATACTATTCAGGTTATGACACTGACTCTTGTGACTTTGCACAACACGGAGCTCTCCGTGGGAATCTTGTCCCGCTTGTCCTGCTCCTTCTGTATCCCTGGGCCTGATTGTTGCGTGGATGGATGCATGGACTTTACCATTTGGAACCTCATTTTCCTCAGCTGCATTTTGAAAGGGTTAAATGAGATGATCTGATGATCATTCTCAGTTTAATATTACCTAGTTTTGTGAGTCTGAATAATTGCTTCTCTACACATCAACATGACCCTGAGCCCCTACAGAGTTTCAACTCAGGGAGGTAGAACATAGCTTGCCATTTCCAATTTGGTGGCCAAATCTCAAAATTTGCCCTCGAACTTGTTAAATTGAAGATTAGCCTGGGAGCTTTGCCCCAACACATTCAGAAGTCTTAACACCACCCTCTCAGCCCTATATCTCTGTTTCTCTTTCCCTCTGTCTCTCCCCCACCCTCGCCATTTCTCTCTCCCCCATCCTCTCCCTCCTTCTTTTCCTCCCCTCTCCCTTTTTTTCTTTCTTTCTCTCTTTTTTTTTTCACATGGGAAAACACCCACCCCTCCCATTTCAGGATAACTTCATTTGGAGTACTTTCTTTAGGTTTTATATTTTAGCAGCTTCTTGGCTTAGAAAGAATCAACAATGATTTGTCGGAAGCCGTTACTCCTTCAGAGACCACATCCCTACTGTCGTTCATGCCTAACCCATTGGATGTATTTTATAGACACTAAGATAACAAGAACAGGCCTTGCTTATGAAATTGGAACCTGAACTCCTCCAGGTAGTGGGAAAAGCTGTTTTCATCTTCGATCAGGAGGCAGTTATTAACAAAGACCACCTCTTTTTTTTCCCCCTGGCAGTTCTTTTACACTCTATACCTTGCTTAAGTCATTCCTTTTGTTTTTTAAATTATATCTTTATTCACCTTACGGTTATGAAATAAAATGATTAGCATGTTAATACCAATTTTAGCATCCCATTCATCGAGTGCCTGGTGTGCACTCAATGTGCAGTGAGTTGTGTCAATTATTGCTGTCCTCCTCAGAACTAGCGCTACACAGGACACACCTGAGTTCAGTGAGACTAAGCTTTTGCCCCTCCCTCCTCACTTGGTCACAGAAGAGCTGAGGTTCACACTGAGGTCTTGCTGATACAGGAGTCCCGCCTCTGGCCAGCTGAGGTTCCATTCCTAAAACCATTTGAAAAGATTTGGCATTTGAATGCATTCTGTAATAGTTATCTGCTTATAAGATTCCTTCTCAGCTTTACTAACAAGTTTTGAGGAGAGAAGCCTGGTCTGGGGGAAGTGTAAGAACGTGTTTAACACAATCACATATGCATGCACACACATACACTCACACATAAAGACCCTCAAAGACTGGATTTAACCAGCTACCTCACCATGCGCCACATCCAGCATTGGGCAACATGCTAGAAACAGCATTTAGGACATAGCAGGGGGAACCTTTGAGGAGTCTAAGAAACAGGAATTCCCAGAGTCTCAGTTCCATCCCAGAAAACAAGACCTGATATATTTACTACAAGGGGCATTCCAGAGCAAGTTCAAATACTACTTCTGGGACTCTCCTGTTTAAATTTTTACGTTGACATCCACTATGAGAGACAGATCTTGGAAATAAAGTTTGAAATCTGGGCAGGAAAAAATAATTATCTTCTAGTTGATCTGAAGTTGAGCTCTAAGAATGAGAAAGCGGTGGGAAAATATCCCCCTGTAGTGGTACAGCACTTTACAGTTTGTAGCACACTTTAGTATGTGTTGTGACTCCATGGAAGCACCGTTTCTCTCTCTGGTCCCTCCTCAAGCTCACACCTCTGGCAAACCCCTTCTATCCTCTGGGTTTGAGTTCCCTCATCTGTACAATGAGAGAGTGGACCAGTCAGTCGCTGAGGCCCCTCAAACTCTGCCATTTTGTGATCTGATATCAGTACAAACGCAGTAAATGTTACTTGTTACTCGTCCCGTATCTGTCAGCCCTCAGGCTCTCCTGTATCTGGGCTGTGGGGGAATCCCTGTCTTTCCAGCTCAGGCTTTACCTCCTTGAGCTATCATCCTTTTCATGCCTCTTGGTACCTGAGCTAACAGAGACCCACCAGCTTTTTCTAGGAAGTCACTTGGCTTAAAAAGATCTCATTTGTTGAGAGATTAGTGTGCTAGTTCAGTTTAGACTAGGTAACAATCTAAGGGCCATTCCATTTCCCAGATTCTGTAATTCCACAAAAGGCCACCCTTTAAAAATGTACTTAGAGGAAGCCCTGAGCAAATTCACTGGCCACTATTTCAGCGCTTTGTGTGGCAGTTCTTTTGGTCAGTACTCTTGATCCAAGAGTTTGATCTGCGCTGCTGCCTTTAGGGTCCCTGCGTATAGGAGGGAATAGTCCTTGGGTTTATTTGCTTTTCCTTTTTAACTGGTCTGGCCTCAATCATTCTCTAGCATTTGAGGTTATGGGCATTTTTTAGCATTTTGACTCAATGAACCTTGTTTTCTTGATGTGCATTTTAGAAGACAAATCTGACCTTGAAAACAGTGTGATGCAGAAGAAAATAAAAATCCCCAAACTTTCTCTCAATCATGTAGAAGAAGATGGGGAGATTAAGGATTATGGGGAAGAAGATTTACAGCTTAGACACATCAAGGTAACAAAATCTTTCCTTTTTTGCAAGTATGTGGGAGCATTTTCAGATTTTTGATAGCATAAGAATTCCAGTTTGGCCTCCTCTCACCGTATAAATGTCCACTGGTGTCACAGGCCACGATCTTTTCAGGTTGGGAAAGATTAGGACAGCTAACGTGTTTCTGGCCAACCTTCCAGGGAACCCTGCTTCATGCTAGGCCACCCAGCACCACACTGTTTGCACCATCTATGAAGGGTAATTGCGGTTGAGGGTTTGGATCAATGCCTCTCTCTCTGGCCCACAGCTCTGGAGAGGTCTCTGCTGAGCTTCAGGAACATTAAGCAGGCCGTTCTCGGGCAGCAGTTCCAAGCCAGTCACTATCACATTGCCCCAAACAGCTAATGGTAGACTCACTAGGAAATGGGCTGAGCCAGGTTCACAGAAGAGGGTGTATAACTTGTAAGAAAACTTTTGCATGAGGTTGCATTTCCTTTAGTGTGCACCCTAGTTGGTCTCCTTAGCCTCACTCGTAAACCTGCTGAAAATCTTGTTCAACAAGCCAAGTGTACTTTCTGTATAATAGGTACCCCAACAGGAAGGGAGGAGAAAGAAGGATGCTTTCTGCATCGACCACGGTCTGATTTTGGTCACAAAGTTAAGGACATTCCCAAGGTAGAATCCAAAAAATGCAGTTGAGTTCAGTTCATGCATTCATTTCACCCTTGCTATGGGCCTGGCCTTGTGCCAGTCTCTGGGGTCATGGAAATTAGCCAGATGTGGTCACTGCCCTTGGTGGTCTTATAGTGTCGTTGATGCAAACAGATATCTAAAGTGATCATGACAGTTTTAGCTGATAAATTCAGCTAGACTAGTGGATGAAATGACAGGATAGGATATTGTCATGTAACTGAATATCAGAGTCATGTTTGGGTTCTGGGGGTTTTTCTTGTTTTGTTTTTCTTTAAATTTCCAGAAACTTAGTGAGAAATTAAGGCAGGCTTGACCCGACACAGTTAAGTTGTCTAAAACCTTGTTTGTGTCCTCAGTTGTCTTTGCCTCCTATAAGCGCTCCCAGTCAGGAGAGCTCCTGGCCCTCCTGACTGGGTGAAGGGTTCCGTTGGTTCTATAATTCTCACTCCTCAATGGAAGCTTTGTCCACTCAAGCTGGAATTTCCTCCAGCAGCTGAAGCCCTTGGGTAGTTCTGGATAATTCTCTTCTCAATGAACTGTCCTCTCTGTATCCACCGTCTTGCTGAGCTCCAGTTTGGCCAGTGTCCAAGGAGAGGTTGGCAGATATGGGAGAAGGAGCCTAAGGCTGGAACTTGGGTTCCATGTTCTGGCTCTGGCTCTGGCTCTGTCTTTTGCTTCCCATGTGACCTGAGCCGAGTCCTTCCGCTCTCTGAGCCTCAGTTCTCTCACCTGTAAAATGAGGGAGTTAAACTGAAGAACTTTCCGATTCTAGCATTTTTTGAACTTTTCAGTTATGAAAATATTTATCAAGCCTTTGCCAAGTGCCAGTTCTGGGCAGGAGTGGAGAAACAGAGAAAATAAGACATGATTCCTGCCCTAGATTAGAGTAGAGTAGAGTTCTTAGTGTCCTTCTGAACATAAGCATTCTTGAGGAAAGGTTTCTTGGTGAAACGCCCTTTTACTCACTTCCATGTTTTTGTTGCTGAAGTGATTTGAGTGGTGACTTCCTTGGGATGGCTTGGCCTGGCCAGATTTCTCACTGATTCTCCACAAATAACACACTGAACACCCCCTGTAAGCAAGTCACTGCCTAGGCCTGTGGGTGGGGCAGGGGGGGCTGGGGAGTTGGGAGGGTGATGGTCATGGTATATAATATGTACCCAAGAGACAGAGTGATGGAATGGAAAAAGTGCCGGCCTGGGAAACCAGCATCCTGGTTCTGCCACCACCTGACTGTGTGACTCTGGGCAAGACCCTTCCTCACTCTGTACCTCTTGTTTCCCCACGTGTAAATTAAAGGGCTTTGACTAAGCATTTGCACAGGTGTCTCCAAGCACTGATGTTCTGTGGTTCTGTGATTCTAGGATTGTCTGGGGAAATAATGAGCTGCAGTCCAAGAAAAGTCCCAGCTGCCCTTGCCTGAACTGACTCTCGTTGTCCTACACAGAGACCTGAGGGGCGGAAGCCGAGCGAAGTGGCGCACAAGAGCATCGAGGCCGTGGTGGCCCGGCTGGAGAAGCAGAACGGCCTGAGCCTGGGCCACGGCACGTGTCCGGAAGAGGTCTTCGTGGAGGCCTCGCCGGGCACGGAGGACATGGACAGTCTGGAGGACGCCGTCGTGCCCCGGGCTCTGTACGAAGAGCTGCTGCGCAACTACCAGCAGCAGCAGGAGGAGATGCGCCACCTCCAGCAGGAGCTGGAGCGGACTCGGAGGCAGCTGGTGCAGCAGGCCAAGAAGCTCAAGGAGTACGGGGCGCTCGTGTCCGAAATGAAGGAGCTCCGCGACCTCAACCGCAGGCTCCAGGACGTGCTGCTCCTGAGGCTTGGCAGTGGTGAGTGCCCCGCAGGCCACCTGCTGCCCCACAGGGGTGGGATGCTTTGTGCAGCTCCCCTTCCAGGAGGGTGAAGAGGCAGGCGAGGTGCCCCTGAGGCTAGGGAAGGGCAGAGACTTGGCTCAGCAGTTACCTCTCCCCTCCCACAGTGAATCTGACGGACTTAGAATGCAGCAGCCTTAGCTATCTGGGACACAGTGGGGAACACTGAGAAGTGTGGCTCAGAGGAAAAGAGTCGACAGAGTATTTGCCACCACTCATTTATACATTCATTCAGCAGGAGGCAGTACCAGGGGTTATAGGAGATTTTTAGGAGACTAAAGAGAACTAATTGAGATCCTAAAAAAGTCTGTCCTTTAAGTGAGAAAATGATAAATGCCTTGGGAGCCATACGGATAAAACGATAAGAGTTCAAAGGGTAGAGAGAGGTTATGTGTAAGGGAGGGAGACTTCAGGAAGGAGGTGGGCCTTGAACTGGGCCTTGAAACTTGGGTGGTGTTTTGAGGCATAAGAGGAGGCTAAGGGCAGCAGTCACAGAGTATGAAAACACACCTGGAGCATACTAAGAAGGGATAATGCAAATGTGGTTTGAGGATAGGTAATTGAAGGCTTCCAAAACGTTAGCAGCCTGGGGTGTCTGGACTTGTTTTGGTAGGAATGAGAAGCATTAAAAAGCTTTTGAGCAGAGAAGCACATGACCTTAGGAAGATTACCATAAAGATGTGTAAAACTCCTTGCGGCTTGCTCATAGAACTCAATAGGCTCTTTTTTTGCACCTGATTTTAACAAAGCAGGTTTTTAGGTTTTCTCATCTAAGGTGATTTAGAAGCAGGGATAGGAGAAATCTGAAAGATGTCAGGTTTGACAGCAGGGAGAAATGACTGTCTACCAGAGAGGAAAGAGAAACACTCTTTCAAAACACAAGAATCCAGAATTATAAAAGATAGAGACCATGCAGTATTGAGGAAATCAGTGTAAGACAAGTTCATAGCCTCCACACCCCTGAGGACGGTCATGGATAACCCCACATCAATGTGCCACACTTAAAAAAGGACGTCATCTTGTCTAGAAACACAAGTTCTGTTCCCAAGGTTTATATTAAATACAATATTATATTCAAGAAGGAAGGTTTCTATTACCTAGCTCACAGATTTATATGTGAAGCCTCATTTCTCTTTGAAGTTTAGTTAAATGTGCTTTTATCCTTCTTTACTTATATTTATAGATGCCTTTTACTTCTTAAACTCCGTCCTCAGTAGATCTTCAGGATGGCCCAGGGAGTCAGCCAAGAGGCCTTTTCGTGCCTTTGTCACAGGGAAGGAAACTGAGGTTGGGGTTTACCCAGAGTCACTTGGGGAGGCAGAGGCAGAGCTCATCTCAAACCAAGTCTCCTGAGTCCTAGGCTGGTAATTTCCTCGCTCTGGGACTCTGTCTTGCCCTTGGCCATTCTTCCAAATCATTGCCTGTAGAGGTACACAGTGACACTAAAGGTCACATGTGGTGTGCAACTTAAAACGTTATTAAAATTCTTTATTGAAATAAAATCTCAAAGAGAAATCCTAACTGAAAATTTGTGAAAGCCATATTGGTCTTGAAGTAGGAGTGGGGAATGAAGAGAGAACTGAAATTTTCCAAGAAAAAAAGCATGTCCTGGTCTTCAGCTAAATGACTTATATTTTCATCACACTCTGCGTGCTGTGCCTTCTGTAAACTTCTCTAGGGGTTGAAGGGGAGACACAATAACAACACAAACTCTCTACAACCTTACTTTGATTCCCAGAGAAACTGCCTGTTTTACGTGATCATGAACTGAGCTTAAACTCCCAAAACCACTCCTAACCCCTCTGGGGCAAGAAGACACTGCATTTTACATCAATATGTGACTCTTTAGTCTTAAAACACTTAAGCAAACTTGACCTCAACCATGATTTTATGTCTTGATCTTTCCAGGCTCTCCCATCCCACAGGCCTTGAATTACAAGGGCCAATGGCTGACTCTTCCCTGATCTGAGTCATCGTCGTCATCACAGTGGGATGGATTAAATAGAAATCAGCTCAGACCACAAACACGCATGGAGCAGCCATCATTTGCGGTACCCTGTGCTGTGGGCATCGCAAGTGCCCCAGAAAAATCACACTCACTGTCTTGGCCTGTGAAAACTTAAAGTCCATTGATTGGCACTTGTTAATTGCAGAATGATTATGTGCCAAGTTCTAAGACAAATCCACAAGAATATAATAAAAGGGCCTCTACCCTAAGGGGAGGTTGGTTATTCTCATAGATCTAGTCTAGTCTCTGGAACCAGCCTTGATTCCAGCCCCAACTTCCCTACTTCCCAATTCCATGGCTTTGGGAACCTTTTCTTTCTCCTTTCTTCCCTTTCTTCTTTGCTTGCTTCCCTGCTTTTCTTTTTTATTTCTTAAATATTTACTGGTTTCCTGCTGTGTGCCAGGCATTTTGCTTGTTGGTAAGATTTCAGTTTATTTAAGATACAACCCTTGCCCTCTGCCCTCGAGGAAGTCAAAGTTCGTTGGTGGAGACAGCCACTGACAAAGTCAGTGACAACGCAGTACATAAGTGCCACCACAGGGACAGAAGCACACAGGCTGTGGGACAACGTAGGAGGGGCACCCACTGAATTTGGGAGGATCAGGGAAGAAAGGCTTTCTGAAGGAAATGACTTCTGAGCTGGAGCCTAAAGTATCGATTTTTGTTATCCAGGCAGGAACAAGTGGTTGGGAAGAGTGAGGAGCAATCTAGGAGAACACGTCTCTGAGCCTTGATGTTCTTGTCTGTAAAATGGAAATAATGATATCCTTCTCAGAGCCTTGTGACATAATGCATAGTGCCTGACCTTCTGTCGATGCTAAATTACTGTTAGCACCTTTCTCACACTATTTAGTGGAGGGGCTAAGACAGAGTCTAGTTCGGTTTTTAACTCTGGCTTCCCCAACCAGTAATTGGCTGTATGACCTTGGACGGGTTAACTAATTCTCTGCCTCTCTGGGTCTTCTCTTGTAGAAGACATTGTGTATGTGAGTAAGTGTGTGTGTGAGTAAGTGCGTATATATTCATTTGTTCAGTCAGCGAACATTGACCATGTGCTTTCTGCTCCTAGGAACTTGGGAAGTTATAAAGAAACTGAGACATTGGAAGTTGGGGAAGGAATAGTGATGAAAGTAAACATATAAGCATATAATTAAAATTCTAGAGAAGGAGCCAGCATTTGAAGGTGGAACTCTCTCATGATGAGTCTGGGAAGAAACTCCCCTATTATATATAATAGCAACTGATCCATACAAAACACCAAGAAACCTGAAACAAGGCCAAAACAAAAAACAAAAACCACCAGAAAGTGACCAAGAGACCATCTCTGATTCTTGGCTTGACATGCCCTGTAAGGAGTACATTCCTGGCCTGGAGTTGATGTTTGGCCTGAGCTATACCATCCTTGGGCCCCTGGGCCTGGCTTGAGCATTGTACATGGAAGCCTGCGCTTGCGTATTTTTACATGTCCACCCTGCACATGGGCCCAGCTGGAAGGCCTTTGTCTCACTTGGGTGCTTAGTCATTTACACCATAACAGGCAAATTCAGGGACAAGGGAGGCCAACAGGTCAGGAGATGCTTAGGTTAGAAGGAAGATTCCCTGCTGGGAAGAATCATTGCTGGTTCTCCTAGGAATTGGGGTCTTCTAGGTGGTAGATGGGAGTGGGCAGAGAGTAGGAGTCTGGCTTCTTGAGCTTGATGGGGACCTCAGAGTGGTGAGCAGCGCCCCTAAAGGTATAACGGTATACCCGGTAGAGAAGAGATTGAGGGCAAAAGGGTGGGGGACAGCAGCAAGATGGTATAACATGTTTCAGAGACATCACTGGGTGGCTCACTTCCTCATTTGTGCATTCATTCTTCTTTCATTCCACAAATACACACTAGATGGATTTAAACAGGAAAAAAATGCTCTAGAATATAGAGTCATGGAGTCATGAAAGAACTAGAGAGAATCTAGGCTGTTGCCCTCATGTTCCTGATGAGGAAACAAGCCCAGAAGGTGTCATGGGCCTATTCTCAGGGGTGTCCTGACACCTGGTCCTGTGTCCTCTCTCTGGGCCCTCATCCCACGTGGCCGCCTTTAGTTCTTGGGATGTCAATGTCACGGACATGGAAGTGACCCCTCTGCACAGCCACCCCTTCCCCCAAAAGACATCTTTCTGTAAAACAGAACTTTCCTTTTTCTATGATCTTTGCGTGGAAAGCACCCCTCTCTGATGGGAAGGAACCTCACTCTCCTGCCCTAAGGGTCCCTTCTCTTGGGACCTCCGTGACAGTGTCAAAATTAAACGAGGACGCATGTGTAAAGAATATAGTAGTTCCCCCTTTTTCACAGTTTTGCTTTCTTCAGTTTCAGTAACCCATGGTCACCTGAGGTCTGAAAATATTAAATGGAAAATTCCAGAAATAATTTGTAAGTTATAAAGTGCACGCCACTCTGAGTAGCATGATGAAATCTCACACCATCTCGCTCCATCCCACCCTGGGCATGGGTCATCCCTTTGTCCAGCGTATCCACAGTGTATACACTACCCACCCATTAGTTATTTCGTAGCCATCTCAGTTACCAACTGTCCCAAGTATCACAGTGCTTGGTTCAAGTAACCCTTATTTTACTTAATAATGACTCAAAGCTCAAGAGTTAGTGATGCTGGCCATGGGAATATTCCAAAGAGAACCCATAAAGTGCTTCCTTTAAGTGAAAAGATAGCTATGTATAGGAAAAATATATAGTATATAGAGGGTTAGGTGCTATCCATGGTCTCAGGTATCCACTAGGGGTCTTGGAACGTATCCCCCGTGGATAATAGAGGACTATTGTATAGACCTGTAACCAGCATATTCTAAGTGTTCAATAAATGTCAGTCCCTTTTTCCTTCCCTTCCCTTCCCGCCTCCCCTTTCCTCCCTTTCCCTTCCCTGCACTCCCTCTCCCAAGGAAATAAATGCTGGGGGTGCAAAAAGCTTGAAGATATTCTGATTCGTAAAGTACAGATTTATTTGTGTATGTATCCATTTCTTCATTTATTCATTCAACAGACATTTAATCAAGGGTATGCTTTGTGCCAGGACTTTGTTAGGTGCAGAATATAGAAATGACCAAGACAGTCCCTTTTTAAATCATTCACCAGCTAGGAGGTTAGAGTGGTGCTTATTAAACTGGGGCCTGGCAGACTCAGAGAATCCTAAGGGAATGAAGGGCAAGAGAACAGTGGAGAGCCCGTTACAAGGGTGAGCGCTGGTGTCTGCCAAGGAGTAACCTCCGGAGTCTCTCTCAGTTAGATTCCTTGTTCTTAGAGGTCAAAGGCCAAGCCTTAGATATCCTCTTCAGTTTTTAGCACTGTAAGTACATCTTAGATAGTTAAATTCATTTGTGTGATTTGGGGTAATGTCAGTTCAGCTAAGGCTCAAAGAGGCTCTGTGAGGAATGTAGGAAGGAGGAGACGTAATCCCTGCCTTCAAGATGGACAGTTGGTCCAGCGGGGAGTGCAGACATGTATACAGCAGAACAGTCCAGGTGCTATAATTGCAGGAGGGAGGCATATGGTGGTTTTGGATTGTGTGTGTGCTTTGTCAGATGACGTAGGTGAAATGACGAACTCTGACCAGAAGAGGTATAGATAAAGGGAATAATAACAGTAATTCATATATGCATGGCACTTTACAGGTTTCAAAGCACTTTGACATTTTTATCTCATGGGACTATTCCGATAACCTTATTGCGAGGCCAGGTATAAATTATTATCTCCGTTTGAGAGAAAAGAATACAAAAAGAAGAGATGACGTCCCTGTTGGCCAGATCACAAGCTGGTTGAAATTTTTGAAGAAGGAGAAAGCCATTGCGGCCTACAAACCTGTCTTGGCTCTTTAGAGCTGAGTTTCTGTCACCGCTGTTCCCCTCCAGGCTCATGCCTTCTGTTCTGCCCAAGGTCCGCGAAAATACCAGCTTTGATCTTTAAAATCCTTTGCGGTCTAAGCTGGATTCTTTAAGCACAGGTCTCCCGATGGTGCCTTTGAAAAGGCAGCTAATATCAGCCACCTACCTCCTGCTGGCTTTCCCTGTACCGGAAGCAGCCAGGGCTTTGGCAGAGCATATTACCTGGGTTTGAATCTCAGCTCTCTCATTCATTACCTGTGCAACTTCAAGTAAATGTTTTAACCCTTTCAGCCTCTGCTTTCTCCTCTGTAAAATGGATATCTTCATGCCTACCATGGACGGGCAGGAGAATCAGCTCAGTGATTAAGGGCTGTATGGGCCCTGAGGTCAGAATTATTGAGATTTTGAACCCTGGCTTTTCCACGGGCTAATCTTGTTACTTTGGGCAAATTACTTAACTCTCTAGGCCTTAGATTCCTCCGAGTCAATGACAGTACCAACTGTTATGGTTCTTCAGAGGATTAAATGAGCAAATGCATATAAAGACCTCTGCCCAGGGCCTGGCACGTAGTAAGTGCTCAGTGTGTCCAGCATTAACGACGTAGGATAATCTGAGGATGCACGTGAGATAATACGTGTATAATGCTTGGTACATCATAAGCACTCATTGTCCTACAGTAGAGCACAGATGTGGTTGTCTGGCATATCTTAATCCTTGGTCAAACCCAGGGTCTCCTGGAGGTTGCTACTGCTCTTCATGAGTCCTTAGAAATCTCATTTGAATAGCCTATTTTATAGCTAAACCCAGACTTGATTTCAAGCCCACTGGTCTACAGATTTCTCCCCCACCCACTTTTCCTGGGCAGAATTCCATCTTCCCAGCTCCAGTCCTGGACCATTTCTTTTGACCCCCTCAGTTCTTCAGACATCACTGGCTATGTCTCAATTTCCTCTTTGCCAGGGGTCTCCTCCTGAGGCCAATTTATCTCAGAGCTCTTTTCCATCTTCTTCAGGCTTTTCAGTTCATTCTCACCAATAAGCAGGAACACTCACGGAAGTTGGGCTTTGGGCGAGAGATGAAAAAGACCGGCGAGAGTCATCCTGGCAGGTTAGACTTTTATATTCTCATTGTAGAGGGGAGGCCCAGGAGGTCTGCATCTTGCCAGACGCCCCCGTGAGTGATGGAGCAAAGCCAAAACCACTGTGCCCTGTGCCTCCTTATGCTGGATCCAAGGAGGGAAAAGATCTAGCATGAGAACTGGATCTGGACCTCTTAAACATGGGTCATCTTCCACTTTGAAGGACTTGCTGCCCTGTTAACTGAATCAGAATTAGCCATGGTTCATCTTAAATTATTTTAAGAGCTGCTTTCAGAGTGGCAGGACAGTCCAGGACCCTCCCTCCTCATTCTCCCTAGAGTTCACTTTTCTGAGGCAATGGGGGTGGTGCTGAGGGACAACCCTGGCCTGTCCCTTTGCTACCTGCTCAGGCAGTCAGAACGTGCAGGAGTTGCTGGGCTTTCTCCATTGCCAGAATAGGAATATGCTTTTTGGTCTTTGGCTTTGGTGTGGCCATGTGACGGGCTTGTTTTCTGCTGGATTTTGCCAATCAGAGGAACGGAAGTGGGAGAGGTGGGAAGGGGTTCCTTAGGGGCAAGGGCTGGCCTCTCTGAACACCTACATTGGGCCTGAGGGTAGGTGCTTTTCCTGCATAAAACAACCCTAGTGGTAGAGAGGATCATCAGATAAAGAAGCAGGCTCAGAGATTAATATCTTGCCAGAGGCCACACAACCAGGAAATGGTGGAGCCAACTTTCAAAACAGGCCTGTCTCACTTGTCCATGCATCAGGCAGCCCAATCACACAGGCACTCACTCCGCCCTGTGCTTCTGCAGTGGCCCTGTCTCCTGCCTGCTTTTATGATTAGGCCTCCTTCATGTGCTGCAGTGGGTTCTCGGACTGCTAGACCTTTGAGCTATTATTGGGTGGGATGTTTCCTGCTTAATTTAAGAGCCCACCATTTCTGTAGTTTTAGCCTTGCCCCACTAAGAGGCCAACCAGAAAATTCCTAGAGTTTTTATAGAAATTATCTCTTTAAAGAGAACCCCATCCCACCTCTCACCCCCATCTTATTGATGGGAACACTGAGAACAGAGAGGAAACAGAACATGCCTATGCCATGCGTAATCTGAACAAATTAATCATCATGAAGCAGTGAAGGTTAATGTGCAGCCAAGATGGATGGATGGAATCAGCTAGCCGTCGGGGTTCAGCAAGGCCCAGAGGCTGGCCACACCTTTATTTGCTGTTCTGGGTGTCTCTTTGAGTTTGGTTGGAAGTAATTCTCAGAGTCTCAGCACCTTCGTCCCATAAGGAGCCCTAGAGCTCACCTAGTCCAGCCTCCTGCACAGGCCAGGAAGCCTTTTGTAGCCTCCCTGCCAAGCGGTCACCCAGCCTCCCATAACATTCCCCTAGAGAGAGGAAGCTGACACACTGCCTTCCAGTGCAGCCCATTCCATTATTGGATGGCTCTGACTGTAGGAAATGTTTTGGCGCAGGAACATTTATCAGATTCTTTGAATGTTCCAGGCCTTATACTGGGCACAGGGGAGTTAGGTAGCTCAGACCATATTCCTGCCTTAAGGAAGTCACAGTCTCACCAGCAGAGAGTTGGAATGCAGTGTGAGCCTTGCCGCGCTCCTTGGCTCTCAGGGTGATGGAACAGGATCTACAGGAAGGCTCCTTACATGACTGGGCAGGGGTGCCAAAGGTAGCAGGAGAAGGCTTCCAAAACAAGGAGCTAGTTAGATTTACCCAAATGAAGAAGAAGTGAACGATATCAGACAACAGGAGAACCTGAACAGAGATTTGGAATTATGAGAGAGGCTGGCTTATTCAGGAACCCCAAGGTTCTGGCTGGACTGCAGAGTGAAGAGGTAGGTAGGAGGGAGAGCCAAGGCTGCAGAGGTAGGCAAGAACTAAAACTGTACAGCCCCTCCTGCAGGTGGTACCCGAGGGTCTCCTCCCCACTGGAGTGACCTGGGGCACGGCCCTTCAACCTCTGAGTTGCCACTTCTCTGAACCAGGCAATTCAATCAACAACCATTGAGTGAAGATGAATCACAGATGGTCCCCTGCTCTGGACCGGCTCATGGCCTGAAGGGGAGGGAGATCAAGCACGGCCAAAGTCATGGATTAATTTGGTTGGGAGACATGAGTCACATGATGTAGCTGCCTCTTTGTAACACCTGCCCTCAGGTGCTCACCGGGCTTCACAGCAGCCGTCTGGGAATCTGAGGGCAGTCCTCGTGCCACCTACTCCACTTATTCCCACCACAGCCCCTCGGCCCCCAAACCCAGCCAGTGCTGGTCCAGGACCTAAAGCCATTTCACTTGCATTCAGTCATGGGCGGGGCCTTCCTGGCTTCTCTGACAGGGCAGACCCATGCTGTTCTCCATAATCCTGCATTTAGATGCTGTCTGGGCCCAGATAATTGGGTGGGGAGGGAGGTAGAAGAACCACAGATGAAGAACCAGCCCAATTTTCTCTGGCCACCAGCTGGCAGAGGACTGGCTCAGAGCTCCTAGAGGTGAGATGAATCCTAGTGACATCCACTTCTCCTCCCCACCCCCTGCACATTGTGGCGTTCTTCACAGACCCCTGGGAAGGTCAGGGAAGGTCACTAGTGAGAAGCTTGTGAGAGCTGAAAACTACAGTTAGCTCAGGAGGTGTAGGGTAGTGGAAAGAGCAAGGCTTTGGAGTTTATAGCCCTGAATTCAAGCAGTCACCACCTGTGTGATTTTTGACAAATTACTTTACCTCTCTGAGCCTCTACAGAGATAATAAGATCTGTTTTGCAGGCTGCCATGAGAATTAACTTCTTTCATTCAACACATGAATGTTGATGTGTACCAAGGACATTGTGCTGGGGTAGAGAGCAGTGGACAAGCCTATGGCTGTCCTTGGAGTTTCCATTCTAGCCAGGGGCATGTTAAACAAATAATCACTGGACAATAGAGTGAAAAGTGCTACAAAGATGAAAGGTACCCTGATGTAAGGTGCGGACAAAGAAGACATTCAATAAGCGTCGACCACCTTTCCTTTTCCGCGAAAAACGTGTCATTTGAAATGGTCATTCGCGATTCCTCAAAGTGGGAAAGATACCTTGACCCCCCCTCACTGGGGACCTGGTCCCATTTCTGCCACCACTTTCTTGCTGGGCTTCTCCCCCATAGCCAGAGAGCTCTGTCAGGTCCATTCCAGCTCTGCCGCTCTGTGCTGCTGACTCCCTAAGGGACCAACCCCACTGTGGGGGCATCCAAGTAAGCTGCAGGGATCTTGCCAGGCCCAGGACCTCAAGCTAGAATTGCTTCTCCTGCCTCTGCCCAGCAAAGCCTGTTCTAGCCCTCACTCGTAGAGGCACTCAGAAGACAGAGACAGGAGGGGGCTCCCAAAGAGCCGCTGCTGACTGTGACTCTGTCTACCTGCCTGACTGCCCCTCTACCTTCCTTAGACCCTACTTACCTATCAAAGCTCCAATCAGAGCTCACCTCTTCCCTGAAACCTTCTGGGATCACTGAGCCAGGGATGATCTCTTCCTCCCTAAATCTGTGCAGATCGTCACACTGCCCACTTCCTGTTCAGTCAGTGAGCCTTGATTATGTGCCACTTGCCTTCACCATAAGAAGACAGCTACCTTACCCCAATCCATTACTCCCAGCGGGCTCCCTCCAAACCCCAGCACAGAAGTTTGTGGCCATCCTTCTGAAGACTTCCTAGTCTCCTCCAGAAGTAGCACACCGTCCTTTGCTTCTGTTCCCAAGTATTCATCCTAACTCTTGTTAGCAGCGCAGAGTGGTAATGATCTGTTGCCTGTCTCTTTCCACTGCTGGATGGTGAATCAAGACCATCTAGTCCAGGACTGGAACTTAGTAGATTCTCACTGAAGGAATGAAGCCAGATCTGTCCTTGCCTCACTAGAAGCATAATGGGACTAAGAAACAGATGTGTAGCTACAGCAGCAGGTGAGAGTGGCCGATACCTTTTCAGAGGGCGTGATGGGGTTCATAGAGGGGGACCCATTTGCCCGGCTCTTGCCTGGCTCTTGGCTGTCTCCCCTGTCTCTTCCCAAGGCCCTCACATAGCTGTTCCCATACTCGGGTCATTTTCAACAAAGTGGAATCATCTTTTTTTCTACCGAATCTGTGCCATGGTAGGTGTTCTGTATGCATTTAAGAATTTTGACCTGATTCGCTTTGTATTTTTGAAGAAACTGGAATTATACCTATAGCAGAGAAACTTCCTATTCATTTCCAGAAGTAAATGGCAGGATTTAGTACTTCTTTAGTAAAACCTAATATTATTAGCATTTCTCTTTGAACAGAAATCAGAAATGGTATTTAGTGTCCATATATATTATATATTATATGTCTTATGTTATATATTATATACATGAAATAAGTGGTTTCTGAATCTCCTAAAAGTAACAAGCATTAAATTTTTAGAAAGGTTTTCAGAAAGAACAGCATTAGTCCAATTTAAGATAAAACAAAAAAAGGTATAATTTGATTTATTTGTTGTGCCAACAGACATTACCAAGCCCCTTACTACTCTTTGCCATGATTCCCATTTTATGGAAGAAGCCTATGTGGCTTAAAGCGGGAAGGAAAATAAAAGAACCAGGGTTTGCACTATATTTTCTAACACTAAATCCAGTGTTGTCCATCAAATCACAGTTATCCATATGCTATAAAACAGCATTTCAGTTGTTAAATTCTCATCTTCTCCAGAACTGGGACATGCCTTATTTGTGTCTGGGTCTCCAGTGCCTCTTACAAGGCCTAGATCTTGGTATGCAGTCAGCGATTGTGTCATGACTGGGTTCATGAATGACTGAATGAAAAGACAAGTACTACCTTTTATTTTTTTTTAAAGGCTTCCTTCACCCAGCTGAGAGGTTTCTCTCCATGGAAGCTATATTTTCCCCCAAAATAAACCTGAAGTAGATCAAAAGGCTTTTTTTTTTTTTTTTTTATTCCTACTCTTCTCACAAAGTGAAAAAAGTTCCTTTGTTACTTAAAATATCTGCGCCAGATCGTACAATGCTGTCTCTGAGCACAAGTGCTTATTATTGTGGCTAATTTGGTCACATGTGTTTGAAGGAGAACAATGCCTCAGAAATTTTTAAAAGCAAAACAGCAATCTTAAGCATTTGTTGTAATGAGATGTAAATTGCCAACATCAGTAGTAGAGCCGACTAAAATTTGCAATGAAGTGTTTTTCTCCCCCTCTTAAATTAAAAGCACTAGAGGCCCTCCCTCCTTCTCCCCAAAGAAACCACGTGCTTTTTTGTTCCTTTTCTTTCTGATTCTGTAATACTAAACTCTCCGCTTTCCTGATTCATTCCTTCATTTATCTGCCATTTCCGAGCCTCTGTCTGAGCATCTGTTCTGTGCCTGCCTCAGTGCCAGCCTCTTCCAGAGGCATCATCAGCCTGCACGGTGGCTATTTGGTAATCCCCATTTTGCAGGTAGGAAAATGGAGGCACAGAGAGGTGAGGTGACTTGTCTAAGGTCATGCAGCTGGGATTCACACTCAGGTCTCCTGACAAATGGCTTGCAAGATGTGCCTTTAGCTGGTCTGCCTTCCTTGCTGGGCCTCAGGCACCAGGTGCCTTCTATATACAGTGCTGGAAAAGGAGACAGTTGAACATCTGGCAGCCACAGGGTATTGAAACAGTGTTCACCGAGAGACTATTAGGAATAGTTCTCCTTGAGAGCCAGGAGATCCCAGGACAATAACCTCGAATTTGACAAAATTCCATCAGTCCCTGAGAAGACTAGTATGAGCACAGGGGAGCAAGGGTGTGCCATGGAGTGCAAGGTTCTGCTCTGAGCTGGGCCTCTGCTGGGCACATGGGGTGAAAGAAGACCAGCAGGGCCCCTGGCTCACAGAAGCTACAGCTTAGTAGTGGACTAACTTGAGCCCCCAAGTAGAACGCGTGTGTCGGGGAGCCATCGTGGGGGGTGAGCTACCATTTACTGAGCTAGATTCTGGATTAATCACTTCACATATATGGTTAACTCATTTACTCTTCAGTCTCACCAAGTCGCTGTTGTCATTCCTCCTTTCAGGTGAGGCGACAGGGTCAGGAAGGTTAAGTGATTATTGATGTGTAAAATACTTGTTGAGGATAGAATTTGAACCAGGCCCTGTGCTGAGCCCTGGACTCTGACATATAAAGACGCAGCCCATACCTGTCCTCAGGCCTCACCATCTAGTCGGGAGACAGGCGTAGAAACAAATGAGTGCATCTGATTATCCTGGGGTGGTGGGGAGGAAGGTGGAGGGAGCTCAGCTACCTGAGGAAGCTCACAACTCACCTAAACAGCAAATGGCAAATCCAGAGTTTAAACTCTAGTCCAACTTCAAATTCCAAACCCAAGCATGGAGAGAATTACTTACCTCCATTTGAGGCAGCTGGGGCAGCTGCATGGAGGAGGTGGCATTTGATTCAGGCTTTGAATCCCTCCTTGTCAGAGTTTGAATAGGCGGACATCATTGTGAATAGGATGATCTGGAGAGGAAACAGCACAAGCAAAGACTGGGAGGCAGGCAAGAAAGGTGTAAGGCAGAGAGGGATGGGCAAGACACTTCAGAATGGAGTCTGACTATGGGGAGGGGCCCAGCCAGGGGGCGGAGACTTGCTCATTCTGGTGTCCCTTAGGTGGCCCTCCACAGCCATCTGAATCTTCCATTCTCCTGGCTAAATGTTTCCAGTTTCTATTTGTCAACCTTAATTTCCAGTTTAGGGGCTACAGAAAAGGTTACAAATATTTGAGGACAGTTGCCCATCCCCTAGCTCCATCCTCAAGCACTGCAACTCAGCAATAGGCGTTATTTCAGAATCTCTGCCTCAGCCCATGTAAGTCTCTTCCTCCCCCACAACTCTCTCCCCTCTCTCATGTCATGACATTTACTGAGAGCCTGCAATGTGCCAGGCACTGTTTTAGGTGCCAAAATGACAAAGAGACAACAACTTTGCCCTTGAAATGCTTCACAGTCTAATGTGGACAGCAAACAGATTGGCATATGACTACAAACATAATTTTCTGGAGTTTGAGACCAGAAATGTAGAGACCTCATACCTGGTAGTGATCAGAACAAGGCCTCACAAAGGAGACACCTGCACTTCGCTCTGAAGTCTGACCAGGGGCTTGGCAGGCAGATGAGGGGGCATTTAAGGCCAAGACAATAGTATATCCAAAGGCACAGAGCCCTGGGTCAACACCACACATGGGGGACCTGAGCAAAGGTATGGGGAAAAGCATGTAGTGAGCACCAGAGGTAGAGAGGAGGCTGGTTGCTCTGGGTCTTAAGGAGGCTTTGGTGTGTGATTTAATTTTGAGGGTAATGGGGAGCCTAAGCAAGGAAAGACATAGTCGTGTGAAGATCTCTGTGGCAGCCATTGTGGAGCTGGATGGTGGAGAACCAGACCGAAGTCAGAACTGAACTGGATTCATTCTCTATTCTCTTTGTCTCACATCTGCCTCTCATAGAAGGAAAAGGCTTTAGAGAAAGGACACGATCTGATCTTCCGAAGATGACTTATGAGCCACGGGCTGCGTGGACCTCCTCCTCTCAGCCCATTTCTTTTTCCTGTCTCTGAATGTTAGAGCAGGAAGAGACCCCAGAGGCCAACTAAGCCAAGCCCTTTAGGGGAAACTGAAGTAATTACTTTTTCCCCAATTTAAGGAAAGATCAAATGCTCCACTTGAGTTTGTATCTCAGAAATTCAATCTGATAATGCAGAGAGAGGAAAAACTTTGGCATCTGCTTCTGAAACTTTAGAATTACTAATTCATTGTTGTCATTCTTTTATTCATTTAGCAAACATTCAGAGAGCACCTACCCCATGCCAGCTGCAGGGGACAAAGAAAAGAATAAGACTTAGGCCCAGCCCTTGAATAGGTAACAGCTCTTGGGAGATGCGATCAGAATGATTATGATGCTATCGGTCCTTCAGTCTGCCAGCTTCTGCATCTGCAATTCACTTCCTGCAGATGCACAATTAAAACACAGCAGAGCCAGGAATGGGATCTAAACTCACTCTACCAAGATGAACCAAGCTTTTTCATCTGCATTGTTCTGCTCCTCAGCCATCTTGCATTCAGCTTTGTGCAACGCTCATACTTGAATTGTAGAGACTGCAGAGATTCTGTCTTGCAAATGGCAGCTGCCAGCAACTCAGGAATGATGTTCTGGGAAGCCTTGTCATGAGGAATTTTAGTAACAAAATCACCGATACCTTCCCTACGACCAGCCAAAGTCTAGGCTGTGGCGATTGAATATAGAACTGCATCCAGATTTTTTTTTTTTGCCTTTTTATTATTGTTATTTTTTATTATGGTGGCATTGGTTAACAAAATCCAGTAAGTTTCAGGTGTACAATTTAACAATAAGATACACACACACACACAGACACACACATCCAGACTGTTGATGAGGTCTTTAGTATATGAAGAGCCCTGTACCAAGTTGTCCACATGGTGAGGGTAAGAGAAGGTTGAACCATGAAATTTATCAGTTATTTAAGTTATATGCACAGCTGTGGGGGACCTGCCATGGCAGTAGCTAAATCTCTGATCCCAGAAAACTCCTGAAATGTTTGCACAGGGAGAATTTCCAGGATGCTAAACTCTCCATTGGCCTTTGGAGTTGCTCTCCTACAAAAGTTAATTAAATCATTTGGCCTTATTTACTTACTTTCATCCTGTTTCTCTGCCCCTTGGTCATCAAGACACCATAGATGATTTAAAAAATAGTCCATTATTTTTACAAGCTAATCGAGGAAAAGATATCCCCCATAGAAACCACCACCATTTATCCGGCTTCCTTTCACTGTTTAATCTGCACATAATTTGTGTTGATTGCATTAAAATAAAAATCAGAGTAGCTGCTGGATCAGGCAGTCAGGGGTCTAATCTGTATTGTATTTTAATTTCTTGGTTGAAATGCTCCTGTCTAGATACTAGGTCTTGGGGAAGTGGAGACCTTTGCGTTTTGCCCCACCTCCCACCCCACTGCTTTTTCCTAACCTCTGTTCATCCGCCGTGGCCTATTCCACTACAGGCTGAAGAGATGGGGATTTTGGCAAATACACAATTTGCATATTGCGGTAATTGCAACCCCTTCTCCACCCGGTCTTAATGGGACCTCTTTCCTGTGCAGAAGTTGAGTCCCCTACATTTCCATTCAGTGACACCCCAAAAGAGTGCTTCTCATTCATGCTTAATTAGAGTCTAATCCATTCTTCCAAGTTTCCAACTTTTTGCTTGTGACGTTCATATCTCATATTATTTTCAAGCCTGGGTTTAAGTGTAGTCCAATGGACAAAAATAAGCCAGCATAATTTTTTTTTTTTTTGTACCACTATGTGCTGATAGATGCATAGTTAAAAATATTTGCATTTTATTTTCCTTGGAGTTCTAGACAGATCTCTTTTCTTAACTGCCTAGGTCCCGCCATTGACTTGGAAAAAGTAAAGTCAGAATGTCTCGAGCCCGAGCCGGAGTTACGGAGCACTTTCAGTGAGGAAGCAAATACGTCGTCCTATTACCCCGCTCCTGCACCTGTCATGGACAAGTATATCCTAGACAATGGCAAGGTAGTGTTTCAAGCTCAATATCGATTCCCTGCAAGTGTTTGTCAGTCAGAATAAAGATGAAGAGTATGGTGGGGCTTCCCGAGGCATAGCTCAACTGGTTGGCCTCCTGGCCCAGCCCTAAATAGCTATTTCCTGAATTCTTGTATTTTAACTAGTGGACCTTTACTGGGACTTTTTCATTTTCTCTTCCTTTTTTTGAAGAAAAAAATGTTGGGCCAAAACAACTGTAAAACTAAACTGACGTTTTAAAATCGCTTATTAGTGAGAAAGATTTAAAAAAATGGTAGTTGATGAAAACTGTCCTACTCTTCTATGAAACTGGATGCATAAAATTTATAAGGTGAAGTAGAAATGAAATTTCTGATATATATCAGTATACATATATATAAACAACTCACTATGTATCCATTCACCATTTATGAAATATCTATGTTCCAAGCCCTGTGCTAGATGCCAGGGATACAGGATGAATGAGACTTCCTGTCCTTAAGCTGCTTTCCAGCTGTATATTCAGTGGTGGTTAGCCCACAGTCATAGGACTCCATATAACTCCTCATCTTTTCTTTTAGACCCTTGGAAAAATCATGAAAGAAAGCCTGAGCACTATTAGTAATTATATCAGTACAGGGGTGAAAAGCAGTGGAATAGCCTTTGGAAGTCTTAAAGTCACATGATGATTCAGCAGCGGGGCAAGAAGAAAACTGTTTTATCCTTCTCACATCCAAATGAATTCGTCTTGGAAGAAGCCCTTTATCTAGGCACGGTCAGATTCAGTTTTAGTGTTTTATTCTCTGCCACCATGGCATACATTACAAACATCAGCTCTCCTTCTCCCCAAAGAGTCATCTGTGTCAGTCCACTTTTCTTGCCTTATGCTTGAAAAGGTCTCTGTTTATCCAGTATTATTCCCCATTGAGTTAATGAGAAGGAAAAGGTTGCCGTATTTGGGTTTGTCCAGATATATCCTTGCAATCGGCCAGACTGAACCAAAGCAAATAAAACCTGTTAGTCTTTCGGGTTCTCTTGGATATGCTGCCGTTTCTTCATCTCTCACTGAGCGCTTCCTCGCCTGCAAAGGCGGAACTCATAGGCCCATTCTGCATTGCCTTGCTTCAGCCAACAGACTAGAAGTCTGCTTTGCAGAGAAGAGATTGCATGGCAGAGCGGCAACAGGAGTCTGACTTCTAAGCATAGCACTATCTCTGTCCTACCCATGTGACCTTAGGTGGGTTTTTCCTTTCTCTGGGCCTCAGCTTCCCTATCTGTTGAAAGGTGGACCTGCTTGATGCTCCCATAGGACTTTAGTGATTCAAACTGTATAAGTTTAGTGAACATTCCCCAATTGAAGATAAAGAAAAGAAAGGACTATTCTTTGTTGATTTCTTTTTACTCATGATCACGTTATGGAATGACTAAAGACTTTTTCTTAAATAGCTTCCAAAAGAAATCGATTTCTCTCTTGCTTTGAAAACTAACGAACAGTTTCTGAGCATTACTGGGGCTTCTTTTGCCAAAGTATTGCTTTTCCTCCAAAAAAAAAAAATGGGTCTCTTAAATCTCATTTAATTTTTTCACGTGACTCGCACAACAAATCTTGAAAATGGCGATTTTGTTTTTTCTTTGGTCGTTGCCTTCATGTTACTATAAAACTAACCTGGCTTTTGTTTGCAACTAATTTGTAGTCAGGCAGAGAACTTTATTAAGGTATGGGACAGGAAGCGGGCATACGGGGAATGGGTGGCAGATTCTCAAAGCAGCATCCCCACATCCCAGAAGTAGCCTTCATTGTTCTTAGCTCTGCTGTCATTTCTGGCCCTTCTCTCTCCTGCACGAACAAAAGCCTTAATCTCTGCAAAGGCTAGAGCACTGGAATGGGATCTGTTTCCTAGTAGGAAACTACTTTGTCCTACGAAACACATCACAAAGACATTTTCTGATCAGGTCCCACCCTACCAGATGTCATAATTTTAATAACCTCCCTTAGCATATTTTGGTCAAATAGTGAACTGTGGTTTATGGGAATAGGGCTTACCATAAAGTTACTTTCTGATTTTGTTAAGGTGCATTGCTTTGCTTTGTCTAAGATATTTTACTTCAAAAACTCATTGAATCATAAAGCTGCAAAGACCATTAAAGTCTAAGTAGTCTAATTTATACATGATATGGATAGGGAAAAACATCCAGAGAAGGGACTCGTCTACAATTATACAACATGTTAGAGGCAGGCAGGCAGGAGCTGGAAGCCAGATCTCCTTGTTCTCCGGCCAGCACTCTTCTCAGCCTCTTCTGCTGCATCCCTGAAAGCAGGCCATCGCTCTAGGTGACCCTGAGCTTTGCTGACCTCAGGAGCCCTCCCAGCATGCCCCTCTGATTGGTCTTACACAGGGTCATTCCTTTCTGTGCCGTACAGTCAGTCGGTCTTGTGCTTGAGTGAATGTCAGAAAATATTTTCTTCTTCGAGGCACAGCAGCTCATCATAACTGAAAGCCAGTGCCTTTAAAGCATATTAAATATGCCATCAGTTTCCTACTTTGGGTTCAGACTAGCTAGCTAGTCCTGATCACTTTGTAGGGGACAGAAGATGGAAAGCCTCAGCTCCACCCCATAGAGCTATAATGTGATGGGCCGAATCAGGTGGTAAAGGTTCTCAGTAGGCTAGAAATTCAGCAGGGATAGAACTAGCCCTGGAGTGGATAAAGGAGTGTTTTCTAGAATTTGGACAGGGGCTTGAAAGATTAGCAGGCTTAAGAAGTCATAAGAGAAGGCCTTCATTCCTGGACAGGGAAAAGGCATGAGCAGAGACATGAGTAGGGGAAGGAAGTAACAGTTACTGGATGTGTGCTGTCCTTGGTGTTTTACTCATGGTATCTCATTTAATCCTCACGACAGTTCTATGGATTATGTGGTGTTCTGCCTGTTGTACAGCAAAGTAAGGCTCAGAGAGGTAAAGTGACTTACCCAACATGCCTAGCTAATTAGGTAGAAGAGCCAGGATTCACATCTAGGGACAGAGGCTCCAGAACCCCTCCTCTTTCTATTACTGCTCACTAGAAGTAGAAGGAAATGAAAGCGTTTTGGAGCTTCATAGTGGGCTGGATGTAGCGATGGAAATGAAAGTTAGTAGGTTAGTTGGAGACAGGATTTTAGAGGGCATTTAAAGCTGACAGAAGAGGTCAGATTTGATGTGACAGGAAATGAGGAGCCATTCAAGAATCCAGACTTTGTGAAAAAGTGGAATTCATCTAGTCAAAGGAGGAAAGCTGTGTTTTAGGGAAATTAATCTGGCAGTTTACAGGGCGGGTTGGAGGGAGCGGGGACTGGAGACAGGAAGGCTAGCCCGTGGCATTTTTCCTGAATTTTATGTCTGCGGTGGTGAACTTCACTGGGTGCTGGCAAGGCACATGACCCGGCAGGTACAGAGGAAGACTCAAAAGGAAAAATAATTGAACATCGATGTGCGAGATCCGCTGGATTTTCATCCTGACACTGGCAGCAGCAGGAAGGCGGGAGGGCGTGGGCTTCAAGCTTACGCGGATTTGGGTTTGAATCTCGATTCTAAGTTTTATTGATAGTATGTCTTAGGAAATGTAATTTAGTCCCTCTGAATCCCTGTTCACATCTGTAAAATGAGAATAATAATTTCTACTTGTTTTCATCTCTTAAAGTCATTATGTGGATAAATAAATTAAAGGTACAATGCCTGGTTCATTACAGGTGCTCAAAAAATATTAGCGTCCCTTTTCTCTTATAGAACATTGACTAAAATGACTGTCATCTCTCTTCGAAGAACATTAAGTTAAATTAAAAGATTATAGGAAAGCAAGGCCTGGGGTAGGAAAGAGCGCAGAGCTGTGAAAAATTGAAGTTGTCTTCCATCTCTATGGTTTTCTGATTCTGAATTTAGTCCAATTCAGATTGCTTGTTTTTTTCCCTATCTCTGAAGCTTGTGTGGGTAGCTCCAGAGTGTCATCAAGGGAGGTGACTTGCGGTCCAGCAGGGAGCAGCAGGGAACTTGTCCCCAGCATGCCTGACCTGGCACACAGACTGCCCACCGGCAGTTCAGACTGCAGAGAAAAGGTCAGACCTGACCTTGGGTTGGTGTTGCCCAGCCAGCCCCAGGCAGCACGTCTCATTCCAGGATAGTCTTCTTGAGCCATGTGAACAGATTTGCGGTACTGAAGTTTGCAGCACAGAGGGGCCAGGTGCATCTTGTTATCTGATTTCATGCCTAGAGAGGTCTGAATGGCCTTTCAGGCAAAAGGAAGTGAAGTCAGATGTGACAGGTGGATTGTTTGCCTACTGACATCCATGGGTGGGCTGTGTTGCTTTTTTTTTTTTCTTTTTCGATGGTCGGAAAACCTCAGTAATTGGTGAAAAAGGAACTGTTGTGGGCTGACCTGTCTGCTCACTGTGTAGTGCCCACCTTCCTTTCCAAGCCAAGCGTCAGTAGAAAGATCTTTAATTATCTCTGAACCGCGGATATGTGTGCAGTCTCTCAGGCCAGAACTTCTCCCGAGGCATCTTCTGACCATGCGATGTTGATGACCTGCAGGTTGTTCTGAAGACAGGCACCTCTGGCAGAGCCTTTACATTCCCCTTAGAAAGTTCAGCTTATTAGTGGCTGCCTCCCCTCTGTCCCCACAGAGGCCACGTTCACCCTCCATAAACTCAGCAGAAACACAACAACATAAATGGCAGTGTCAGAGTCAAACAAATTTTTTAATGGTTAATGTTACCAAATTTTTTTTGAGTTGTTGAAAGAGCCAGAAAGGAGAAAAAAAAGTTGCAAAGCTTGTAGCTCACTGCTAGAGCATTCTGAGTCTTTAGCATTTATCAACTCTGCACTGAAACTTTCTGAGCGCTTCCTTCCTGTGCACCATCAGAATCAGACCAAGGGCACTGTGGTTGTGTTCAATTTAAAACCATAGATGTTCTGAGCCAGAAGGAACTTGGAGATGAAATCCAACTCTCCCAGTTCAGTTCACGGGGAACCGAAGCCAGAGATGGGAAAGAACTTGCGCAGATGCACCCCGACCAATGGCAGAGCCTGGACAGCTGCCTTCCCCACTCCGGCTGTCCGTGGTTTTCAAACTTAGCTATACGTTGTAATTACCTAAGGAGCTAAACCATCCTGAGACCTAGGCCCCGCCCAGATGAAATAAATCAGAATCTCTGGGCGTGGGGCCCAGGCACCAGCGATTTTTATAGCTCCCCGGGTGACCCCACGTAGTCAAGGCTGAGAGCCAGTGTGCTAGGAGGATGTATGTCCCAGGATGTTCACATTTAAAGGGGGAGAGTAACAGTGTAGCAGAGAAAGTGTTAAACAAATGTGTTCCTGAAATTTGGTGAAGTTCTGAGCAGCCTTGCAGTAACATTGAGGGTAGTTTAGAATCCCAGGTCTGCAACTTCACAGTTGAGTGACTTTCAGCTGGTTGCTGTACCTTTCTCATTCTGGTTTTTCCATCTGACATGAAAATAGCGTCCCAACACCTTCCTTCCAGGGTTGCCAAGAAGATTTGAGATAGTGGATATAAAGCACTAGAATAAGGCCTGGCACATTATAGGTATTCGATAAACGAGTTTTAGTATTTCCCTTAAAAAAAGTTAATTTAGCATTTATGGAACGAATCCCTTACAGTTGTGCAGGAATGTGTTTTAAAACTCAAGAAGTTTCCAACTGCCATCCCGTCTGACTTAACAGGTGCTTGCGTTCTTAATCCCTTTCAGGTCCACCTGGGAAGCGGGATTTGGGTTGATGAGGAGAAATGGCACCAGCTACAAGTAACCCAAGGAGATTCCAAGTACACAAAGAACTTGGCAGTCATGATTTGGGGAACAGATGTTCTGAAGAACAGAAGTGTCACAGGAGTTGCCACAAAAAAAAAGAAAGATGCAGTCCCTAAGCCACCCCTCTCGCCTCACAAACTAAGCATCGTCAGAGGTAGGTCACTGTAGCAGAAGCTGTCCTTTTACTCTTTCAGAAATGTAATAAGCACAACTCAGTTCCACAAGCACTTGCCGAAGCCTCTCTATGCCAGGCCCCCGGCTGGGCTTGGGGACACAGGAGCAGATATGGACCTGTCTCAGGAGAGCTCACATGTAACAGGGCCAATGAGCTGTGGACACAGTGCAGGGCAAGGAACGAGCATGGGAGAGGGACAGGTGGTGTGTTAAGGGAAGGATTCCTGGAAAATGGCGTCACTGAGTTGGGCCTCGGAGGATATGTCGGACACGGAGACACACATATGTAAATGAGATACTTTGGGAGGCAAAAGAATCTGGAACAGAGGCATGGAGGTGGGAAAGAGCAGTACGGAGAGCAGGAAAGGTCAAGACTAGGCGACAATTTGTTGGGGTTCTACCATCATGCTTGGGTCAGTTAATGAGGCAAAGACCAGCTGAGGGTCACTGGACTGAGCTGCTTTTCTGGTGTTTGAGAGGAGTTGGGGGGAAGGCAAAAAAGGCAGGGGGGCTATATGCTAGACACTCTGATTTTCCTCCCTTCCTCCTTCCCTCTCTTCCTCCCTCTCTCTCTCCTCTCTCTTCCCTCTGTCCTCTGTCTCTCCCTCCCTCTCTTCATTCACTAAGCTCTTACTCTTTGCCAGGCTCTCTACTGGGTATTGAGGACACATCTGCAAGGAGCTCATAGTTTCATGGAGAAGATGAACACAAGAACAGCTAGTTACTATACAGATAATACCAATTATAGAGAAAGGCAGGAAAGTGAACAGGAGCAGAGAGAATACTATAGTAATCACTATTCTGAGCAATGACTATGTTTCAGGTCCTGGGAGTTTTTCTGTGATTCTGTTTTAAGAAATGCTTTTACACACATTGATTCATTTAACCCTCATCACACCCCTACTATTGGCTACTATTATTATCCCTGTTTTATAAATGAGGAAACCAAGACACAGAGACATTAACTTGCCTAGATTATACAGCTTATAGGAGTGGAGGCAGGAGCCCAAGCCAGGAAGGCTGGCTTCAGAAGCTGTGTTCCTAACCATTGGTCTCTAAGTGTCCAGCTGCCATGTTTCGATGAAGAAAGTAAGACTCAATCAGTCACATTTTGAGCAGGCCCTGCACTAGGTGTTGGGTCAGATGACAGATATGTCCATGAACAGGTCAGGTAATTTCAGGGACTGATGAAGGCCGTGATGCGTCACCACGCGACATGGTAGGATGAAGAGGGCCCTGTTAGCTGGAGTTGGGGAAGGCCTGTTTGAGGATGTGGATGCGAGCTGGGAACTGGATATGGAAGAGGCAGCTCCGTGAAGGTCTAAGAGGTGCCGAAACAGGCCAGGTAAATTGCAGGTGCAAAGGCCAGCATGCTCAAAGGATGAGGAGGCCCCAGGCAACTGCAGAGTCATGAGTGAGGTCAGGGAGGTGGGCGAGATCTAGTCTTGTAAGGCTGTGATGGCCTAAGTGAGCATCCTGGATTTACTCTACTCCCAAGAGGAAGGCAGTGGAGGTGTTCGAATCGTGGAATAACCAAATGGAAGATCAGTTAGGAGGCTGATGCAGTGGTCTTGGGAAGAGGTGATGGTGCCATGGACTAAGGTTATAGCAGTAGAAGTGGAGAAAAATGGCCAGATTTAGGGGATATTTTGGAGCTCCAGGTGCAGGACAAAATTTAAGTGACCAGCCTGAGGTCACCACTACAAGGTTTCAGAGCCTGGATTCAAACCCAAACCCCCCGACTCTGGTCTGGGGCTTGTTCTGCCATAGCACAGCTGCCTCCCTTGCCTGGCTGACTCATGATTAATTGATTGAGGCAGCCACTTATTTTTCAACAATCAGAGGTAACCTTTAGTTAGCCCGCTGTCTGAAATGGCAGAGCCTGATTTGGGAGGTCACCCTGAGAAAAAGGCCTTCCTGGGGATGAAGCCCTGATCTGACTGATGGGTGGCCAACCTCTAATTCTGTTACGCTTGTTCAAATGTGACTGAGCAGGTCCCAGGTGCCTCCCAATGACCGGATGCCCTACTATTGCCTCATGGTTTAAAGACATCTGCTGTCTATCTCCCTCAGGCACTAGTCTGACCATACCTGATTTAGCTCCACACCCTCATTGCCCAGCACAAGGCCTGACGCACAGTAGGACTGCAGTAAATGAGGGTTGAACAAATGAAACTCTGAGATGTGCAAGCAGATTGCCTGACTGACCCTGGGTGTGATTTCTTATAAATCACTTTCCCTCTGTGTCTCAGTTTCCTCAGCTAAAAACTCACCTCTTAAGACAGTTAAGAGGGCTCTCTAGTTTTATAGTTTGGAAGTGGTTGTTTGAGGTGTGAAAAGAAGTTACCGACCTTTGTTGACAAGTGAGCTGCCTCCATGGAGCCGATACGACCTCATGATGGTCACATTGTTAAAGTTCACGATTGTTCAGTGCTTTTCAGCTTTCAGGCCCTCCCCTGTCGGCTTCCAGTGCAGTGTGATGGAAAGTAGAAGCTAGAACCAGGCCCCCAGAGCCTGGTGTTGAGCCCCAGCTCTGCTTTGGCTTACCTTTGAGCTATTTTTGTTTCTCCAAACCTAGTGTAGTACCAGGACCAAGTAGATGCTCGGTGTCTCCATCTATAAAGCCAAGATCACAATCCTTGTTCTTGCGACCCAGTGGACCAAACAGACATTTTTACTGTTCTTTAAACCCCATTTAGACGATGGTCAATGCAGCTAACTGGGTCCCCAGTGCTACCGAACAATCTAGCAGAAAACACCTCAGCTGTGTGGCTTGGGACCATCACACATTCACTGTCTTCAAGCCCACCTGCCAAGTCCTCTGAGTTTCTCTTACTGATCCACTTCCCCAACGTCCAAACCTTTTTTAAACCTTCTCTACTTTTCCCAAACATCGTAGTCTACACCTCTCTCTTTCTCAAAAGATGGCCTTGTCTCTTCCTTCACAGAGAAAAGAAGAGGGACTCCCACAGCTTGGGACCACCACACCTACAGACTAAATGTACCTCCCCCGACGCCCCATTCTTCTGCCTCAGGTCCTAAAAGAAGAGTTTTCTTATATTTGGGGCTGGCCATTCTTTTCATCTGGATCCCAGCCCACCTGCCTTCCTGAATACCTGTTCCTCCAACTGTGCTGCAGCCCCTGCATTGTTTCTTTTTTTCACTGATTCATTAAATAGATTTGATGATCTTTCTTAAAAAAAAAAAAAAAAAAAAATACTTCAGAGGCTTGCCTGCTAATACCTAGTTAGCTGCTGCTAGTTCTCTTTTTCCTTTTTCATATTCAGTTTTTGAGAGGGGTCTGCCAGTCCCTGCTCAGGTTTGGGTTGTACCCCAGCCAAGGCCAGGCTTCAGCCTCCCAGTCCTCTGTTTATCCTGCCGCCAGTTTTTCCCAGTGACTTCCTCCTTCCAGATCTAGGTATACAGAAAGCACACCTCCCTCTCAGCACTGGGCACAACCCTTCCCCTGAACTGCAGAAACGATCCCGATGGTTTGAATTTCTCCTGCCTCTATTTCTATCCCGCCAGGCTGTTTTCCTCTGTACTCCCCTCCTGCCCTAGCCCCTTCTCTCTGCCTGTCCCATAAAGCTTTCTCTCATATGGAGTTTCGGTGCCCTGTGTCTCTGTTGTTCCCTAGTGCACCCTCGTCCCTTGGGGTAACCCCGCACACCTCATCTTGGGGCTTGATGCCTTGGGTGATCCGCCTCAGACACCCCTGACCATCTTCTGTGACACTTCTCGCCTGCTGCGCCTGGAATCAAGAGAGTGCCTCCTTCCAATTTCTTTCCCTTGCTCCCACCTGCCATGTGTGTCTTTCCCTTGATGCACATCCCTGCCTCCTCCTCCTCATTGGGGACTCTTTCACAAACGTCGGAACAAGGTAGACTTTTCATTGCCCTCTAGCATGTCATCCTAAAATTTCTGCATGGTTATTTCTTACTTGTTTATTTACTGAATAATTGTCCTTCTCCCTACAATGGGCGTCTTATTCAGGGCCAGCATGTAGTGAGTGCTCGATAAATACTTGTTGAACGGATGAAGGACGATTCCTAAATCTACATTTGACCTCAGCTCACACTTCTGAGTTCCTGACCCCTACATCCAGGTCTCGTGGATGTCCACATGATGTTGGCAAAACCGCACTGCTCACTGCTCTCTCCTTTTTCTTTCCCCCAAAGCCTCTGCCCCTTCTGTGTTCCCTGGATTGGTGAGTGGCACCACCGACCTGGGACTTAGAGATGTCCCATCCTTGATTCCTCCACATGACTCACTCCCCATTCGTTCTGCCTCTAAACACCTCTTAAAACTTCTCTCTAGGACATGGTTCCATAGTGTAGTGGTTAGCACATCTGCTTTACACACAGAAGATCCTGGGTTCACGCCCCGGTAGAGCCACGGTCCATGGTCTGAGGCCATGCCACCCTGAACAAGCCCGATGTCTGATCTCGGAAGCTAAGCAGGGTGGGGTTTGGTTAGTACTTGGATAGGAGACCACCTAGGAAGACCAGGTGCTGTAGGCATAAATAATAATAAGTAATTAAAAACAAACAAACAAACAAACAACTTCTCTCCATACCCACTGCCCTCTCACAGTCCAGGCCACATGTCTCCCCTGCTCTGCTCCAGTGGCTCCAGCCTCCTTTCTCCATTGTATAACCCAGCGATCTTTCAAAAACAAAATCTCTCATTATCACCACTGTATCACAGCCAGTCCATGGTGCTTATGAAAGGATAAGCTTCTTAACATGTCATAAAAGCACCATCATAATTCAGCCGTTGGCTATAGCGCCAGCTTTACTTTTCAGCAGCATTCCCCCGAAACTCTTAAGTTCTTGCCATAGTAAACTACTGTATTTCCTCAACCAGCCTCGTTCCCTCTCACATTAGGGAATTTGCAAATTTCGTTCCCAGTGCCTGGAACGTAGGTCATTCTCCCTACCTTCCACCGGTTCTGCTTTGTCCAGCTGGCCGCTGCTCACCACCCAGATCTGCCTGGGAGAACCTCCCTTCGGAAGGCCTTCCCCACCCTCTTGGTCCCAGCATGCCTACGGCTCTTCTCTTCTTACCTTGTCTTCGCCTCCCAGGAGCCTGGGCTGGCAGCCCCTGAGAGCCCATAAATGTTTGCCTGCCCTGCATGGGAATGAAGGGAAATTGACTCGCCCAAGGCCGTACAGCTAGTTAGACCAGAGCCAAGCAAAACTGAGCCTGCAGCTTCCCATCTCCAGAGGCTTCTTGTCTTACCGAAGTACAATGTTTTTGGTTTGTTCGTTTTACTACAACCAGGCAGGTTTGAAGTTCGTCTCCCATCCCACCATGTACTCATGATTTTTAGCCTAATTATTTGAGCTCTTCCAGATTGTGCTTGACTGGTTTTTTCCATGCAGGCTTTCTGCTGGGTTGAGATTATATTTATTTTGTATGATTCTACCACATCTAGCCACATTTGCTGTATAAAAATGGCGAAAGGGTTGTTGAGGATAGTCTCTTCTCTGATTTTAAAATAATTTCTTACCAGATAGTAGCGGGGGGAGGGGGTGAACACTGACACCACTTTGGGAAGATGCAAGCAGGAGGGTTGGAGGGATCTCACTTTAATGACAAGCTCCGGAAGGACAGTTAAACCTTATTAAGGTCACATGACCTTTTGCAGAGTGTCTGAGTTTTCCACGTGAGCCACAGCATTGAGTTCTGGTTAATTTTTACAACTTTTTTTAATAGGACACATTAGCGCTGTTATAAACCTTGTTAATTAAGCAATAATCTCAAATGCTCCCTCGCAGAGGGAGACGTTCCTGGCAACTACAGATGATTAATATCTAAAGTCTAACGAAAGCCTTTTAATCAACATGAGGGACCATTCAGTGCTCTCACACCCAGGAAATGAGACTGATTGGAATTCTGCGGAGGCCTCTCTGCAGACCTTTCTCCTTCTGGACCTTTCTCTTCCCGCCGTCTTCTCCAACTCATGCCGGGGGCTCCAAGGGCCATCAGACCCCCTCTCCTTCTTTCTCCTGCTCTTTCCTTTGCCTCTTTGCCATCCTTATTACCTTCTAGAGGCCGAGAGCTGGAAGAATCTCCCTGGATCATCCAGTTGGATATCCTACTCTAATAGATAGTGACACTGAGACCCGGAGAGGTTCCCACTAGAAGTTGTACAGCAAGTAAGTTTAGGGCCAAACACCTAAACTTTGGAACAGTTCACAGCATCTGTTGCCTCCCTCATTCGCTTCAGATTCCAGCAGTCGCTGTGATTGTCTGCTTTCTCCTTGCCCAGAGCTGGAGAGAGAATGCCCCAAGTGTTCCAGGCTGTAGGAAGGACAGCATGGTTGTGGTTTCATTAGGTTGTGATCCATGCTTTGACAGAGAAGAACCCAGGCGAGCATGGGAGCACAGAGGCTTAGGCGTCTCCTAACTCAGCCTGGGAGGTTCTAGCGAGGCTGAGTTGGGAAGAATGAATAGGGTGCAGGCAGGTGGAACCTGGAGCCAGGGTAATCTGAAAAGAGATGAGCAAAGACACTGATTTGTGGGAGAAACTGGAGTGGGGAGGGAATTGCAGGTGGTTAATAACAGAGGTAGGACTGAAGAGAGAGATAGGGCCCCCTACCTTGTTATTTGAGTCCCTATAGAAAGGCCAAGACAAGATGAAGTGAAGATTAGTAGGGCTTAGGAGTGGTCAGGAAGTAGTGGGAGTCAATTAAAAGCTTTTAATGGCTTCTCCATGCAAAACCCTTCTCAGTGGGGAAGAAACAGTGCCCCAGGTTCAGAGTTGGGGGAGGGGGACAGCAGTGGATTCTGCCCATACCACCTTCCTTTCTCCAGGCCTCCAGCTTCTCACGGGGAAGTGCTGGGGTTAGCACGGGTTAGTCTCTGATCCCTTCTAGTGTTGACAGTCTGCATTTCTAAGAGGATTACCTGCCATGTGCTGGTTTGGTACACAGGATTTTATTTCCTTTCCTTAAAATTGGCTTGTCATTCCTGTTTTATAGGAGAGAAAGCTCAGGTTCAAGGAAGTTGAAATTCTTGCCCATGGTGATGGACTCCAGTGGTGCATTCCCCACCTGCACTCCCAGTCCTCTTATGTCCAGAATTTCTATGTCCCCTCAGGTTTCGCTGGAAGAACACTGACTTATTCATTTGTTTAACAGATATTTACTTAATCTCGCTCTGTGCCAAGCACTGTGCTAGGTGCTGGGAGTGAACCGTTGTAGATACATAAGATAATTGCAACAACCCCACACAGGTGTGGTGTTCCTTACAGTTTGAAGAAGGCTCGCAAAATGTTGCTCTCATATCCCTCGTGGCAGCCTTAAAAAAGATACTCTGCGGTTTGTTATCCTTGTTTACGAGGTGAGGAATCAGTCCTGATCTGGGGCTCGTTCTGCTTCATCTTGGCAAATGGCAGACTCAGTAAAAGTGGCTCTCGGAAGCCTCATTAGTAATCACCACAATGAGACACCACTTCACACCCACCAGGTTGTCAAAACCTTAATAATCTGACAGTGTCAAGTGCTGTCGAAGACGTAGGCCAACCAGTACTGCACGCACGACTGTTGGGAGTGCCAGTCAGCAGGGCCACTTTGGAAAACAATTTACTAGGCATCACCTAGTAAACTTGAGCATGCACATACCCTAACACTCAGCAGTTCCACACCTAGGCCCATACTGGAGAATTTCCTACACACCTACCCCAGGAGACATGTGCCAGCATGTTTGTAATTACAAAACACTGGAAACAACTCAAGTATCCATTGACAATAAAATGGATCGGCAAACTGTAGAGTAGTCATACAGTGGAACACCACTCATCGATGTGAAAATGAATGACCCGTAGCTATATACTTGAACAGAGGTAAATTTCAGGGCTGTAATGTTGAGTGAAAAAAAAAAGTCAGAAGGCTATGTAGAGTATGGACACACTCATAAAAAAGTGAAAAACAGAAAAGTAAACAGTATGTTATTTAAGGACGCATGCATGTGTGTTAACATTAAAATGAAAGCAAACATTTAGGAGAGCGGTTGTTTCTGGTGAGGGCGGGAGAGGATGGAATGGAGGAGGGGCGTCCAGGGGCTTCAGAGGGACCAGAGATGTCCTGACAAGCTAGGTAGTAGGCACCTGGGTGTTTTATTGTTATCTTTAAAGGGTAAATTTACAGTGTGTTTTTACACTTTTCTAAGTACATTTTGTGATGAAGATTTGAAAGGATTGCCCTGCCACATACGTGAATTGGTATTTGGGGAGTATGTCAGTACACACATTTTCCTTTCCCTCAAAAGATTTTTACTCAGATTCACCATTAATCCTCGGCCTTCTCGTCTCTTTTTCCCTTTCCAGAGTGTTTGTATGACAGAATAGCACAAGAAACTGTGGATGAAACTGAAATTGCACAGAGACTCTCCAAAGTCAACAAGTACATCTGTGAAAAAATCATGGATATCAATAAATCCTGTAAAAACGAAGAACGGAGGGAAGCAAAATACAATTTGCAATAAACTTTGGATTTTTCATAACGCCTTCTCGTTTTCCTTGCGTGGCGTGTGATTTGCGGGCGACGGTGCCGTCCGGATCAGACCCCACTGTGCATGGTGGTGTATGGGCAGGGAGCCAGTAGGGTTCTGGGGTCAGCGGCTTGTTCTGAACTTGGACTTCCCACTTCAAAGAAGTCAGATGGATTTGCTGAGACTCGGGCAGCAACCTGGCGCCAGTGTCGTTCTGGGGATGGGGAAAACACTGTCTTTTCAGAGGGGAATAAAATGTCTCTGAGTTGCCCGTCACTTGACCCAGAATTGGAACTGATATTTTTACCATTCAAGGACTTCGCTGCTCCTCTATTCTGTTCTATAATAAAGCATCATTAATTCTTTGATGTAGGCAATCATTACCCTCATTTACTTAAGGATAGTAATTGTACAGTGAAGGTGACCAGTGTCCCTTGAGGGACAGAACATTTAGGCCAAAGGAGAGAAAATTCATAAGGGACGTGGTTGCTGTCTACAGATCTGAAAGGCTGTCTCAAAAGCAGACTACTTCAAAGGACAGATCTAGGACCAGTCACCTTTCCTGTGCAAGGCGATCTGAGATCCAGCTTCCCAGATGATTTGAGTCAATCTTTACCGAGGGGTGGAGGGGAGCAGTAATGTTAGATGTGGTCCAGGGTTACCATCGGGAAGTCGGGGACAGTCACCCGATGTCAGTTTGTTTTTCCCATCTTATATCTCAAATGTAACACTTTCAAGTTACATAATTTTTATCTCATTCAGTATCTGAGTCTCTAAGGTTCCCGATGTGCATCTGACAACCACATTTGATCTCCCTGTTGATTTGCACTTTCCTTTCTGTAATGCCTGTGAAGTCAGGATGGTATCTTGGAAATGGCAGAGGTTTTGGGCTGAGCATCTGGGTTCCAAGTCTTGCTCTCCCGCTCGCCTTGAGCTTAACCTAACCTCCTGAGTGACCATTTTCGGTTCCATAAAAGGGAGATAATATCTAACTTGCAGAGTTGCCATAAGGATTATATATATTTAGTACTCAATAAATGTTGGCGATCGTTAATTTCTTAATTTTTGGTTATTGGCTTATAGGCATTGGTTGGAAAACTTTGGTCTCTGGTTTCTTTAAAGCATGATCTACTAGACCATTAAAGCATTAATGGTCTGTAAGCAAAGCTCAGGATCACTGGGGTAAGGAAGGGAGGTGGGTGCCTCTTTGAGGACTTTTATTCTAGTAAATAAAATAATCCTTTGTAATGTGAAATACTATATGTTCTCTAATAGGATGTATAGATGTGAATTTCCTTTTATGGTATTTTCCTAGCTCTCCTCAAACTAGCAGTGTGTTCTTGGGCCAATCGCTTCTCAGAGTCCGTATCAGTGTGATGAGGAAAATAATTAAGTAGTAATAATAGCAACAACATACTGAATATGTGCCAGGACTTTTCCAAGTGTCTAACATAAGGTTAACTCATTTCATGGGTCAGTCAAGTTCGTGACTCTTAGCGGTGTTCAATACATTCTTGTTATTAAGATGTGTTCATTTTAATGGCATGGGGGCAGCTTGGGCATGAGTAACATAGAAGGCGTGAGAGTCTGGGAAACAGTATGCATCATACTTGAGCTCATCCCTCTTCTCCCTAAGCATGGCAAAAGTATACCCAGAGGCTCTATCCATTTTTCTTCAAAGACTAATACAGTATAACCTGCTTCGTAGGTGCTTTTAGGTGAGGGGAGAATAGTAATGGAAATACATACTTAAAAATGCTGTGGCGTGTGAAAGTGCTTTGCGTCATGAACGATGCCTGTGAAAGTGTTTTGTGTAATATACGATGCATGCATTAGGGACAGAACCGGGTTGTGAAAGATTGTGAGATCCAAGTTCAAATTCTGCCTTTGTCGCTTCTAGGAAGGTCACTTGACTTCTCCGAGGTTCGTTTCTTCTAAAGTGGAACTAATGATTGCGAACTCGGAGCTGCAGAGCGTAATCCCGGTAATATCTGGAAAAGGCTCTGTAAGTCTCGAAGAGCCATGCAAATGTTAGTTATCCGTGGCTTACAGGCAAAATAAAATCGGAAGTGGGTGTGACAAAGAAGGACCTAAGAACCGATTCTGATAGAGAATTGGGAGGTTTTGCACATGAGTTAAAGAAGTTTCTGAGCGCCTGTTGTGTAACCAGTGCCCTGGTACAGTTATATGAGGTCAAAGCCGTCATTCTTGTATCCATAAGAATGAGGAAATGGGCTCAGAAAAGGTGAAATAACTTCTTGGCCAAGGTCCCAGGTTTGTCAGCATTGGAGCTGGATCAGAATCCCGGTCTATGCAAAATCTGCCCTTTCACCTCTTTCTTGAAAGATGAGTGGGCTATTATGGTCTGGGCTCAGAATCTAGCTGCGTAATCTCAGGGTTTGTCAAAGACTCGACCTAAGTAATCAGCCAATAGAAATCAGTTTCATTAAAACCATTTGGAAGGACTGGGAATAATAGTACTATTTATGAGGATTCAGTTTTATTACATTCAAGTACATTTGCAAAACTCAAGCCCATTTTGTGTAGAAGAGGGTTTCCTAAACTTACCAAATCTTAAGAATCTGCTGAGACCATTAAAATAGAGATTCCTGGGCTTTGGTTTAGAGAGCTGGGTTCAGTAGGTGTGGGATGGAGCTGGGAACGTGTATTTTAACACAAGTGCTACTTCTGAATAATACCAGTTTGGTAGAAGGCCTGCTTGAATGAAGGAACAAGAGTATATTCGAAGTAAAAAGATATGCTTCCTCTAAAGTGCCTGAGGTTATTCGAAATGGAAAATAAATTTTCTTTTAAATAGCTGAGGATCTGCCCTAACCTTATTCAGAGTTAAACTTTCATGCTCTGTCAATGCTGTTTACTTGAACATGATGCAGAAAGTGACTTTTATTCTAGGCACTAATGACTACTCCCTCACTTTTACATTTCAATTCTTTCTTTCGATTCCTTTCTTTCAATGTCAGTCAGTGAGTTGTGTAAGACAAGGCAAGACAGTCAAATACCAAATGGCAGGGCCTGAATTGCTGAGGTTTGGGCACTGTCTTCAGAAGGCCTGGCAACAAGTCCTGTTAGCAGACAAAACAAAGATGTGGCTTATTTTTATTTTCCGGTCGAGAAAAGTGTTAGTGACTGTTATGTGCCCAAAGGTTTCTTGGATGCATTTCTAAATTATGACTTTCTTAAGTATAAATAAATAAAACCACTTTATAGAAACTTGTGGACAATATGGACAAACGTTCCAGTTGCGCTACTACAAATATCATGACGTATCTTAGTCTTTTTTTTAAGGGTGTAAATATGTATTTTATATACCTGCGATCATAGCATATGATTAGATTTGTATCCTCTTTCCATTTAACCTGCTTCTCTGCTGCTCTGTGTAATTTATAGCAATCAGTTCTAACATCTACCAAGAGAACGGATATCACACTATAATCCAGGAAACCACCTGGCCAGCTGTGGGGCTAACCCACAGGACTTCCAGTTCGTGAAAGGCCTCGCTGCACACTTTGGTCCAGCTCAGTGGTAGAGTAAGCTTGGGTTAAGGTCATTGCATTTTAGTTTAATTCCCACCTCTAGCACCTGCTACCTCACTTGAGATGAGTTATTTCATCTTTCTGAAAACCAGCTTCTTCATCCTCAAAACAAAGAAAATAATCCCTAGTTATGGAGGACTGAGCATGTATTAAAGTGCCCCAAAGAGCGGAGATAAATGGTCGCCGGTATTAATGTTGGTGTTCCTCCCCTCCCGTCTCCTCTCCCTCCACCCTTTAGTCCTCACCTGAGTGTGCTCCTGTCCTGTCTCTTACCTGCTCTGACCTTGGCTTTCGCACCTGCCTTTGGCCCTCCAGTACTCATGGGCCTTTCCCTGTGGGCTCCTTCGAGCTCCCTTCTCCTTCCTGAGCCCCCACCCCCTGCTCTCTTGAATTTTTACGTTGTTGATGAACATTTTCGTGCGCAGTCCCCCCCACCCCCCACTTATATTTTCTATCGTTTTCTTAGGGTTCTTTTGCCTGGGTCAAAAGGAATAACAGTTTAACATTCTTGATACAGACGATGGGTGTAACCATGTTTTAAATTATTTTGCCAAAGTAATAGGTGAAAACTAGTACCTAATTATATTTTCTTTGATTATTTCCAAGACTCCAGAGTTTGGTTTCTTGTTAACAGAAAATGATAGCTTAACCTGTAAGGATCTCCAGCAGAATCTATGTCATTTTCTTTAGTTTTCTCTGGCCCATCCTGTTTACCTTGGGCATATAATTGTTACTTTTATATCTTCAAATAGACCTACCAACAGATGTCGTCATCACTCCTTTGGAAGGGATTGATCAGTTTCCACCAAACAGCTTCATAGGCTCATGGAATCTAAAGGTTAAAAGTGAACTTCGAGGTTGCGAGGTTCTGAGATCTGTCCACCCCAAGCAGTGCCTTTCCAGACGTACCTGAATGCCTCTAGGCTTGGGAATTATTCTTCTCACCTGAGAGTCCATCCAGTTACTGCCATCACTAAAATATTCTTCCGCTAAGCTGAAAATCTACTTCCCTGAGAGTTCTGAGGTCGTTCAGGTTCTATCCTCTGAAGTCACACAGAGTGCTTCTAATCAGAGCCCTTTGCAGAGCTGAAGGTGGCAGTCATATCTCTTCACCAACTAATAAATAGCTCAGATTCTGTTCCACCATTTCTCACGTGAGAGAGGCTGCCCAGGAATTAGACGGCTCTGGGTTCAACTCTTGACTGCCACAGGATTGTCTCAAGAGCAGTGTGAGATAATGTGAGTAAAGCACCTAGGCATTTACTGTGTCTTAGTTCCCTAATCCTAAGAACACTGACCATCCTGGTTGCTCTTTTATAGATATGTCCCTAACAGGTGGGGTTCAGGACTGAACATTACCCTAGGAAGGGTCTGATCAGCACTAACTAGAGCAGATTGTCGCCTCTTACTACTGGATGGCATTTCTCCATTAATGTGGCCTAGCCTTGAATTAGCATCTTTAGTGATAGAGTTGTCTCATGTTGAGTTTCTGGTCACCAAAGCTAAAGGTCATGTTGAGCTTATGGACGGTCCCCTGCTCCCTCTTTTTGTCTAGCACAATGCTTGTTCCTTTAATTCACTGTATTATAAAAAAAAAAAATAATAATAATAATTTTTGAAGCCAGAGAAACACACCAAATTCAAATCCTGACTTCAATATTTATTAGATGAGAGGAAATCGGGTAAGTTCCCAATGTCCCCCAGCCCCAGTCCCCTTGTCCGTTGTGCAGTGTTGTGGTTATCACGCTGGCCTGCCACCGTGCCAGGCCGCCAGCCGCCACGGTCCCAGTTCTGAGCTTCGGCAAATGTGGTTTTTTGTGTTTCTTTTTTCCTTCCCTTTTTCATTTTAGCAGCTCTTCCTACTGCTTCTCACCTCGATTGTGTGTTCTTAAATATATTCCTTAAATGAAATACAGGACTTTGCATTTATCTCTGTTCCATTTCATCTTATTGGTTTCGGCCCAACATTCCAGCTGGTTGAGATCTTCTTTTTCCATTTGTGTTTAAAATACAAAACAAAATTTGAGGGAAGCCAAAGCAAAAAGAGAAAACCCAGCCATAATCCCAAGAGCCGAGCCCGAGTGCACGTTCACTCCTGAGGGCCCCTCCGGTCCGGCCATGGGCAGCACCTCTGTCCGTGGGGACTGGCCAGCCTCCCGTTATCGTGTTTTGTTCATTTAACATCACATGGCAAACGTTTTCCCCTCTGCTGCCTGATTTCCGTAGCTACCACTGAGCCGTGGTTACCTTCTTATCTCTTCAACTGTATGTTTTGCCATCTCTAGTTTCTGACTATTAGAGATAACGCTGCCATGATCCTTTACGGTTGTTCGTTTCTAAGAATAAATTCCCAGGAATGAGCTAAAATTGAGTCAGAGGGCAAGAACATTTTTATAGTCCTTTCCACGTGTTATTATATTATTTTGTGAAAAGTTATTTCGTGTCTCAAGCAAGGTAGACATGTGTGTGCCACCTCCCCACAACTTCATCAGTATTTGGAATTTTTTAATGAAGTTTGGCAAATTAGCTTTCTGTACAGTTGTATTTTTTCAGCTTCATCCTATGTGAATTGTCTATGCAGACATTTGGGTATCTGAGATCCTTATGGAATTTAATTCTCTGATATAGCCTTCCTCTAAGCTTTATAGTACGTAAACATTATCTTTTGTATCTTCATCAAGTTATCAATAATAGTGTTTAGTTCAGTGAAAAGGAAAGAGCCAGATGGTCCTCCACCAAAGACCCCACTTCTGCTCATTAGCTTTCTCTGAGCTGGGTTATTCTAGTAGCTAGGACTGCCCACATCAGTGTGTGATCAGGGAAGGGCTCTGAGATGTAAAATTAGAACTTACACCTGAAGGATGAGAATGGCTGTAAGTTGATCATTTGTCTGTTGATCCAGCCCCCCCACCCCCCGCCCTCCATTCATCTTAAACATTCTGAGCATCTTTCCTGTGCCCAGAACTCTGATAGGCACTGATGGTCAGGTCTGACCAGGAAGTCATATTTCAAGTGTGACTTCAAACCCTGTGCTTTTTGCACCTTTCCAGAATACATCCTATCAGCCATGTCTGATCTGGTACTCAAGTATTTGGGCATTTACTGCTTCGTTAGCTAATGGGGAGAGAGATTCAGTATTCTGGCCTCATTACTGTATCTAGAAGTTCCCCCATGAGTAGTTGTTCAATCACTCAACAAATATTTATTGAGTGACTACTACATGTCAGTCTCTAGTCTAAATGCCTGAGACATATCAGTGAAGAAATCCACAAAGAGCTTAAACTCTAGTGGGGGTAGAATGGGATGGAGAGGAAGATAAACGGTACCCATAATAAATGAGAAGACTGTAGAAGGTGATAAGTGTCATGAAAAAGGGAAAAGGAGAGCCGGTTGAGGCAGATCGAGTGTGGGGAGAAGGCCGACTCATTAGTGGAGTGCCAGGGGCGGCTTCGTCCCGAAGGCGAGATCTGAGCGAGGACCAGAATGCTGTGAGGGTGTCAGCGTGGGATAGGAAGCCCTGGCTGGGCCCCTGTCACGGGGATGAGAGGTATCTAAGAAGCGTGGACAGTATGGGACATTAAATTTGTCTTGTCTACCTGGAGTCTCGTTTTTACTCTAAGATGGCCAGGGGGAAGTATGGGGAGGTAGGAAGGAAGAGTTCATTTTAACTAGTACCTTAAAACACTTTATGGATAAACAACAAGCAAGAACAGATTATAGTATAAAAGAAACATTTTCATGAAGAAAATGAAACAAGAGACTTAAAAAAAAAATAGAACTCACAGGAGGTGGGTGGGGGTGCAGGGTTGCTCCTGCCTATACCCTCCCCTCAGCCCCTGCAGGGGCCCCTAGAGTTCCTCTGGAGAAAAGCCTAGCCATGGACAGATGGGGGTGAGGGGGGAGGTTTCTGAGTCAGAATGCTCTAGGATTGAATCCAGGCTGCATCTCTCTAGGTAGTCACAGCCTTCCCTGAATTTCTGATTCCTCATCAGAAAAATGCAGATAGTGATTCTTCCCTTGCCGTGCGGAGAGGACAAAATGGAAAAGCATACTAGGAAGCTCCCGGCAAAAAAGCCACCCGGGGAAGTGCTCAGCTCCTAGCATCCTGAGTCCATACAGACGGCCTTCCTTTCACTGACACACCCTTTCATCTGACATGGTGATGTCTGACTCTGGACATCTTGACCAGCTCTGAGGCCTTGGGCAAGTGATGTCCCTCTCTAGGCCTCTTTTCCTCCTGGTAGTACAGCACCGATAACACAGAATCGGAGGGGTTCCTCTGAGGATACAGTGAAATCCCAAGTGAAAAATGTGTTAGCAGGAGCCTGGCCCAGAATGCGTCCTGGCCAAACCCGGGTCGTTTTGCTTCAAGTTCCGGCCGGGTGGGCGCTGTCCTCAGCCCAGAGATGCAGCCCCGCCCTTTGCATTTTAAAATATAAAGCACCATAGCGAAGGATTGTCCACAATGGACTCGACCCTGTGTCTTCCAACTGAACTGCTGGCTTGAGCCTTAGCCCAGTGGTTCCTAAACGACAGCAGAATGGGTGCTCCCAGCATGGGCGGCCTGGACCAGCAGACTAGGTTTTCAGTAAATGCTTATTGAATAAATCAATGAAAGGCTTTATTATCATGTCGACTAATAATATAAAAGACTTGAACAGATCTTACTCCTCGTGATTTCTCAGAGCAATTTCTATGATGTATCTTTATTTTGAAGATGAGGAAACAGGCTATAACGAAGGGTAATTTGAATTTTCTGAGTCATATATTAAATGGATGAAGCTTAAACTCAAGTCTCCCGAAGCAAAATCCAAAATCCAATGCTCTCTTCTCTGTATCAGTGGTTCTAAAACAATAGCCTGCCTCAGAATCACCTTGAAGGCTTGTTAAAACCCAGATCCTAAGTCCTGCCCCAGAGTTTCTGATTCAGCTGGTGTGGTGGTCCTCATGAATTTACATTCCCAGGAGGTTCTCAGGTGATGCTGATGCAGCTGGTCTGGGGGCCACACTTTGAGAACCACTGTTCTAAACAATGCTACTTTTCTATATTGTAATTGCGGTAAGTGCCACATAATTACATCTTGGTGATGTCAAACTCATGGGCCATGACCAGCAGAAGCTGTGGATGGAGAGGAAGGAGGGACAGTGACTGAGCCTCACAGCCAGCTCTGCAGCCATTTAGATGCTGCGTGACTTTGGAGGTGAGTCCCATCGCTTCGAGACCGCATGCAAGGTGGGATTGGCCGCCTGCCTCCCATGAGATGAGGTGATGGAAGAGGGCCATTTCGAGTGAATTCTAAAATCTCAGGAATCAATTGGGTGTATCATCCCTGTTTCAGTCATTTCCCGTGTCCATTTCTAGTGTCTAGGACGTGAAGGAGAAGAAAGCGAGACCCAGACACCCACCTCCTGTCTTTGCACCAACACTCACACACCCCAAATAAACAAACAATAACCAGAATTGTTGATAAGCATCTAAACTGCGTTGCCAGTTTTCTCTCCCTGTTCTTAGAATAATTCTCAAACTTTATCATAATTACATTCATTATCCACTTTAACATCTTGGTTTCTGTTTTGTTCACTGCTCTATTTCCAGCACCTGGCATATAGTATATGCTCATTAAAAAATTATCGAATGAATACATGACGAAAATCAAAGACTCATTTGAAGGCTGTGGCCCCAATGCAGGCCCGAACTGAGAAGCAGTGACAAAAGCCGGGATCACTATAGCTCAATCCCAGTGCTGGGAAGGCGACTCTCTCCCTTAGTCCCTAGCTAGGTACAGGCCATGAGGGTCCTGAGCAGGCCAGTGGAGTTTTGAGAGGATAGAGATAATAAATGTCCAAGACCCAGGCCACACTCATACAGATTGTTCTGTAGGAAGAATCTGAGCAAGAAATCCCCCCTCCCCCGCTCAGGAAGGGCATTTAAAATTTACCCAGAAAACTTTAGTGAGCCCAAATTGCCAATGATCACACTGGACTCTTCGCCCACCCCTGACTTGTGGCAGCAGCCACCAGAGAAGCCACACAAGGAGCAGACACCAAGGTGGCTTTTCCTGTAGCATTGTCCTTGGTTCCTTGCCATTAATTCTTCAGCAGTTCTTGCTCGTGGGTGCCTGCGGCCCTGCTCGGAACTTGGCAGAGATGGAGCATCCCTGTCTGGTCATTCTGGAGGCTTTAGGGTCTGAACTGCAGTGATCACAGGGGTTGTGTGTTCTGTTCACACCATGCCCCAGCCCCACCCTGCCGTGTACCTACCCTGCCCCACCTTGGAAAACTGAACCAACTGAAACTTTTTTTCTGATATCGTCAATGTGCCAGCACAGATATAAACTGCCTTGTGCCATCCTGTGGGTGTCCGTGAACACACCCCCCTCCCCCTGCTGTGACAGCACTGGGCAGTGAGGAGCACCCTCAAGCGTTAAACATTCGCACGCTTCTGCGGCTGCCTCTTCCAGGGCCCCTTCCGCCACCTCCGCCTTCAGCTCCTCGGGCCTGGACGGTCTGGGGCCTTAGCTCATTCTCGCCTTTCCCCTGGGTTGTTAACTGTGGAAAACTTCTGTTCCCCAGTCTTGAAGACTCGGCTCAAATATCACTTTCCCTAAGGGCTTGTTTCCCTCTCTTCTGAGGAATCCTTCTCTTCTGCAGGTTTCCAAACCTCCCAACCCAGCCTGCCCTGTATTTCACTCTCAGAGCATTGCATTGCATTGTCTTAGTTGTCTCTTTCCCTCTGGCTGTCAGCAAATGAGGTCAGGACACTGTAAACTCATCTCTCCCCTTTCCTGAGCCCTTACTGTGTGCTAGGTGCAGGATACATAGTTATGGATATTTTCTAATTAACCGATATTTATTAAGCACTTACTATGTGCTAGGAACTCTTCGTTATTTCTCACACAACCCTACGAAGCTGATTATTGTCACCATTCCCACTTCATAGATGAGGAAAGTGACTTAAAGAGGTTGAGTAACTTGTCCCAGATGGCACAGCTGTGACTAGGAACCAGAACTGGCATCGAAGCCTTAGTGACTCCAAACCCTGGTGCCTTAATGACCATGCTGTAAGCTACCTTAGATCTTGCGTTGACAAGCTGTTTCTTCTAGCTGAACCTTCCTTGCCTACTCTGCTTCATGACCTTCGACTTCTGCTTGTCCCTGCTCCAGGAGGTTTGCATGCTCCTGCCCTAGCCTGGGTTGGGGACTCTTCCCGCTGCTCCAGAGCACCCTCTCATGACCTCTGCTGGTCTCATCAGCCTGTATTATCATCGTGTGCCATCTTTCTCACTGGCCATGAGCCCTCCAAGGCGGGGCCACCGTCTGTTCTCTGAGTCCCTGGGCCCAGCACAGGGCCTGGTGTTGATGAGATGGAGCTCTCCCTAGAATCCTGGCCCCTGGTGACCAAGGGCTGTGGGAACCAGGGACCAGAGCTGTTCTTTCTGCCTGGGGGTTTAAGACCTTGAGCAATCAAGAAACGGTGTCAGGAGACCTCCCTGATGTTGCAGGATACTCGGGCAGAGAGATGGGCACCGAGATGATAAGCAGGAAGCAGCGTTTATTGGTGCTGACATCGGCTCGGCAGATTCACATCCAAAGGCTGAGCCTGATCGCAGCGGATCTTTCCCTTTTCTACACGTCTTCTACTTCCTATTGGTTGGTGGACCGTAAGGGGAGCGACTGACCAGGGCCAGTGGTCTGTGCCACGTCAGCTGTGACACTGAAAAGTCCCTTACCTGTTATGGGAAGAGAAGTGAACAACCTTCAACCATTATAAGAAATGGTTAGCTCGGCCTCCACTACTGCACCGATCTTGCTCCACCAGGATAGGCTGTCGCCAGGACTAGAAAGGAGGAGAAGACTTGGGAATGGTTACGTTCGAGGACTCTGACCTCACACTGCCTAGGCCCGGCTCTGGGCTCTACCACTTACCAGTTCTGTGACCTTGGGCAAGTTATTGAATGGGTTTGGGCCTCAGTTTCCTCCTCCATAAAACGCAGGCCTTAGGTTCCTGTGTGCCTTAAGTAAGTTAATTTCTATAAAGCACCTAGAACTGTACCTGACTCATAGTAAACACTGTGTAAATGTTTATTGTCATCGCGAGCAAGGGGCAAGAGGTGGAAGAGGGTAGGTGTTTCGAGGAGTAGAGGTGATGTTGGTGTTGGGGGAGGAGGCTGAAGAGGTGTGTACGGGTGAGCTCATGGAGGGCTTTGGTCCCAGGCTGAGGTGCTAGACTTCGAAGACCAGGGACAGCTGATGAAAGATCGTGTTGGCACCAATGTGGTAGGTGGTTTGGAGGGAGAGAGAGAAGAGTCAAGGAGATTTTTGGAATAACCCAGGTGAGAGATAATGAGGGGCAGGTGCTGGCTTACCTTCGTTCTTGAGTCTTGGCAATGCTAGTTGGGAAGCAGGCGGTGAGCACCATAATGCAGGGTCCAGACGGGGAGTACCCAGGGGATGGTGTCTGAAGCAGCACCTCCTTCGTGCAGCTCCCATGCCCTGGACCCGCTCTGTGCAGGCCCATGAGGGGTGGCAGAGGCAGAGCTGGGGAGGGGGCAGATTGCAGGCTGAACGTGTCTCTCTGTCCGGTCTCTCCTAAGCACTTCCTCGACGCCATGGAAAGTGTGCTGTGGAGAGAGTATGGGTTTGAGCCTTTCCTCCACTGCTTCTCAGTCGCATGACCTCGGCCAAGTTACTCAGCCTTCTGCATCCTCACGATTATCGGCTCTATAGCAAGAATAACAGTGCCGATGTTTTAGGGCTGCTGCATCAAGGGCCGCGCACACAGCAGGCACGTGGTGGGTGCTCACTCACAGGCACTGCCCTCTCTTTCAGTGAGAGAGAAGCGGGAGTGCTGAGCGCTGAGCCCTTGGCTGGGAGCATCCATCCTGCTGTGCCTGTGTGGGACTTTGGGTCTGTACCTTCCTTTCTAGGGCCTCTGTTTCTCAGTTATAAGTATGTTATTGTCCCTGCTACACTGACCTCCGCAAGCTGGCGCGGCCCTGGCAGCATCATCATGGCCGAGACAGTGTTTGGAAACCACAAAGTACTCCAGGTGGGGTACAGTGCTCCTGTGCCCCCTCCCTTCCCTCCTGGCGAGGGAGCAGATTTCAGCCTCTGATACACTTTCTCCAAACTGGTGGGAAGCCCCTGGCTCTGGATATGAAAAATGAGAGCTGCTACTGAGAGGCTAACATTGCAGGCAGAAGGAGGGAGTCTGGAATTCTTCTTTCCAGTGGCTCTTTAAATTATTTTCATTTTGCTGATTTGTGCACTTGTATGAGCTACAGAGATTGGAGAGATAGTTATAGGCCATTTAAGCAGAAAACCTCATTGGCTCCAATCTCTTGGAGGAGGAAGAGATTTAACCCTCTGTAGCCCTGTCTGGGCTGCCTTTCACAAGGCCCAGTAGGGCAGGTGGGCTTTGCAGGGTGGAGCTGCCCTTCAGGAAGCCTGGCCCAAGACCAAGTACATCCTCTGGAGATTTCCAGTGTTGGCCAACCAAAGGCACAGATGGACTAGAAACCACAGCCAGATTTGGAGGTGGGGTGGGCTCCCCTAGGTTTTAAGTTATGATTGTAAGGCGGCTTGTTTTCTTTAGTTCTCTTTTTCTCTCATTCTTTTTCTTTCGTTTTTAAGACTGAGCTTTTGATCCAGACTTCCTAATTCGGAATGAGAAGGGCAGCCAACAGGAACTTGCCTCTGCCCAGATCAGAGAGTTTTTCCAATAGCTCTATTGAGCTCCTCCTGTTTGTCGGGATCCACACTAAAAATGTCATATACTCAGTCACCACAATAAGAGTGTTGGGAGGTTGGTGTAACTGTCTTTATTTCTCCTGATGAGGATGCCGCAGCCCGGAGAGGTTAGATTTTTTGCACAGGGTCACACAGCTAATGAGTGAGAGGGTCAAGATTTAAGTCCAGGTCCTTCGGAGACCAAGTCCACTGTTCTTTCATCACAGCCTGAGTGCCTCCTGGTAATCACCACTGGCAGAGCCTCTGAGGTGCCAGGCCCCGCGCTATGTGACAAAATCAGAGGAGCGTCTCTGTTCCCCTGGTTAGACTCTAGCATGTTCAAGGTTCACCGTCATGTACAAGGTTCCCTTGTAAAGCAACCCAGGACGGTAGAAAGAGTGGAAGCAAATGTCCAATAGCAGGATAGCTATACACATCACACACACAAATACACACACACTGACTTTCTTCATAGGGTGAAAATCCATACAGCTAAAAATGAACCAGAGCTACATACGTCAGCAAAAATACATCTCAAAGGCATAATATGGAGTCAAAGGAGTAAGTGGCAGAATGAAACTGAGAGTTTGAGACTACTTACGTAAAATCTTAAAACATGCAAAATGAGACTATAGGTTGTTTACGGACGTACAGATGTGCAGTCAAAGTATGAAAACTTGGGCAGGAAGATACATCCCAGCTCTGGGAGAGTCTTTCTCAGGGATGGGATGGGGAAGAGTGCAAAAGAGGCCTCTGTAATGTTTTAATAAACATTTAAATATTTAAAACAAACAAAAAGGAGATATGAAGTAAAAAGCGGAAAGCAAAAAGTTTCCAAAATGTTATGCGTGGTGGGGTTCCATGTACCTGACATGCAGACCTGGGCCTGCAGCTCAAAGTCAAGTGGGATTGGCATTACCTCCCCGCGCCCCACCCCGCCCACAAGCTCTAGAGAGGAATAAAGGTGAGATCAGCTGAAGACACTTTTTAAACTGTAAAATGTTATAGGAATGTAAACTGATGCCACACACTTCTGGGCTCTCTTCGATAGTTTTGAAATCACCTCTTGACGCCAGTCCCAGCTCAGGGAACATTGCTGTCTCCAGGCCAGAACTCCGGATCTGACAAGCTTCGCCATCAGTGTCTGCCCCACAGCCCTTCTGCTGCCTCTGCTCCCGAGCACTGTTAGGATTAAGGGGGAAATAGCTTATGCCAGGTTTGCCCTTGTGGACGCATAAAATTAATTGCTCAGTGTGGAGTTAGGTCCTTAAGTACAGAAAGGTCGAGAGGAAGCCTATCCTGGGTCCTGTGGGCACAGTGGAGGATGTAGTAGTAACAGCTCTTGGCTCCGGCCCCCAGCAGGGCTCCATCCTGAGCTACGCAGTCTCACCTGCATGGATGCGCTGAGGGCAAAGGCGGCGGATGTGACCCAATTTGGTGAGCAACTTCCCTGAAGTGAGTCCCCACCAAGCCCTTTCCTGATCCTTCATGGCCCTCTGAGATGGTCGTCACCACTCCCATTAGGAATATGAGACTGCCGAGGCCGGAGCGGAAATAACGGCCGAGTCAGAATTCAAATCCAAGTCTGGTGGATTCAGAAACCGGTGCTCTCCTCTGGGGACCGAGGTGTCACGACTGACTGCGAAGGACGAGCTGTCCCCAGAGAATCCATGTATGGCGCTAAGAGGCATCCCCCACCCCCCAACTCCTGTAATTCAGTTGAAGGCTGGCTGAGGCAAGGACCGGAGTGAGATAATCACGTTTCAGAGCCAATCAGAGTGTCTGTCACCGGAGGTCCCTTTGTATTTTGCATATGTGGTCACTAATTAGACTTCACCTTAATTGCAAGATTTCCATTCGCCCCGTGACTGCCGTGCACTCTGTCTGGGAATAAACACGTCCATCAAGCGAGACGCAAATTGTGACCGTTGCCTCAGCCCCATCATCCTGTTTGCTGGTTTCGCTACAGCTCCTCTGGGGACGTAGCTCAGCTTCCCCCGTGAAAGTGCTCTGGGGCCCACATTTTAATCAAAAGCGTACCTGCCTCTAGGAAAAAGAGTAGGGGCACAGCTCAAAAGTGATTAAATTTAATAACCAAAAGACCAGAAATAGTCTATTTTGCAATGCATAATTTCACCAGATATTTATTTATTTCATCATGTGGCCACGTTCTATATGCTGTATGGGGACACTTTATTTTAAAATGCCATTTATTTTAAAAGCAGCAATAAGGGAACACACACACCTATTTTTTTCCCCTCCCCACTGTGTTAAAGGCATTTGTGGTTATTAAATTACTCCTGAGTAGAGGATTGCCTGTCTCCAAATTTACTCTGAAGTATTTCAATAAAATGATCTCAAATGTTTATTCACTCAGCAAATAGTGGCCTGCAGCCATTCTGGGCCAGGTGCTGTGCTAGCACCGGGATAATGAGGTGAGCAGCAGAGTCCCTCCCCGCCTCCCAGGAACTCATGGGGAGGTGACAGATGCATCCCGAGCCAGAGCACTGGGCCCGGTCCCCAGGGGCTATTCAAGCAGTTTTGTTCAACAAATGAATGAATGAGTGCATGAATGAATGAATGAACAAGTAGAGATAGAAAAATTGAGTTCTTTGATGTTGAAGTCCTGGGACAGAAACCACGTGGGGTACCGCAGAGGCATAGAAAGATGGGTTGATTTTCTTTGAATGTCCTTGAGGAGGTGACTGTCACGCCCACTCTCAGGTGAGAGCTGGCCCGAGGTGGGGCACAGGGCGTTACAAGCAGAGGGAAGGGGGCGAGGTAAGGTCTGTGGGCATCAAGCCCTCTCCCTCCTGACATCCCCATGGTGGCCCCCACTTCCCTCAGCTCTTTGCCCACTTCTCCCTCATCAGAAACACTCTCCTTGCCCACCTGTCTGAGAGAGCACACATGTCGCACCCCAGCCCAGGGCACTCCCCGCCCCTCTTCTGCTGCTTTATTTTTTTCTCATCCTGATACATATATCTGAATATCGTCCTATCCCTCACCACCAGCTAAAATGTAAGTTTCATAAACACAGTGACTAGCAGAGTGCCCAGCATATGATAGGGGCTACACAGTCGGATAAATGGCTGGGGAAGTAAATGAAGGAGTGACTGAGAAAGCTCAGTGTCCTCTCGGAACCGCAAGAGGTTCAGCTCGGGGCCTGGAGCATGAGTCCGAATGACGTGTTGAGAGGCAAGGCTGTGGGGTGGCTGGGGCCAGGCACTGGGCTTGCGGGCCTCATGTGCCCAGCTAACAAGCCGAACTCTGCTCTGTGGTGGCCACAGGGAGTCATTGAAGGGTGTCGAGCTCGGGCACGACGAGGTCAGATTGGTGATTCAGATGGACCACGCTAGTGGAACTGTAGATGATGAACAGGATGGGGTGAGACTAGACTGAGGGAAAACGAGAGACTGAGTGCAGGGTCCCTGCACGGACCGTGGAGACCAGAGCAAGGCAGGGGTTGTGGAAACGAAGGGGTGGGCAGGGCAGATCAAAACGGAAATGTCTGTCTGGGGTAAAGTCACTGCGACCTGCTGATTAGAGGGGAAGAGGGGGACTTGGGATGACGCTGCTGTTTCCGGCTCGGCTGAACAAGTGGGCGGTGATGTCCTTTGATGGGAGGGAACTAGGGATCTGTCCTCCCTGGGGGCACTGTGGCACTAGTAATAGGAATCCATGGCCGAACATGAATCACTTTGCCTAAAGACAACATCCACATTATTTTGGGGCCCCTGTTGAGCCCTAGCAGTGCAGTTGGTGGGATTATCTTTTGGTGAAATAAGACAAGTGATGGCCTATCAAGTGAGGGGCCACCCAGAAGCTGCCTGTCTCCAGCCACTACTCGTGCCGAGGTCCAGCTTTAGTCCCCTATTCCCTTCAAGATAGCCACGTGGTAATCGAATGAGCATAGCATTTTAGTTCCGAATAAATAGGCATGAGTCTCACCTCCATTATCAACAAACCTTAGGCAGGGACATGTGGTTGCTCTGAGCCTTAGTTTCATCAACTGTGAAATGGGAAAAATGATGCAGCCTTCTAGTGCCACGGTAAAGATCTCGTTGAAGGGATGTAAGCAAGCTCAGTCAGCCACAAAGCGCCACGTGGTTGGAAGAGCGCAGGAAATGCCACAGCGAGAGGGAGGGAGTGGCAGGCCGTCCCCAGCACCAGGACTAAGTGCTGCTGGCCGAGGCCCGGGGGGAGCAGGTCTGTGCCCAGGGTCTTCCTCAGAAATCTGAAGTCGGTCAAGCTGCTGCTGGCACCATGATTCCTCAAATGTCCACTCTACCTCAGCCTTGCCTGGCCCTTCCAGAGAGGACCAGGCTTCTCTACTCACACAGAGAAGGTGAGTAGAGAATTTTCCAAGAAATGGGCCCCAGAGACTGTTGGGGCCCATTTCTTGGAAAATTTTTCCTCAGAGAAGCTCACTGTGCCCGTCATCGTGTGACCCCACCAGCCTCTCTTCTCCAGACACCTTGAGCTGTTCTGGGTTTCCCTTCTGCTGGCCCAGCACCCCCACCCTGCTCCCAGCACCCCGCACCATGAGCAGACTCCCACATAGCCCTGGCTTCTTTGCAGAACATCGCTCCGAGGTCCCTCTGTCTGAAACCTGGCTGTCCCCTGAGGATGCCCGCCCTCCCTTGTACTCTGCCCAGCCCTCTATTCTGGGTCACTTCCCACCTCAGGTGCCCCTGTTTTCTGGCAAACTCCTGAGTGCTGGGTTGATCTAGGTGTGCCTTGTCCGGGTTGCCGTCGCCAGGCATTGCTCACATTTGGCGAATTCTCTGTGTTCCCATGTCTGTCTCACCCCTCAGAGCAAGGACTCCTCAAAGACAACTATGGTGTCTTGCTCACCACGTGTCCCATGCCCAGCAGAGTGGCAGGGCACGTCTTGGGGGCATCAGGCAGGGTGTGGAGCACCCTTGTCTGATGAAGAGAGGATGCTCAGCTGCATTTTCTCCAGAGTCAGGGGACGCTGTGCTCTGAGAGTGGCCCCACAGTTTTCAGACGGCCAGAAGTGGTCGGCCTGGCTGCAGGAATGGCCCTTCTGCAGGGTTCCCGGGCAGCGCTCTCTCCCACGGCCGTGGTCTTGCTGTCTCTTATGTGCGCTCCTGTTTTAACCCCATTCACGGGGGCCACGGCCATGTAATTGGATGGAGCAGGCACTGACAAGGTCAATTTGACAATTTCATTAATGTTATATTAATCACGGGCCCCGAGCTCCAGCCAGCCTCGTCTGCCTGCCGGCCCCAGAACGTGCCTGGCATATTCCCGTCTCGCATGCCTCCTCGGGCCAGAGGCGACTGTTCCAGCAAAGCCAACAGCCACGGGTGCTCCCTTGTGCCAGGCCCAAAGCTGAGCAAGCCCCTTAGGCACTCAGACCAGCCCACTGGGGAGAAGGAGTTGATATATGCAAAGCGCTTAGAACCAAGTCTGGCCTGTGTTCAGTGCTCTGCATTATTATTATCACTACTACTACTACTATTAGTATTAACTTATAACAACCTTGAGAGTATGGATTAAGACCTCATTTTGCAAAGAAGGAAACTGCGTCCCAGAGAGGACAAATGACATGCTCAGGGTCTAACAAAGAATAGCAAACGGTGGGACAGGACCATCAGACACAGGGTCAGGTCCCCGGAACTTGTGACCCCGCCTCCCAGGGCACGCTTGAGTCCTGGAAACAATCTCAGATATGGGGTGACCCCACAGTGCCTGACGCACAGCACGTACTCAACACAGGCTTGTGGAATGGAAGGATGGAATGTGTATGGAAAGCTTATGCAAACCTGCCTTAGATTCTCAGGGAGTGGGTAGGTCACCTTCCTGGGGGGATGCTGGCACCCACAAATTCACACACTTGGTAACGGACACACTCTCCCTAGAGGCGTCGTGAGAGGCCATCGGAGCACTTGGCCAGCTTGCTGTGATGTCGCACGTGCTCACCTTCCTCCCCCAAACACAATGCCCCACGCTTCTGGGTGCTGCATGTCCTGGGACAGCCATGAGCGGTTCCCACCCTCATGCCTTTGTGAACACATCTTGCATGTCACTGGCAACTACAGTAAGAAGTCTCGCCCAGAACTTCGGAGCCCAGAGCCCTGCACAGCCCCTGCTGCATGCACCCCGGGTGACACCTCCGGGCACTCCGCCGTGTTTATGAGCAAGTCTTGGTGTTTCTCCTCCCTCTGATGCAGGGAGCCACTGTTCATCAGTGGCATCTGCTGCTCGTCAGAGGCCGATTGTCGAACGGGTAGAAATGCATCCTTTCCAGTCAGATTGCCACTTTCGGAGACTCGAACCCTGGCTCCACTACCTCTGAACTGTGTGACCCTGGGAGAGGTCGTTTAACCTCTCTCTGCTTCTGGTTCCTCATCTGTAAAATGCGATAATAATAGGACCCATTTCATGGACTCGTTGCATGAATTAAATTAGTTAATTATGCAAAACTCTTAGAAGAATGGCAGTTAACAAGCGCTCAGTAAAGGCTAGCTATTGCTATTGATTTTTAATTTCAAAAGTAATAAAGTATAATGCAAAAAAGTTGGGAGGAAAAAAGTCCCAAAGTTCAAAAGAAATATCACCACCACTCAAAAAACAGCTCCATTAGTAGATATCATTCCAGTTTTCTATTCAATTGTTTGTTATTGTATATCTGTTATATACGCATACCCACGAAATTCAGACACGCAAGTATGACATCCTCTTTTGTAGCATGCTTTTCTCACTTAACAGCATATACAAATGCTTTAGTAAACAGGTAGTACTTTCATCTGTCTTTGCAGCCATGAAGCCTCACTCAGAGCATCCTACAGAGTAGGCATTTCATGGCACTTTGTGGAAGGGAGGAGGGCGAACTGACAGTCAGGCAGGCTTTGAGCTACAGCTTTTGGCTGCTTCCAGATTGTCAGCAATAGCATAGCATCTTCCCCTCACTTTAGTGACAGAGACCCCGAAGCCAGAGAGGGAAAGGAACGTCCCTGAGCTCACTCAGTGAGAGGGAGATCGGGGCCAAGCTGGTGCCTTTTTTCTCAGACGACCTGTGCCACCCTTCCCTTCTTTTCTCCCTGGAGTCTTCCTGGCCTCAGGTCAAGTTCTGTCACTCCAGGCTCCATGTGTGCCTGGGCAGGGACAGCCTCTCGCCCTGGTCCCACCAGGCTTTGTGGCCTCCCCACCACCTGAGTTTGCTGGGGCAGTCGCCTCCGGAATGGCTCCCGGACAGGAGACTGAGGGAAGCAGAGGGAGGTGGCCAGTGGGAGGATGTCACCAGCACCAAAGAAACGTATTTTCTGTGTCCCCGGGTGGTTTAAGTTTACTTCTCAAGACTAAAGGATTTTGGAGGCTTATCTTCCTAAAAGAAGGGAGCAGGCTTTAGGCTCAGCTCTTCCAATCTGTCCTGCACTCAGTAGTCCAGATAATCTGAAAATGAGGCTCTAAGCATGCCCTGCCCTGCCCAGTAACCTCAGAGGGCCCCACTGCTGGCAGAATGAGATGTTCTCTTGGTGGGGCCCTCCCCCCAAACCCTCCCAAGCCAGTGCCCTGTCTGTCTTCTCACTGTGCCTCTGGGTCTTTGTATATGCTGTGCCCTCTGCCCGAGACGTCCTTCCCTTGTCTCAGAACTATTATGGTTTCTTCAGGCCCATCTGCTCCCCTCACCCAAAGCGATCGGTCCCTCTGCAAGGCTTCTGTAGCCCTTTGTTCCCAGCCCACCTCCATTCGACACCATGCCAAACCCTTCCAGCCCCTGCCCGTGGCGTAACCGGCCCATTCAGAGCAGAGGAGACGGGGCCTCTGAGCAGAGGATGATTATATGTGGAAATCCCTGGGTGCGGGTCCGAGGATCCAGGCAGTTCGGTTCCCATGGAGGCAACCCTCAAGCCAATGAGTGGTCTTTATCTGGGACTCTGGAAAATTCTGTCTTACCATGGAAAAGCCCTTCACCTTTCTCTGAGCCTCTGTTTCCACATCTGAAAAATGGCAACGATACAGCCCAGATCACAGGGTTAAAGGTGCAAAGGTGTAGGAAACGCTAAACACGTGGAAGATGCCCCACGGAGGTTTTTCCCGGCCCTGCTCCTTTCCTTTCAGAGAATATCACTCTCAGAGTCACGGAGGAAAATATTTTCCAGGGCCGAAAAGTGACCCCAAACTTAAAGTGGAACGATACAGATCACCCCAAGTTGGACATGTAAAGACCCAAGGCCCTTACTTGAGCACCAGCTGTGGTATCTCCCTGCCAGACTGGTTTGGACCCCTCTGACCCGAGCCCCCCACACTGGCAGCTCCCATGGGCAGCTGCGAGAAACACTCAATTTCCAGCCCATAGAGTCTGGGCCTCTGCAATGATGGACTCAACTGTGAGAAGCACACCACGCACCAGGGAGTTTCTGCCGAAGAAGATTAGTCTTTGTCACCTGCTGTTGTATAATTAAAGAGGCTATTTCAGCAAAGCACTGGGATGTCCACCGGGAGCCCTGAAAATGCTTTCTGGAGGATGATGCCCAAGGCATGTGCGGTTTGGCCTGAGCACAGGGCAGAGTCTCAGCGGAGGCCCTCTCTCTCCATCCCTTGGCCATTAATGCCGGTCCAGCTCCGATCGGGGCTGAGCTGAAGATTCCCACATCTGCTCGGCGCTGATTAAATTCTTCTTGCTAGGCCCGGGGCTCTGTCTTCAGGCAAGTTCAGGGCAAGCAGGAGAGCCGGGGAGATGACTGCTCTCCTAGCTGGAGTACTTCATCGAGGGACAGCCTCAGCCACGTGACCAGACAGCTTAAATTGTTCTCCCTAAGTGAAGTTCCAGATGGCTGAGACTAACCCGTGGCCACCTTGGGTCCAGTTCCCCTGGTGCTTTTCTGCAGCCACCAAGGGGAAACTGTCTTCAAACAAGAGCCCTGGACTCTGCGGTTACAGTTGCTTCCTTTGTTTATTGACTCAACTATTTATTCGTTGCTGCATTTACTTACTTAACAAATACTTATGGAGTTGCTACAATGTTCCTGGCCTGTTCTGAATGCTGGGAATTGGAAACAAAGTATAAGGGTCAGCATCCCTGTCCTCGTGAAGCCTATATTTTAATGGAGGGAGACAGACAAAAAGCAAATGGACAGACAGATACATAATGGTAGGTAGTGATTAGTGCTTTCAAAGAAAGTAAAGTGGGACACAGGATACTAGAAAAGTGATCAAGGAGCTCTTCTCTAAGATGGCATTTGAGCAGAGACCTGAATGACATGAGAAAGCCATTCCTGTGGGCATCTGAGAGATGGCACTGTATTCTGCATGAGGGTCGGTGAGTACAGATACCCCGTGGCAGGAGGTGCTTAGGTGTCTGGGCAAAGCATGGTTGCCGGGGATGCATGAAGGGATGCAGGAGAAGCAATGATGGAGAAGTGGAAGGAGGTGAGGTTGGCCGTGCAGCCGGCACCAGATTTGAGGCCACAAGCAGAGTTCGTAGTTCATTCCAAGAGTAAGGGAAGCTACTGAAGGATTTCATGCAGGAAAATGACATGATCAGATTTATGTCTTGTGAAAATCACTCTAGTTTCTTTGTGTAAGACAGTATAAGGAACAAGGGTGGAAGCAGGAGGGTCTGCTAGGAGGCTTCTGCAGTAAACTCAGCAAAGGATGGCAGGCTTTGACTAAAGGGTGGCCGTGGAGGCCGTGAGAAGCAGTTACACTGGAGATCTGTTTTGAAGGAAGAGAGATTTGCCGATGGGTGAGACGAGCAGTCGTGAGAGCATGAGGAGGGTGACTCCGAGCTGTTAGCCTGAGCAACTTGAATGGAGTTGCCATTAATTGCGATGGGTATAATATGGGAGATGCGGGTTTTGCGGGAAAGAACTGGGACTCTTTTAGGAAGGTTTGGTGCCCACTAGACATTGAGGGGACATGCTCAGCATACAGTTGCATGTAGTCTAGGGGCCGGGGAAGAGAGTGGGGCTGAAGGTACACGCTCGGCAGTCATCGCTGGGTGAACGATATTCAAACCCGTGAGATGGATGAGAATCGCCATTGGAGTGGGTATAGCTAGAGAAGAGAAGAGGACCTGGAACTAATCCCTCAGGCCTGTGTGACCTTGGACAAGTCCCTCCACTGCTCTCCACTTCATCTTAGTGAAAAAGGTCGCACCTCAGAGAGCTGTTGAGGGAAACGTGCGAGCAAGAAGGAGGAGCTCTGAGACTTGTGAGTTGCGTGCCCTGGTTACGATCGATGGAGCTGTCCCTGACTCAGCCTCTCCCTGCTCTTCCCTTCTGCTTCCATCCCTTCCCACCCCGACCCCCAAATCTAAACAAAGCCTCAAGATTTACTGCTCTAGTTCATTCAGGGCCCGCTTTCTCCTTCTCACAGAAACGATTCATCGGACACAGGAAGCACTTTACAGTTTACTGTCTAGACCCTATTTAACCATCATACTGACCTCCAAGGTAGAGAGTATTACCCCCCTGTTTTTCAGATGAGGAAATTGAGGCTCAGAGAGGCTATGTGGTTTGTGCAAGTTCACACAGTTGAGAGTGGCTTAGCTACTATTCCAGTCCATCCCCAGCATCTGACTCGTGTCCTGACACGTTGACACAGCACCGGGAGCCCTGCTTGCACTCCCCAGGCAGAACTGTGCACTGGACAGAAAACCTCCGCAGCAACATGTGGATGTTGGGGAAGCCTGGAGCTTAGTGGAGTGTGAGCCCGGTGCGGATCGGCTGGGCCGAGGCAGCTGGAACAGCAAGTGGGCTTTGTGGCTGCCCTAGGGGATCCACAACGGGGCCAGTGGTGTGTGTATGGAGGCAGGAGACAGGGTGTCCTGCTTTCTCTGCTAAAGTTCAGCCAAGCCTGGGGAAGGTGCCCCATCTCTGGGTTCCAGGTTTCAAGAAGAAAAGATATGACACAGGGAGGTGTTCCGGAAAGGGTGGTTAGGGAAGGAGGACGGGTTACGCGTGGAGGTTCCGTGGGCCGAGCCTGCGCGGGCATCGCCTTCACTTCCTCTCCACCGGCCAGGATTCAGTCACATGGCGCATGCGTCCACCAGGGAGGCGGGAAATGCAACTTGCTGTGTGTGCCAAAGAGGGGAGAGCGAGGATGTTGGCGGAGGGGAACGGCAGCTGCCACTCCTCCAAGTCTGTTGTGGAGGAAGGCGCTGTCCGTAAGCACCACCTTCTCCCCCTCAGCGAAGCAAAGAGGCTAGAAGAAGGGACTCCGAGCAGAAAGAGATTAGAATGGCAGAGACAGGAGGACTCTTTCACCGGAGCCTGGCAGACCTCGACTTCCCTATTTCTGCAGAGCTCTCTGGGGAATAGGGTGCCTCTTGGGGGCCCCAGGGCTCATTCCAGAAACCACGCAAGATCACAGAGAAAGACTGTAAAGGAACCCACACGTGAACTCTGGTTTTCATCTCTGTCTCCCCAAAAAGACTGCGAGCTTCTTGAAAAAAGAGACGGCGTCCAATCAACTGGGGGTTCCCTGAGTCCAGCCTCTGCTGCCCGGCTCAGGGCCCAGTACGTGCAAATCCAAGGATGCTACGGCACAAGGAAAATGGGTTTTCCAATCAGACAGAACTAGGTCCAACTCCCATTTCCCCTCTCACAAGCTGTGTGATCTCAGCAGCCGTACTTAACTGCTTTGACCCTCATTTCCTCACCTATCAAAATGGGTACCATCCATCTCATGTGGTTGTTGTGGATCTTAGAGAGAGCAAGTTTGAGAATTGCCTAGCACAGTCCCTGGCACACAGCAGGTATGCCAATACTGGCTTTTCTCTTCCTTCTACTTTTCACGACCCAGGAGCTGTGGTGCCAGGTCGGTGGAGTGGAGCTGGCATCAGAAGGGACATAATCTAACACTGAGTGGTGGGTGACAGAAGAGGCTGACTTGACAAAGGGTCACCTCAGTGTTCCCCCAACATCGAGATATTCCCAGGAGCAGCGCCAGGGGCAGACATGGGGACCTCTCTTCCACACACGTGCCTCACTGGTCCTGAAGCCACTGCGAGGTGCTGCGGCCCCTCCTGCTGGAGCAGACACCATGTCTAGGAGGTCGCCTCTGCTTTCCCACTCGCAAAGCACAGCAGAGAAGGACTCTGTCCTCTGTCCATCTGTGTCCTTTTAGCCATGGTGCTGGCTGCCTCCCCTGCTTGGAGGCCCCAGTTTAGGACCTTTCCAGGATATGTAGGTTAATGGTCCCAGGAGAGTGGGAGAGGAACTCCCAAGGGTGAAGACTTGGAAATGGGAGGCATACCACGCCTCCAGGCCAGTGCCTGCTCTGCCCCGGCTGCCTCCTGGCTCCCTGTCAGTGCCTCCCTGTGAGGCTGGCAAAGCGACCAGAGACTCCGCTGTAGGGCTCCAGCACGGAAGTCCACATGGATTTTCGTGATGAGTCACCAAGGCTCTCTGCGCTTGCACCCCTTATTAGGAGGCTAAGTTGAAAATAATGATGATGTGAATTTTTTTGTATGTTTACAGAAATTTTGAGCTGACGAAGTACTTTTACATTATTCAATACTTAAAAGAGTTTATGTGGATCATCTTGAATCCCCATAGTTCTCTCTGGGACAAGTGTTTTTATCTCTCGTTTGCAGTTGAGGACTCAGGCTCAGAGAGATCCATGGGCATGTCTGAAGTCACAGGGCTTGTTAGTGGCAGTCAGGATTTGAGTCCAGGTCTGCCTGGCTGAAGACCCCGGGATCTTCCCACTCCTGCCCTGGGAGGTTGGTGCTTGACGAAAGCACAAAGCATCATCAAGAAGGAAGCCAAGCCTCGGCCAGCTTCTCTCTCTCTCCCTCCTTGCCACCCCTGAGCGCCCACTCGGATTCTGTATGACATGTTTATGTATTGATGGTGGGGTGAGGGGGGATGGGCTGCACCCCATGCTGACAAAGGAGGTGAGACGTGTTCTGCTCCTTTACTCATTCATTCCACAAGCATCGTCCCAGCCCTACCACATGTCTGCGCTTGATCTCAATGTTGATTCTGATCTAGACCATGAGCAAGAGTCCGCTGTCCCTGGATCATAAGATGGGACAAATGTGCAAATCTCTGTCTCCATTACTTTATTTGTTATGATGCAGTTTCTCTGGTATCATGTCCTCAGCAGCAGAAAAAAAATCACGTCATTTACACTTGTAAAGTGAGGGTTGTCATAAGCCATTAAGATACCCATACACCATTTGGACCTGTGTTGTGTATAAAACACCCTCTGCTGTGTGAGTGTGTGAGGCGGGCTGTCAAGGTGCTGGAACCCGAGAGAGCTGGGCTCAAAACAAGTTCGTCTGTGCAAGTCGTTTGGTGAACCCTTATGGAGTTCCTATTTAGGTGCCGGATTTATGAAAGAAATCCGAGCCCCATACCTCAAGGAGCTTATAGTCTAGTTGAGTAGCTGGACATGCACATGCGTGAGTATACTCGTGTGTCACATGCGTCAGGATAGAGGAGTGTGCAGGGGCACTGAAGAGGGAAGGCCAAGTTTTCTAGGTTATGACCTGGGAAGGCTTCATGGAAGAGGCGACTCTTCTCTGGAGGCTTGAAACTAGAGTTCACCAGACGTTCTGGACAGGAAGGGCATGCCTAGAAGAGGGAGCTGCATGATCAAGAAAAGGCTGATGTCCTTCACTTAAAACTTCACTGAAAAATTCAAGGAATTTGAAATAGCCTGGCCTGGCAGGAGCAGAGGGGTGAGGGTGGCATGTCTTTTTGCAGAGAAGACTGCTAGGCGAGGCGCAGGGGCCAGACCAGTGAGGAGGAATGCAGGCTTCGTCCTGCCTGCCTCTCCCGGCACCCCTCTTTCTCAATCTGTAAAATGAACATAATGATCCTTACGTTGCATTGCTATTGTTAGCATTAAATGGGATAATGATTGTAACGTGCCTAGCAAGGTTTCTAGTGCACAGCAAGTGCCTCTCAGACCAGAAACTGGATTTGAGAGTGTTGGCCTGGGCCAGGTCTGAGTTTAAAAGGACCTAGATGTCGAGGAAGGCAGCTCCGCTGAGCAGCTAGAGCTCGTTATGACAGGCAGGTACAGCTAGGCTTCCTGATGTCCCAGGAGCATCAATGAGACCTGTGGGTGAAGAGCACACGTTGGCTGGCCTGGACAGGCTGGGTTTGCACCTCACCTCTCCTGATGGCACCTCATTCTGATTTCAGGAATGGGAGGTATGGTGAGTGCTCTGACTCTATGAAGGGTGGGTACAGGATGGGGAGAGCAGGCAGGTACAGCTCCCTATTCTCACTCCCAGGAGTTTAAGGATCCTCCCTTATGCAGCCAGGAAGCTGGCTCTGCCTTGAGCTCTGTTCACCTCTGGCCTGCTCTCCCACTAGCCCCCCAAAGTCCTCAACAAGGTGTGCTCTGCCTTCCTTTCTTCCTTCCCCTATCTGCCCTCCCTCCTTCCCTTCCATCTTTCTTTTTTCCTTTCCCTACTCATCAAACACATCTTGAAATGTAATATACTGAGCATTACGTCAGGTGATGGAAACTGTTACCCTGAAATCGCCTTCATTCTTCATGGCTCACCCTACTTTTCAAACCCCAGAGAGCCCTACCTGACCCGAGAGGGACGTCGCCCGCCTCCGAGTCCGTGTGGCCCTGTGGCTTCACCTCTTTTCATTGCTCTTAGATACATCCTGTCTTGTATAACTAACATGTGAATTGGTATTAGGTATTTGTGTGTGGATTGATATGCATTCATACGTGTACATATGCTCTCATATAATTGTGTGATAATGTGCATTTAAGTATGTGCCTCTAAGAGTGTACTTCGTGTCCGAGTGTGTATATTGGATTTTGTTTTAAAGCTGTCTGTCGACGTGCTTTGAAGTGTCTGTTCATTTTTTTACACCATCAACATGCTTCTGTTGTGATTGTAGCTTCGTAATGTTTTTACATCTAAGAGGTTTAAGATCTCCCTTTTTTATCACAGAATATCTCAATCTCACCATTTATGCTTCCAGATAATCTTCAGAATGATTTATTTTGAGATTCATTCTGAAAAAAAAAAATCTAGACATTAGTTTTGGAATTAATATGTTTGTACCATTCAGCCTTCCTGTGTAAAATTATGGCACACATATTCCGTTATCTAAGTCATCTTTTATGCTTTCAGTAAAGTTTTATAATTTTGTTCTCATTAGTTCCAAACAATTCTTATTAAAACTATTCCTTAAAATTTTATTTTTTTGTTGTTATTACGACTAAAATATTTTTAAATTTCAGTTTCAATCTTAATTCTTGTTGGTATTTAGAAAAGCTATTAATTTATTTAATATTTATTTGTATTAAGCCTATCAGTTTTTCAGTTGATAATTTCAGAGTTTTCTAGATAAATAATCATATCGTTTACAAACAATGATAATTCTTCTCTTCCTTTCCAATATTTGTAATTCTAATTTATTTCTCACCATACCACATTGACTGTTTCTTGTACATTAATTTGAAATAATAATGATATTCATCTGTTTCCTAATTTTCGATGAGAAGACCTGTGTCATTTTCACCATTCATTATGAAATTGGTGCTTATTTTTAAATATATATTCTTTAGCACGTTGAGGAAGTGTCTTCCTTTTTTAATTCACTCATTTTTTAGAAACTATCAATGAGTGTTTTCATTTTGTCGAATGCCTATGAGTTTTCTGCTTTGATCCATTCCCTTTATACTTTTTTTAACTATTATGCTTCATCACATCTCATTATACTTCAGTAACCCATCTTTGTATTCCTGGGATGAACCATCTTGATCTTGCTGAATTTGATTTGCAGACATTTTATTTAGGACTTTGGCTTTTATAAGCAGAAGAGAAGTTTGTTTGTAGCTTTAATACTAAACTTGTGTTATCTTAATAAAATGTTGTGAGTAGCTCCCCATCTTTTTTTTTTTCTTTACATGTTTTAGAACAGATATTTAGTTCAAGAACTTTCTAATCTCAAATATTTGGGGGAAAAAAATGCCCATAAAACCTTTTAGACCAAGAGCCTTTCATAACTGCTCATTTTCTTCTCTGGTTACTCAGGGTTTTTTATTTCTAAAGTCAATTTTGGTAACATCCAGAAATTTATCCCTTATAACTAAAAAAAAAAAATCCCTTTGTCGTTATATCTCCTTTATTTTGTTGGTTTATGTTTGTCATTTTTTTCTTAATTTTGTTTTCCAAAGGTTTGTCATACTTATTGGTTTTGTGAAAAAAATGAGCTCTTGGATTTCTTTATTAAATCTGCTGTTTTTCTGTTTTCTAATTTATTCATTTATATCTTTACTACTTCTTTTCCACTGCTTTCCATGGGTTTCTTTTTTGTTCTCTTTCCATATTACACAGTTGCAGCCTTAATTATTTTTCTTAGTCTTTCTTGTTTAGTTAAGAATGCATCTGGGTATAATAATTTCTCTCTGAGCATAGCTCTAACAGCATACCATTAGTTTTATGAATTTTCTTTTTACTTTTTATTATTTTCTAAATATTTTGTACTTGTTTTTTTCTTTTTATTTTATGCCATAACATTTTTATAAAGGTGATTTTAATCTTCATGCAGCACTTAATTGCAGCTATTTCTGTTGTTGTTGAGACATTGTTACTAATTCCTGATTTTAGTCATGGTCGGAGAATAAAAATTGTATATATTTACATTATTATTTGGAATCAAATTATTCTGTTTGTAGAGGGGAAAAATGTTATATATCATTAACTCAACTTTATTATTTTATTCAAATCTCTTATTTTTTGTTCTAGCATTTTTTTATCTTTAAAAAATATAGAGGTATATGTGTAAGTTATAAAGCATAATCATGTAATAAACACCTATGAACTCACTACTCAACTTAAGAATTAGAACATTACCAATAACTCACATTGATCAATGTCCTATTACTTTACTTACTCTCAGAATTAACGATCATCATTAATTTTGTGTTTATCATTTCCTTGATTTTTAAATACATTTTTTTACTTTATTTTATTATTAGTTTCAAGTATACAGTACATTGGTTAGACATTTACATAGTTTATAAAACGATCCCCCTAATTGCTCTTTCTCTCCTCTGACTCTCCACCTAGCCATTCCATTAATGCTAACTGCATTCCCTATGCCGTGCTCCCCGTCCCTGTGACCATCTATCAACTACTAATTTGTACTTCTTTAACCCTTCACCCCATTCTCCCCATCTCCCAATCTACCCGCTCTGGCCATCACCAGATCGTCCTCTATATTTGTGAGTCTGTTTTTGATTAGTTCGTTCTTTTTGTTCCTTAGATTCCACATGTAAGTGAAATCATATGGTATTTGTCTTTCTCTGACTTATTTCACTCAGCATAATAACCTCTACGTCCATCCATGTCTTTGCTAATGGTAAGAATTCATTTTTTTAATGGCTGCATAATATTTCATTGTATATATGAACCATAACTTCTTTATCCAATCGTTTGTTGAAGGGCATTTAGGTTGCTTCCATATCTTGACAGTTGTAAATATTGCTGCCATGAACATAGGCATGCATAGATATTTACTAATTATCATTTTGGTTTTCTTTGGATAAATATCCAGAAGCACAATTGCTGGATCAAAAGGTATATCTGTTTTTAATTTTTTGAGGAATCTCCAGACTGTTTTCCATAGTGGCTGTACCAATTTGCAATCCCACCACCAGTGTGTGAGGGTTCCCTTTTCTCCACATCCTCGCCAACACTTGTTGTTCTTTGATTTATTTAAAATTCGTTTCAGGTATACAGTACACTGGTTAGACATTTATATAGTTTATGAAATGATTCCCCCGATTACTCTCTCACCCATCTGGCTCTGCACATAGCCATTATAGTACTACTGGCCACATTCCCTATGCCATATTCCACTTCCATCCCCATGACCATCTTTCAGCTACTAATTTGTTCCTCTTTAACCCTTTACCTCTTTCTCCCAGATCCCCAACTCCCCTACCCTCTGGCCGTCACCAGAATGTCCTCTGTAAATACACTTTTTTAAATCACCTACGTGTGAATGTCTGAAACTAGAAACAACATAATCAACTATTTTTGTCTATGCATGCTATCTAACCTCCTGCTATAATTTCTGTTGCTTCCTCCTTGAATTTACAATATTTATTGCCTTGAATATTTGGATATTTTGTTGGTTGTAATAAACTCACGACTGTTAAATCTTCAATGTTGATTTTACCTTTTATCAATTTAATGTGACCAACCTCTTCCTTGCTAAATGATTCTTGCCTTGAATTCTGCTCTATTATTAATATTGTCACCTCTGCTTTCTCTTTAATTGAGTTTGCCTGAAATGTTTTGGACGTTTAATTTTAAATTTGACTGTGTAGTTTTGCCTGAGATGCAGTAGATGATACTGTTTAAGAAGCTGTGTTCTGCGATCAGATTGGGTTTAAATCCCAGTTCTGCTACACATTAGCTCCTACACTTGGGGCAGGCTGCTCAGGGGACCAATGTCTCTGCCTCGTACAGTTGTTGGGAGCATTGGATGAGATATTGCAGTGCGATACACGTGGCAAGTATGCACTAAGTGTTAACTATTTTAATTAGATTTATCTCTTGTAAGTTGCACATACTTAACGTTTACTACATTTTAGCTTGAGATTTTTGTCCACCGATAGAATAATTTAAACTGTTTACAGTCATTTTATATCTCTTCTGTTTGACCTTAACCTGTTGCCCAATTTTCCATTTTCTCTTTTTAAATTTATGCATTATTTTCCTCTTAACGATGTTTTCTTTATCTTTCTTTGTAAACAAATTTCCTTTGTTTATACCTTTTGTATTAATTTAGAAGTTTAAAATCCTCTTTGCAACTTAATTCTCTAATGCGCGCCTTAAAATGTGTGACATAAACAGTTATACCCATGTTTCTGTAATTGTCAGTTAAGAACAAAGCAGTATCTTTTATTTCTCTTTATTCAAATAGAAACTCACATACTTTTATTTCCCTTGCCATCTTCCTCAACATTCGATAACTCCTTTTTTCTGATGTCTGGTGCTAAGCTTAGCTGTCAATCTGTTTTCCTTCCTGAATTTTAATCCAATATTTTCTTTATCCTTGAAGTTTATTTTGCCAAAATCTTGCTAGCTGCAGTTTTTCTTTTCATTAACATTGCCTAGATCACCGATCTCTTTTTGGTTTTTGACTCAAGTTAATATTATTTTGTTTCGCTTTTTTTGTTTGTTTAATTAATTTTTCCCCATAATGTTTTTGTTACTTTTATTTTTATTATATAACCCGCTCCCCGGAATACTGATAATTCTTAGACTCCATTCTTACCTTCTGTATTTATCATTTTCTTTTTCATCCTTTTCATCACTGACATCTTTCTCTGCATTCTTTGAGAGGTGCTCAAATTAGTCCTCAATGCTCATTCTGGTTTTTGCAAAATCAATTCTGTGCTTTTCTCATCCCAGGGCAATTTTAATTTGGTACTTTATTTTGTGTTAACTTACCATGTCACCCTAGTTCATTCGACTCCCTCTGCATCTCTGCCTTTACATCATCCTACTTCCTGTTCTTCCTATAAACCAAGTCCTTTAGCACCACAAGCAGATGATCTCTGAAATGGTCTTAATTTCTTTTCAAACTTTCTCTTTCTCTGAGTTTTCAGGGCAATGTTTCCTTTCGCTTTTGTTGTAGTATCTCTCAAAGACCCCATCTTTCTGTTTCTTTGGAGATTTCTTTTGATTTTATTTCATCATTTTTGAATAGAGCGAGGTCTACGCAGACCTGGCCTTTGCAAACAGGAAGCGTGCTTGACTTCCTCACTGATTTAGACGGGAAGCACAAGTGGAAGTGCCCCCACCTCATGGCCCCCACCCCAGTTCCATTTGTGAGCTTCTGTAACAGGGTGATTTTACCTGTCTGAAGCAGGGTCTTCTTTAGGACCAACTTCCAGATTTTAGGACAGCAGTCTTAAACTAATCGCTCAGAGTACTACCTAAAAGACCTTTCTTTCCCCCAGCATGCTCTGCTTCCAACACGCTTCTGGTCTTGTCTCTGTTTACAAGGTTTTTCCTGAAGTGTCTAAGTGCTCCTAGGTGCCAGCCCTTCCTCTGCTTCCTGTTGTGCTGCATGCTCAGGGTTGTTGTTTCCGAGTACATGTTAGAAAGATAAAAGGAAGAAGAAGATGAGAGGAACAGAAGGGAGGGGAGGGGAGGGCAGTACAGGGCTCAGGCTCTAGCTGGCTTGGAAGCCAAGTCCTCTAACCTGGAAGAGTACTATTTTCCCGTTCAGCACATGCTAGATTTGCGAACAGGATGTGTGGGGAGTGAAGTCGTTTTCCCTCAGTTTGGGAAAAGTGGATGTGCAGAGGGCGGAGCTCTGAAATTACTCCACCCCCAAATTTGACATGATTTATAGTACTACTGTCAATTTTTGTTATTTTGGGTACCTTCATAAGACTTTTAAAACAGAAGGTGCCGATTAAGTATTACTAGTCTGCTACCATACTAACAGTCAAACATTTCAGTAAAGGGTCATTTTATGGGCTTCATTCATTCATCCACTCACTTATTCATTCATCTATGTCTACTTCCTCCACTAGACTGAAAGGTCAAAAAACTATGAATTTTTATTGTTTTACTCCCAAGTCAGCATAGGAACTATCATCTAATGTGTGCTCAATACCTCTTTAGTGAATGTATGATAACCCAGCACAAAATAGAGCAGAGCAAAGACCTTCAAAATTATATATTGAAATATCAGTATTATAAGTCACCATCAAGTGTACTACACATTCACAAATTTTAAAGCATTCTAATATCTATTATTTAATTTGATACTAAAAACAACCCAAGATTAGGCAAGACAGGTATTATTCTCTCTAGTTTATAGCTGAAGAAACTAAGACCCCAAATGATGCAGACACCTGCCAGTCGTCACAGAGAGATCCGCAGGTAGAACCAAGAGCCACAGTCCCCCACCCAGGGGTGGTGCTCTCCTCTGTACCAGCTGCCTCCTCCCAGATCTGGCCATATGGATGGGAAGAGAAGCAAGAGAGGTCTGAAGGAGCCAGAAAGGCTTCTTGGAGGACTACAGCTGCCTCTTGAAGATGGGCAGGGACAACAGAGAGGAGCATCCCAAGCAGGGGACAGCTGGAGCAAAGGCATGGGCATGGTTAGAGGGTCATGGGAAGATGGCCCACGGCTCTTTCCCAGTCACGCCTGTGCTTGGGATAAGTGCAGACCGTAAAACTCTCCCAAAATATTCAATGTCTACACTTCAACCAAGAGTCCTGATCTCAGCTTATTGCCGATGCCACCTGCCCTTTCACCGACACTGTATCCTCACTGGGGTGAAGGGAGAAGGAAAAGAATAAGGATAGTGGAGTCAGACAAGCCTGAGGGTGAAGGCTGACTCCTCCATGTACCGTGAGACCTGCCCTGGATAGGCTGCATCACATCCCTGAGACTCAGTTTCTTCCCGTGAATAACGAGACGATAATGTTGGGCTTGCTGAGTTTGTGATGATTAGAGGAGGTAACACGTGTGAGGTCCATGGCACGCAGTAGGTGACGAAAACCTCTTAGCTCCCTTCTTTTCCTTCCTGGCTCTTTTGTGGGCAGGTAGGACGTGGCCCCGTGCTCTGGACAGCAGAGTGATGTGATGTGCAGACAGGATGTCAGTAAGACGAGGCCAGACCTGCCCTCCTCTCCATCACGGCCACACACTGCTTTTCTCAGAAGGAGAACACATCTTAACTTTTCTCCGCCAACACTGAGGCTAATCTCCTCCTATGCAAAGCCCTTGGCAGCTAAGCCTCCACATATGGCAGACTCCCTTGTTTGCTGTCGGAACAAAGCCCTGTGCTCTATGCAAACGCCATGCATTTTAATCATCTGAGCGCAGACGAGGTTTATCTTGAATAAGGCACTGTTAGAGGGAGCTTGGATGTGCCGGGTAACTTGCTCCTTCTTCCGAGGCCAACCTTGAGGCCTTGCCCCTAAGAGCTGGATTCCTGGGGGCCAAAATAGAGGGACTCTGTCAGCAATGTGCAGACATGATAGATCCTACTACCTGTGAGACTATGCTGGGCATCTTCTTGATAGGGGCAAGGGGAGGGAAGGGGGCGTGGAGGGGCTGATAAAATAATGAGAGTTCCAAAGTCTGGGTTACCCCGGAAGGTGATCCTGAGACAAGGATTTGAATGCAAGTTAATTTTTTAGAAAGTGAGGAGGGAGTGGGGAATAAAACAGAAAAAGGAAGGAAGCCGATCAAGGACATGCTGAGAAGGTTACTTCTATGGGCAACTGAGGCTCAATTGTGCTGAGTGTCTCTGGAATATGCCCTGCAGTCACCCTAAGCAAAGGCAAGGGTCTAAGAGGTGGGGTTACCCACAATTCCCATCAGTCCTTGCCTGAGGACTGCTGGGTGGCAGAGGAAGGGGTAAATTCCTCGGTACCCCTGGCCTACCATGCACGTGGACAGAGTAGCCTGCAGTGACCAGACAGAGGCCTCAGGCCAAGGGTGAAAATGTTGGCAGTCGGACATCAAGTCAGCTTGCATTGAGGTGGACATGTCAGCAAACAGGATCTGCTACAGAGAGAGACACATGACAATATGCAAAAGTAATAATATTTGGGTAATTGTTAATTGAGAACCTATTCTGGGCCATGGACTTTATATTCTTAAAGAATTCCTACAAGGCAGGTATTATTATCTCTGTTCTCTGGAGAATGAAACTGAAGTTCCAAGAGGGCCTGCACCATGCCTAGGGTCACAGAGTACAAAGTAGCCCAGCCTGTCAGCAAACCCTCTGCCTGCTCCCCAAGCCGAGGTCCCTCACAGCACTCCTCATAAGACAGGGTAGATGCGAAGGCGGCACCCCCACACCAGTGGGACCGTCTGGCTGGCTGGAGGTAAGTGGAGGAATCATGGGTGTCCTCCTGAAGTCAGACCTAAGAGACAAGGTGAATCCTTGGATGTGGCAAAGCACCTGGAGAAAAGGTGTGGTTGGTAGAGGACCGCCCCCCCGCAAAGCCACCACCACCAATGGGAGCTCCATGAGTAACATTTGGCAGATGGGAAGAGGCGATTCCAGCTTCTAGGAGTCTTGAGGGGTTTGAGATCAGCTAGACTGAGGTTCAAATACTACTCTCTTTCCTATTTGTTTACTCTGTGACCTGGAGGCAATTATTCCACTTCTGTGAGCCTTAGCATTCTCATCTGTAAAATAGGGATAATGTTACCTTACAGGGGCTCTTGGACTGGCCCCAAGCCTGATAGCCATTCTCAGTGCCCATGGCCCAGCTGAGGTCACCCCCAAACCAGGGCTGGGCTATGAGTGTGGAGGCAGAGTTCCCAGGTTGAGGGGCACTGTGGGCTGGGGTACAGGGGAGGGAGAACGTGCCCCAGAGCCCAGGCTGTTCCAGGTTCAGTCCAGCCTTAGGAACCTCGCTGTGAACAGGGGTCATTCGGTAACTGCCTGGGGGCATGGTCTGGAGTCAGGCTGCCGATGTGACAAGGGTTAGACTCCGACTGTGGCTGAGGCTCAGCGGGCTGGACATACCTTTTCTTTAACATTCAGCCATCCTTTCCAACAGACTGGCAGCATTTTGGCCCCTTGTATCAGCCCCTGCCCCAGGACATTTGTTCATATTTGGTAAAGTGACCTCAAGCTGCATATGTCAAGAGGTTTCTGTGATTGTTTTTTCTGTTCCTTCTCTCTGGGTGTGTCTCAAAGATCAGAACTAACAGGGCAGGCGAATGATTACACGGTGTGATTTCGAGGATACCAGGGGAGCTGCTAGAAACCCCCAAATGCTCCTTCCATCTGTCTGATCAATACTGAAACTCCTCAGTAGGAGATTCATCCATTTGGATTAGTTTCCAGAGCAGTGGAAAAATCCCTGAACCAGGAGCGAGTAGACGAGGAACTCAGTCTCACTTTTGCTTCCTCTGTGCAGTTGTATTACAGTACTTCTCTGAGCCTCAATTTCCCGGTCTGTAAAATGGGAATGGTGACTCCCACCTGCCCGGGTTGTTATCAAGAGGAAGTGAGACGTGGTGTGTAAAGCACTGGCACCTGGCAGGAGTCCCTGAACACGCCTTCCTTTCCATGCAGCCCTTTGGGTGGATTCGGAGTACACCATGCTGGAAGTCACCACCAGGTGGCAGCACAAAGCGTGGGTTCCTATACTCCGCTAGTAGCGAGGAGGCACAGCAATGTTTAAGATGAACCCAGGCGGCAGTGAGCTTCCCGGCCCTGCAGGCCAGTGGCTCAAGGCTGGACGGCTCTCTGATCTGCCTGTGAAGAACAGCTGAGTCCTCTGTTGGAGGGGTGTGGCACCCACAGAGTATGACCCGGTTCCCCCAGGGATTTAAAGAAATGCCAGCCCCACCCCCGTCCTCAAGGAGTCTGGAGTCTGCAGTCAGGCGAGGGAGGCAGAAGTGCATATGGACAGGAAATAGAGGGGAGAAGTGCTGTAACAGAGAGGAGCACAGAGGCCGTGGGAGCCCTGTGAGCGACCCCCAGCCCTGCAGCGAGAGTCAGCAAGGGCTTCCCCAGGGAGGGGGTCCAGCACAGGGGTGTCAGCTCAGGTTTCTCAAGGCCTGCGCTTGGTTCTGCGAGCTCCGTGCATCACCCTCTACCTTTTCTTTCACTTCTGGCCAGGCTATACGTGTGGCCCCTGTTACAATAATATCTATCAGCTCCCAACTCTCTCGCATTCTCGCCCCAGAGATGCCTGACCTCTTGACAGACACTGAGTGAAGCCTCTCCCAGGAATAGGTTGCCAGCTTGACATTGTGGAGGGAGGATATAGATCTTTCTGGAATCAAAGGAGGACAAATGTAATAGTGTTTTGGACATCCTGTGCAACCCCCTGAGGATGCTTACACTGAGCTCTTGGGGAACAAGTTCAGTTAGATTCACCACCGTGTCCCCCACAGAGCCTCGTCTGGCACCTGGCACGGGAACCCATGAGGGAAAGGGACATTTAGGAAGAGATGAAACCATGTTTTATCTCCTCAGCTGTCCTGAGGCAGAAGAAGCACCTTCTTTCTGTGGGGCCTCAGAGCAGGGCCAGGCAGCGTGAGCTGCCTGTAGAGGGCGGGTTTCCACTCCTAACGAGGAAGCCCTTCTGCCAGGGACCTTTTGAGATGAGTCCAGGCTGTAGTTTCCAGAGAGTGGACTCTTCTGCCGGCAGCCGTGGGGGGCCAGCGGTGGGCGAGGCCAATCTTCTCCAAACCTGGCTACTTATGGCAATCACCGTGTTTAGAAACTGAACTCTGAGGGTCTGTCCTTGAAGCCCTTTGAGGGTGTGGCTTAAAATGTGGTCTTTTCATAAATCGAGGTGCCTTAAAACAGAGTCCATCCATCTGCAGTTTGGCTGTCCTCCTGAGTCTCACGGGGCCAGCCCTCAAACTCCAGGTCCAGTGCAGATCTAGCGCTGGTCTCGTGCCAGCCACCTTTCTGGCACTTGGACAAAGCTGTAACCAGCCAGTCTGCTGGGTCCCAGCCCCCCTTCCATTCTGAACTGTGACTGGTTAAAGTGAAATGGGTGGGGAAAGGTAAGTCAAATGTATTTGAAGGGAAGCAGCTTTGAAGTCCTGAGGCCATGATGTTAATGGCATTACTCAATTTCTGGAAGCAATCCTGATTAAATATTCATTGGCTTTGATTATACTGAAATTAGGGCTAAAGCGTGAAGTCAAATTGAGGGGAATAATGGCAGTGTAAATAATGCATGGCCTCTAAATTGAAAACACCAGCTTGTGCAGCCCCCAGCTCTCCCCCCACCCCGCTTGTCACTGTGCCATTTGTTTAGAAGGTGATTAGTCCTACCAGCTGGGGGACCCAGAATTAGAAGGATCACAGCATCCTGTGGTCTCTGGGAATCCGGGAGAATTGAAGCAGACACCTTGCAGCAGGGGATTTCCTCCAGGTCTGTAACCCGGAAGCTGGGGAGTCTTAGTGAAGCCCCGTCATAGAGCCCTGTGTTCTCTGAGTGACACAGTCACCGACGTTGAAAATAACGGAACTTCTTGCCTCTGAATTTCCAACAGGGTAATCTTCGAACAGAAAAGAGCAAGTGGGGCGGGGGAGGGGTGCAGCAGGAGGAGGTAGGAATAACCAGGTGAGACTTACTGAGGAAAAGAGACACGCAAACTGAGGACTGTCAAATCGTAGGAGGCGTGCTCTGCGAAGGTGTGTACGAGTGGCTGCTGCGGGGATCTGAAGAACCGGGTAGAGCGTGAGGCGGGTGACCGGAGGCGGGTGGCCAGGGCAGGGGAGAACAGTCAGAGAAGCTCCAGGGGAACTGGCTGAATGGCAGCTTGTCCTCCTCTGGACTTCTAATGCCTGGCCCAGGGCCTGGCACAGAGTGGAGCCGATGATGTTGTTAGGAGAAAAGGGTGGATGAACGCCTAGGCATGGCACTGAGGAGGGAGGAGGCCGCCCGCCCTGCTTCCTAGAGGAAAACTGTCACTCTCAGAAACACAGAAAGGCCACCCCTAGAGCCCTTAGCACCGCACACGTATTCAGTGCCAGGCACTGGGCCGAGTGTCAGGATTACACGAAGCATCTCGTTCTTTCTCCCAACAATCTTATGAGGAAGGTACGATTACTATTCTCATTGTATGATCAAGAAAAGCAACACTTAACTTCACACCCGCAGTTAGTTAAAGAAGTCATATTGCTAGTGAGTGACGCTAAAAGCCAAACCCATGTTTATTTCTGGAGCCTTTTTTAAAAAGCCCGTCTCAGTGGTTCTGTGTCTCCAGTGATAGATATTTGTATATAGAGCCTCGTATCCTCTTTCTCTGCCCTCACCCCATCCTGTCTACCCACCGCTCTTTCTCTCACTGTTTTAGGGTTCCTGAGAGGGTGAGTGTGCTCATTCGTGCATGGGGTCAGGTGGAATGTTGCATGTACTTTAGCATCTAATGAAGCCTCAAGGCCACAAAAGCCTTTGCAGGTGTGAGCCGCCACAGAGGTTTGGGAACCTCTGCCTTTTTGTTTGTTTTTTAATTTAGTAGGTGTTCTAGACCTGGGGATAAGAGCAGGTTAGGGACAGAGTGGGTACCAAGGCAGAGAATAAGAGGATCTCATGTGCCTGGGGACTGGGGAAGGCTGGCTAGGGCTCTGCAGGCCACAGGCGAGTCAGAAAGGAAGCAGAGCCAAATCCTGGTGGCCTTAAGGACTCAGAACCTATGTACTTAGACGTGGGTTTCTGTTTCACATTGTGGAGCCCACGGCTGATCTGTGAAGTGACAGAGAAATGGACATCGCCAGACTTTTTCTCCTTGGCGGTTTCTCCAGAAAGTCGAGTCGCCTGAGTGCAAAAGATGCATTGAGGAGAGCACCACTCCCGGGGAGACACGGGTCCAGGAGATCTCCCTGCGGTTCACGGGCGTCGATGACAGCCCTGAAGACAGTGTGTCTCCATGCGCACACGCCGTCATGGAATGCGCTGTGACAGGGAAAGCAGGCCGGCTAGGAATCACGGACTTCGGCTCAGGTGCCCGGTTCTTCCTCCGCCGTGGAGCACTCTGGGGCAAGCGGTCCAGCCTCTGGGTCAGTCCAGTTTTCTCTCTGTCGAGTTGAGGGTGAGGTTGGACTGAACATCTTTCCCATGCAAACGGTTTTCAGATATATTCCCTTTCCCAGCAAATACTCGCCAGGTACTTCATGGATGCCCAGCCCTATCCTGGGCCACCGAGGGTCAGGTGGCCTGCTGGGGGATTAAGCAAGAATGGCCAGTTTAGGATGAGCGTTAGTGCCTTGAGAGAGGAACAAAGAGACCGGGATATGCAAAGCAATGAGTGTAAGGACCTCTGCGGGCTGCTTCAACAGTGTGAGCTCTGAAGGCACACGGCCTTGGGTCGAATCCTGCCTAGATCTTTCTTTGACCAGCTCAGTGACCATTGACAAGTTAATGAGAGTTCTTACCCAATAAGGTTATTGAGAGAATGAAATGAGGCAATCTCGGTAAGAGCCGACACCAGGGCCAGGTACACAGCCCTTCTCAATAAGCCTCAGCTATTACTGGGGGGTTAGAGGGCTTTATTCAAAGCACTGCAATTCCCTCCCATCCCATCGCCCTGTGCAAGGAGGACAGATGGGGAAGGGGGGAGAGAGGAAGCCTGGAGAGGTGGTCGCGAGCCTGTGTCTGATGTCTACGGCGTGCCGGGCGCCATAATGTACCTCAACCATTGGACTTCTCAAATCACCCCATGGGGTAAGTGAGACCACCTGTACGGATAAGCCGACTGTCGCCAAAGCCCTGGCCTGCCCGCCGTCACAGACCCCATAAGGGTAGAGCCAGGATTTGGATCCGGTTCTGCCTATGCTGGCAGCAGGGTCGTAGTCGTGTTTGCAAACACAACATTCATCCCCCTTATGGTTCTGCGGGGGGCGGCCAGCACGCGTTCCCGCTCCCAGACGCCTTCCTGCCTCCCACGCTGCTCTCTGTGGGGGACTTGACAGACAGCCTCAATAAGCTCTCCCAGTGTTACCTGCAGGCCCCAGTGGGAGGCCGGGATGGCAGACTTCCAGCGCTCCCCATCACGCCGCCCCCAGCATCAGTGCTGGAAGCTGTCAGCGCCTCTTTAGAGCTCGTGATTAAGCCGAGCGCGGGCTCGGTTCTGTTTGCTTCACTCTTTCTGACATTGCCGTTCTTTGCCACCAGTTGCTGCTAGACTTGGGGACGGGTCTCTCATCCCCTCCCCTTCTCTCCACCTCTTCTCTTCTTTCCTCCACTTAGACTTTTAATGTGAGGAGGGAATAGTCTGATTTTTTTAAATCTTTAGAAACAACTTGTTTTTACAATAAAACTTCGGATTCTCCTAAAAATTCACAGAAGGGAGAAATTGATTCTGATGAGACAAGGGTCAGAGAAAGTTTCCTGAAGGAGCAAAGACCCAAGTTTGGCAGGTGGGGAGGATCAGGCCAAGCAGAAGATCGAGAGGAATAGGTCCAGCAAGAGAGAGAGTAAAGCAAAAGCCCGCTCGGGGTTCAGAGAGGAAACCCCTCTGCACACGGCTTCCAGGTTCGGCTGGGGTTCTAGAAGGAGCACAGGCAAGTGGAGGCTGGGTTCCAGTGCTAGCTCACCTGCAGGGCCACGGGCAGCTGCCTTTGGCTCTGGGTCTAAGGGCGATGTGAAGATATGAACACGCACGGATGTGAGGGCATTTTTTACACCACCGAGCGCCGTGTGAGTTATGACCATGGTCATAGCTGTCGAAATGTAACTATGTGGAACAAGAGGGGCAACTCAGGGGTCTTCACCTTCAACTTGTCCCCCGTGTGGCTCTCAACTCCAGTCAGGCCGGCCCTCTGTGAGCAAAACATTCTCGTGCTCCACGTTCTACCTTTGCGTATAACGTCGCTTCCATCTGTTGCGCCTTCTGCCTCCTGTCTGCCTTGCTGGATGCTCCCCCTGTCTCAAGGCCCCCCTTCGGAAAGCCTTCCTTGATCACGCTAATCCTACACCACACACGAGCCCTCGAAACTGCGGTCAGTCGACTGAACTGGGCAAAATACACGACTGTATTTTAGACTTAGTAAAAAAGAATGTAAGTATCTCATTAATAAAAATGTTCATGTTGATTCCATATCGAATGATATTTTAGGTACTTGGATAGAATGAAAGATATCAATGAATTCCACCTGTTTCTTTTACTTTTCTAATGTGGCTCTTAGAGAATTTAAACTTATGTACGTGGCTACCACTTGTGGCATAAGTTGTATTTCTGTATTTAGTCCCAGCCTGGCTTTAACCTCTTTGCTTGTTCTCTGACCTGAATGGAATAGATTTCAACACTTGATGAGGTTCAGAGATACTTCGCTATTTATTGCCCTGTCGTATTTTATGTGTATGGAATAATGACATTCCTTACATGCGATTGGCCACTAATTGTCTGTGTGGCCCTCAGCGAAAGCAGACCCTCTCTGGCAGTTTTTTCACCTGGAAAAGACGAGCTTGAACTCATCGATCTCTAACGGTCCTTCTTTCCCTGACATCAGAATATGTACGGATGATTTCTGATCTTTCCCCTGTTTTAATGTGGAAACTTGGGACAGTTGCCCCTTCTTTGCCACCATTTTTGCATCCGTTATGTAAATGAACCGAGGCTCTCTGTGGGCCCCCATCCCCTTTATTCAGAGTCCAAGGAGGCTGGGGCCCCGCCCACTCCATTCATTCAATGAGCACGAAGACATTCGTTTTGCAGACACTTACCGAGCATCGGGCCTGGATCAGGGGCTGGCTCCATGGCACATGGACAGACTCACTGCCCCCCTTGCCCTTGAGGTGCTGACAGTATAATGGGGACACCCCAAGGAACAGCAGAGAGTTATAACAGTGCAGCCACAGAGCATGCGGGGGCAGGGAGCCGCAGGGGTTTCCAGACCAGGTGTTGCCTCCAGGACAGGAGTGACCTTCACGATAGAACAATCTGGTCAGCTCCCCTAACCCTCAATCCACGGGCAGCCTCATTCCAACACAAACGGTAGCTTTAAGATAAAGAAAAAATTTATTCACAAGGTGTCATGGAGTCCTTTATCGGGCAGATATGTCCATTTGCTGGCTGCCCTCTTCTCTGGAGATTGCCTCAGTCCTAGTACCTGAGAAAAAGTCGTTAAAGAGAAGAAGAGGAAAAGGGAAGGAGGGAGGAGTCCCTCGGGATCGAGGCGACGGGATGGCCTTCCTGGATGTGGCATCCTTCTGCTTGGTCTGGTAGGACAGCTACCTGGGCCCAGGTCCTTTTCCTGTTAATACACATTGCCAGCTTCCCTGGTACAAAGACTCCAGACCAGGTGGCAGAGCCCCACCTTTCTGAGGCAGGATCCTGGCTTGATGTCGTAGATCCCAATGGATCCTAGGTGTCCACTGCCTGATGAGACAAAGCTGAACCTGAGGCTCAAAAGCGGAAACTTCATCCTGCCCCTAGTCCCTCCCATTCCTGCCCCCATGTCCCCCAACACACGCACAGACGCTCCCTCCCCCTGTGTCTCCATCCTCAACGGCAGCACAGCGATGCCTTTAGCATCTCTCACTGGGATCTCTAATGCTCTTCCTGGACCTGCAGGGCCTCTTGGATCAGACCATCATCCACCCTAGGACCTCCTTCTTCCCTTTGGTCCAAAGCTGAGATGACTTCCCTAATCCCGGGAATGATCTTTGTGTCACCTTCTGTTTAAAGTGCTGGCAGCTTCTCGGCAGTGTTCCGGTCTCTCCTGCAGTGTGAGCAGAGGGGGCAGGTGTTGTCTTCTAATATCCGGGGATTCTGGGTCCCTGGAGGCCACGGGCTCCTCAACACCATAGTCTAATTTCCGAGCTGGTGGAATCTGTTCTGCCTGCTCCCCCTCAGTAGTCAGTATTCGAATGGATGGATGTAAAATGAATGAGTGAAACAGGACTACGGCTAAGCCTTGCAGACAAGAAGGACGTGGGACAGCAATGCACAGGAAGGCATTCTGGGCCTGGGGTGGTGCACGAAGGCTGGACATGGGGAGAAGGCCCTGGGGACGGCAAGAGCATAGGAAGCAAGAGGGAGGGGAAGCCTGAAAGCTTAGGTGGGCCTGAGAGTAGGGAGAGCCACACACCAGTAGGACCAGCCTGGTGAGGTGGGGCGGGGGGCGGTTCTCATCTCCATCATCTTTTCTGAACGCATAGACTTCCTCTCGACTCCCCGAGCCACCCTCTGAATGCAGTGGTGTGAATGTCTCCCGCATCTCTCCCTCTCCCTTCTTCCCCTTCTTCCTTCAAATATTTATTCAGTACCTGCTGGTCTAGGTTTTGGAGATAGAGAATAAAATGGCAAAGTTGCTCTCTTTATAAAGCCTATATTCTAGTGTGTGTTGGGGGGAATAAATGTATCTACATCAGGGGGTGATAAGTGCTATAAAGAAAGGAAAGGAAATAGGTGAAAGGGGGAGCCACTGCTCTGTCCAGGGTGACCAGGGAAGGCTCCCCTGTGAGGTGACACTTGAGCAGAGACCTTGGGGAAAGCCGCCAGCCGCGGTGGAAGCGTCAACAGGTGCAGGGCCCCACAGAGGGAGTGCTGCCCGCAGGTGCTGGGTGAGGGGGCCTGTCACATACCATAACCCACCAACTTGATCATCAGTGACTCTGTGAGGACAGACAAGGACAGCGAGGCTCAGAGAGGCGATGAAACAGACATAGGGTCACACGCCGCCACTAATTGGCAGATCTGGGTTTCAACCCCCAGTCTGTGGATTTTTCCACTCCAGCCTGGTCACCCCTGTCTGAGATCACAGGACCAGACCAGAGAATTTCGGTGGCCCAGGCAGCCTCTTCCCATGCCTCTCCCCATCAGGGCTGGGGCGATGTCAGCCCAGGGCCCGGGGCTACAGCACAGACCAGACATCACCTGCTGACAGGGCCACTGCCAGGGCCCTTTCTCCTCCATCTCCCCTCTCCATCAAGCAGTGCTGTTCCGTCCCAAGCCTGACAGTCTCTGGACACGCATTTAAGTTTTTAATTGCAGCCCGTGGTTTGGCAGCTCCCCCAGCCCTCCCTCTGCTCACGCCCTTCTCTTTACACGCTCCTCCGCCCCTTCTCCCTCGCCCCCGGTTCTTCTCTGTGTGCCTTTGCTGCATGTCTCTCACCTTCTCCACACTCACCTGCTTCTCTGCCTTGCTTCCATCTGCCCGTGTGTCAGTCTCTGTCTCCCTGGGGTCTCCCGACTGTTTGTCATCACCTGACCCAACTCCCATGACCGATGTTGCCCTGCCCCCTCTGTGTTGGTCCCCTACCCGTGAATTTCAACCGCCTCCCAGTATGCCGGCATGAGAGCCATGCCCAGTGTGAGTGTGTGTGCACGCGCACACAACACACACACACGGGCCTGCCAACCAAATCCCTCCATTTTTGTAGAAGGGTCTCCATGACCGCACAGGGCAGAGTCACTCAGGATGGCCTTGGAGCAGAGCTGGTACTGACTAGGCCCTCAGCACTGGAGCCCCTCACAGTATGGCTAGATGAGGACACTGAGGCTTAGAAAGGAAAGGTGGCTCCACCAAAGTCAGACACCCGCTCAGTGGCAGAGCTCTGGTGTCCGTAGAGGCCATGCCCACCATACCTGCAAGTTCCCGCCAATGTCGGAGCTCCATGGGGGCTCTCTGCACAGCGGGGAGTAAGTCCTATTAGTTTTCCACTCCTGGTGATAGAAGGTTAACTCTCCCGTCACACGCGGCCCACAGCACCTTGTTCTGACAAGCCTGGCTGAGACAGTGGAGTTTGGAGCCATGAAGTTTGGAGGCAGGAATTTCCTGCTGAGAGGTCTTCTCCTCTGCTCTCAGTTTAAGGAAGGGAAAAGTGAGATGCAAAGAATGAATTATAATCACACAAGATAGTAAAAACACCTCTTAAGGTTTTTAGGGCTCCACAGTTTATAACAGAACTATGGTACCAAGCCCTGTGGACTTTTTTGCTTTATTTGCTTTCTTCAAAATCTAAAAAAATTAGTTTCCAGTACTTACCAATTAGGGATTTTATGTAAACATCAAGATCCCTAGCATCTCTTGAAAAACTTTCTGAACGGATCACAGACCTTGGGGCCTAATTCCTGCAGGGCAAAGTCTGGCAGTTGCTGAGGAGGGCTCAGTGTGCCTTGGTCCACCCATCCCCTCTCATAACTCTGCTTCAGTTATTTACAAGCCTGCCCAGCCTCCGCGGGCATTCATATTCGGAACTCCTTGTTTACAGTGTCTTCACATAGGTTAGGCTAGAAGGCCAGGCAGGAACCTGGCCCCCCGCTGCTTCTGTGCTTTCCACCATGCCATTTCTTCTCACTGTGTCATCACAATGTCTTCCCTCTGCACACGTCCGTGTCCTAATCTCTTCCTCTTATAAAGACACCAAGTCATATTGGGTTAGAGCCCACTCATATGTCCTCATTTTACCTTAATTCCCCCTTTAAAAACCCTATCCCCAAATACAGTCACATTCTGAGGCACTAGGAGTTAGAATTTTAACATACAGATTTGGGGGGGACACGATTCAGCCTATAACAGCACCCTTCACCCAGGTCTCCTGACCACTAATTCCTTCCCCCGCCCTCTCATTAACCCTGTCCCTTGGCAGACTTGCTGGGAGGGAACTCACTCCTCAAGGCCCAACTCTGAGCTGAGTGCCCCTGTCCCTGGGCTTATTGTTTTGGGGTTATCAAGAGCCCTAGCAGAAGGAGCCCCAGAAGTGGGGAGTAGAAACTGCAAGCTAGGTTTTCAGCCTGGGCTGATTCCATCAAGGACAGGTCGCCTCTACCCTGAGGCACTGGCTCCTTGGGTGGGGTAGAATCCCCCACAATGCCACCTGGCAGGCAGGAGCAAGTGGGGTTGAAGTTCAGTGGCTGTGAGCCAAAAACTCTGGAGAGCAGGAAGGGGGACTCAGGCACCTTTGGGGGCACTGGTTTGGAGGGTAGCAGCCTTCCCACATCTCGAGGGTGGTACTTCACACACACTGCACACCTCCCAGGTGCCAGCACTGTCTACACACGTGACACACTCATCTTATCTCTTCCTCAAACATGATATCCCCCTGAGAGGCAGGGAGTCCCAGCCCCGTTATACAGATGTGGAAGCGGAAGCTTAGAGAAGGGATGTGACTTGCCCAAGGCCAGACAGTATTCCAGGGGCTCCGATAAGGAAAGCATCAGTGCTCTAAACCAGTAATTTCCAAAACTGTCCGATCATAAGAAGCATCCAGGGTACTAGTTTAAAGCATCCAGGGCAGTAGTTTAAAACATATATAGAGTCCCAGGCCCTTTGCTGGAGATTCTAATTTAGAGGGAGGCTCAGGAAACTGCCATTTTAATAAGGACACCAGATGATTCTTACTTATGCAAGTTTGGGGATCAATGCGTTGAAGAAGAGTATCCCGTTAGTCATTCCCCCATGCAGGAAAAGCTCTGCCCCAGCTCGCATTCTTGCCCTTTGTTCAAAGTCAGTTTCCTTTCCCAGCTCGTAACCTGTCTCCTGCAACAGTATTTTGGAGATGGGTCTGACAAAACCCCAGAGCCGCCTTGCCAAGGCTCCAGTAAAGTGGTCGCGCCTGCTGGGGGTGGTGTTGCGGGGTGAAGCTCTCCCATCTCCCCACTCCCTCCTCACAAGGTGGCCTCACCTTTCAGCTAGTGCCTTGCCGAAATTCCAAAATTCCATCTGGCGTTTCTAACTTCCTGGAGCTAAGCTGCTACCCTCCCAGACAGGGTGGGTGAGCAATTGCATTGAGGGCTGTTTTGTTGTGTGGTCTTTTGTACAAGTCAGCTTCTAGCAATTATTTTTTTTCCAATTGCCTGGCATTGCTCTCATCTATGGACCTATACCATGAGAAACACAATACATCCCAGAAAAGACAAACAAACATGAACAAAAGACTCTATCCTGAGGTAGGCTCAGTTTGCAAGGTAACAGACACCATCTTGCTGATCCCTTTGCAGCCCTCAGAATTGTGCTGCACGTTAATTAGAAATCCAGAGTCCTGGATCGAGGGAAATGACTCTGTGTTCCAATTTAATTTGTTCTCATTTTTTTTGACAGGGTCAAAGTTCACCTTCCCAGTTTGAATCCAAAAGCAAATTATAGCTGTGTCATTTCTATATTGACGTATCCAGGCTAAAGATCCTTGGCAAACATTTTCTTCCAGAAATCAGTGTGGGTTAATAGTTTCTCTCAATTTGTTTAGCACCGACTGCAGCCTTACGATGTGCCAAGAACTGTGTGAGTTGCTGGGGGGTACACAGAAAGGGGGAGTGACAATGGCACAGGAGGGCGTGGCGCACAGGAGGATAACAGTGTGCAGGGGACTTTGAGCCAGGGACACACAGGGTCCTCTGGCTGGGTGCTTAGTGAAGGAGAGATTAGTGAGCGGGGCTTTGGGAGAAATAAGAGCGACCACAGCAGCCACCATACTGAGTGGCCGAATCTCGACAGCACCTTGCTGAGCGCTGCAGATGGCCACCCTCTCTAACACTTACACCCACCTCTGAAGTAAGCCGCAGAAACGCTCCGTGCTTTATCGCTCGGCGCTCGGACATCGAATCCTGATCCATCCATTAGCCAACTCTGTGACTTGGAGCAAGCGATTTAACCTCTCCGATTTTTCGTCTCTTGCTCTGTGAGATGTTGTCACAGGAATGACCCCAAAGGGTGGCTGTGAGGATGAAAGGAACTCACCCACACTGGAGAGACTCACCCACACTGGTGAGGACAGAGGCGAGGCGGGAGGGAAGGTGAAGGAGATGGGGAAGGTCAGGTCCTGGGGGGTCCACAGCTGCGGCCACCCAGGGAGGTCACCCCCACTGGGGTGCTAAGCGGGCCTTTGGAGGCTGCCCTCTCCCCGACACCTAGAAAGGGCTCAAAACCTGTGAGCTGTGATTATTGCCCCACAGCAGTGGTGTCAGAGCTGGGACGTGAACCCAGGCCTGTCTGACTCAAAGACCCTTGATCTTAACCTATTGCCAAGATGACCAAAAGCAATTGAAAAGGCCAGTATCTAAACACAGGTCTTCTATTCACTCACGTCCTTTCCACTGTCTGCAAAAACGTTTCTCTGGAATCAGAAGCCCGGCTCTAAAGTCTGATTCGGCCGTCCTGGCTGAGCCCACAGGCTCCCGTCCTCCGTGCTTCCCTCGTCACATGGCGGTCACCCAGAATTCTCACTCTCTGCCGACGTGTCCGTCTCCCCCACTGAGTTCCTGAGAGCCGGGATTTGAGAGAATTTAAACAGGAGTTGGGAAATCGCCCCATGTTGGAATATTTCTCAAACACAAAGCTTCCCTTCAACAGTAGCAGGTAGGAAATGTATGTTAATAAGCCATGGTGCTGGCAGTTGTAAAATATTAATGATTTCCAGAATTGAAAATGCAAATAGCTGTCTGGAACTCTTCCACTTGGCATTAAAGAGAAGGGCTTTGAAAGGACACCGTGGGAAACTCAGGACTGGAGAGTACGGCCTTGCTAGAAGACGTGAAGACAAATAAGACATTTACCACCTCGTTATTGCCACATTAACACCATCAAAAAGCAAGACTCACTTCTTCCCTGGAAGTCAGGTTAATCACGCGGGTGCTACGTGAAGGCATAGCTTTAGAGTAAACACGCACGCTTGTTCATGGACTTCGGCATGCACATATGGAGCACCTACTGTGTGCCAGCTGGGAGAGGGTGCGAACCCTGCTATACAGGACCTCACTTTACTCTCTGAACCAGGAAGGGGGAGGGGGAGAGAAGACTCCCAGTCCCGCACTGAGTCAGCTCAGTCCACAGCTGGGCTGTGATCAGGGCTCTGAACTTGACCAAAGCGAGGGAGTGGTCTGGGGGAAGCTGTCACCCTGAGACGCTGGCCGTGCAGCCCGGCACTCGCTTGCCCGGGATCAGCTCACGTATCCAGCTCCAGCACCCATCCTTATTTACCTCTCCGGGTTGCTGCAGTGCACTCTTCTCAGCCCCCAAACCCCTAAAATGCATTTGCTTAAATTTTTTTTAAGTGTCACCTGGTTACGAGAGGGTATGTGTCTGGAGAGCAGCACGGTGACTGCGCCGTCTCAGGGGCTCAGCACTCACACGCGGTAGACACGTGCGAGTGAGACGGAACGGGGCTCTTCTGCCTGTGCCGTTCTCTCAGCCCCCTGAGTGAAGAGATGGGGGGCCGTGGAGATGGTTTGGCCCTCAGGGTGAGCATTGGCTGTCCTCACCAGCCATGTAGGGGGACAAGGAAGAGCTAGGGGAAGCTGAGTGACATCCAGAAGGCAGCTGGCTGAGTGCAAAGGTGGGGCAGGAGGGAGAGGTCTGAGGGACGGGTAAGGACAGGTCTCACAGCTGCAGCCCCCCGGTGTGGTCACCCCCACCATGAGGTCACCCCCACTGTGTCACTGGTACTGAGCAGGCCCCACATCTCGGTGCCGTCAGGCTACCCTTTCCCTGACAGGGACAGGCTGGGCCCATCACTGCCCGGTCAGAGCTCCTGAGGCATATTCGTCCACTGCCAACCAACATTTCTTTTTGATGTGGTCACATGTCAGGCAAGAACCATGTCCTGGGAGGGCCCCAGTCTCTTTACGTTGACTTCGCCAGTTTTCCATCCCATATCACTCTGTGCTTATAGACTAACTAACTCTTAAAAGATATAGACTTTTCACCCTTTTTCTCAGGTATCTCCCTGTCACTCCAGTGTCCTCAAGAGGTTCTCCTGAGACTTGACATTTATTGTGGGGTCTGTGTCCACAATGAGTCATTCTCAGCCCTTTCCTGCTTCCTTCTGGCTCTTTGCTGTGATCGAGGTGTATGAGGTTATGAGCACAGGAAGCTCTGGATAAGTGGGGCACCGAGCTGTAAGGGAAAGAGCATAGGGTTTTGAAATCAGAACCACCTGGTTTGATCCTGGCACCGCTGCCCACTACCTGTGGGGTCTGTAGGACCCATATCAGAATACCTGCCGCTGGGAGGCTGCCGGGATGGAATGAGATTAGACATGCAGATTGCCCCCCAGTGCCTGTGCGGATCGGACGTTCAGCTACAGTGGTTTTTCTTCCTTCCTCTTCTGCCTTCCCAGGAACCTGGTTCAGTATCCTGGCATTCAAATATTCGGGACGCGCTATGTCCACGATTGCAAATGTATTTATCCTCCTCTTTCATCCTTCGGAAAGTGACTTTTTCCTTCTCCTCATGCGCGTGGCTTCCATTTTCATTATAAATCCAATCTGTTTGCTCTAAGCTTTGTAAGTTCCTGGAGACGCTGCGCTTCCATTATCTTAGTAACTCTGGCCCCAGGAAGGGACAGTGTCTGCGAGAAATTATCTACTTGATGTGTGTATCTCACCTTGTCCATCCCACCCGCCTCTACACACACACACACGGCCTCTCCTTGTTTGTTGTTCATCACCAGTGTGGTCTAATCAGAGCCATCCCAAGTCAGCTCCTGGGTCTTCCAAACCTCTTGGATCACAGTATTTTAGACGTGAAGGGGGCTGAGAGACCACCCTTCTTACTAATAAGAAGAGCTCTGCCCCTTCTTAGTACAGATTGGTATAGTAAGAAGACTGAGACTCCGAGAGCAGAGGACCTGGCCCAAGCCCACATTGGACCAGTAGTTCTCAATTATGACTGCACACGATGGGAAGGCTTTGGCTGAGCCCTCCCAGAGATGTGGCTGGGGGGGAGGGGGTGGGTGTAGATTTGGGCATCAGGATTTCTAAAAAGCTCCCCAGGGGGTTGTAATATGAAGCCAGGGCTGAGAACCAGAGAATAAAATGTGTTTCTTGCCAATGTATTACCCTCAGGTATCTGGAGAAAAGTATCAAATAGCTATTCATAGGGGAAGTTTCCGAGGGGGGCTGGGCCTGTCACAGCAGAAGGTCCCAAGATACATCGCCTTCTGCAGACAGGGAACATCTGAATGGTTTTTAGTAGTCAGTACTTACTTTATTTAACAAACGTATTTTTATACAAGATTTGCTAGATGCCCGATACTGTTCTAAGTGCTTTACAAATACCAACTCATTAACTCTCCAGAGCATGACTATGAGATGTTCCACTATGATCCCCGTTTTGCAGATGGGAAGACCGAGGCACAGAGATGTGAAGTAATTTGCCCCAAATCGCAGGCCCAGAGGGCGGTGGAGCCGCTACTCTCGTGCCCACATCCCTGCTTAGAACCATTGTGCTAGGTCACCTCTCCAGTCCTCAGCCCACACGTGCGTGTGTGTGTGCATGTGCACACGTGTGCGTGTCAGCACACTCAGGCCCCGGGGCCTTCCTAGATGAGACAGGTCTGCCCTTCCTGGCTGAGAAGGTGAGACTGAAGCCTTTGAAATCAGTAATCCCAGAGGCTACCTTCGTGAAGAACCTGTGACTCACAGACCTCCCCCTCACTTCATCTGATGAAACCGTGGTTCGACGATCAACCTCGATCACACAGCTTCAAACCCAGGTCTGCCTGACTCCAGTCCCCCGTGCTCTAGGTATAGTCCAAGGCTGAATTTGTATAACGAGTCCAGGTTTATCTTAGAAGCCTTATTTTAGGAGCATATAACATTGCTCTGTAAATACACCCTCAGGAAATAAGTTCTTGTAAGTAAGTTTTTTATTCAACCCAAGTCATGAAGCCACGAAAACAGTAGGGGTATATAATTTCCTAACTCAGGTTAACAGGGGTTTATTCCTTCCTTTAACCAGCTACAGAAATATCGATTATGGAAATAGATGCAAGTAGGTCTTGGTTTGCGCCCCCACACCGCAGAAGCTCACCTTCCCTTATGCAGACCAAAGCCTACCAAGAGGCCTTGCTCCTCCAGTGGACTGTCTGGCTAATGGGATATTGACACCTGCCCAGTTGGACACTAAAGCTTCTTTCACCAGGAACCTGATGAGTCCGGTTTTCAAGTAGCATGCTTAGAGCGTTAGCCCCTGCTGTGGGCTATGTTCCATTCTTATATCTGCCTGCCATTAGCCCAGCGATGATGCTTTGGTACAGAATTTAGTGCCCAGGGTAGAGAAGTTACCCAAGAACCGATCACATTTTTCTGATCTAACAGGTGAAAATCCAATCACTGTGACACCTTGGTCAAGTCACTTTCTCTCTTGACACTTTGGCTATAAAATGGAAGAGATTAATTAGACCAGTCAGCCCTGATCATCTCTGTTCTGTGAACTCCTGTGTGAAGGAGTTAAGGCAGTGTCCTTAACTTCTCTGATCTTTATGGTGGTGGAAACATCCTCACTGGAACAAACAGGAATTACTACAGGGAGACTTGGCATTAAGTGCAGTGGACTGCTTGTGAATCCACTTAGAATGGTCTACGTTTTTAAATCCGTTCTCAAGGACCGCTACCTGCCAGGTGGTTTCCTTGCAGAGTTCGTATCTTCTTGATGCCATCTTTTTGTTTTGGCTCCATTGATGCAGCTGCTCCTACACAACTGTTTTGATATGGGGACATTTGACATAGCTGAGAAAACAAACCATTCCACCTTCAGCTTTTTAAAAACAATACCAAACGATGTGCCAAGGAGACATTTCAGGCTACTTCCCCTCGTCCCAGGACTTCCTCCATCCCTGACTTCCACTTCTGGCAAAGGGGCTCAGAAAGGGGAGCGATGGGAGAGGTCGGGCTCAGGAGTGGGCTCCAGGTCAATGCTGGTGATGAGGGAGGCAGTAAGGGATTGGTAGGACTGAAGGACTGTGAAGGTCAGACATACATGGGTATGGATGGTGGGGGGGCGGGGTCTGTTTCACAGAGTACCTGGTAATTTTCAAAAGCAATTTTACATTTAGACACAGCCATTTCAACACTCTTGCATCAAAACAACCACATCAAAATGCCCTTCTCTGTCTCAAACGAAGGAAATAAATGCCAAAGAGATGAACAAGACAGGGCTTCTGCCCCCCAAATGCTCAGAGTCACCAGAGGAGAAAGGTGAAGATGGAAAGAAAAACAAATTACTATTATACTGCTGGGCAATTGCTGTCATAGCAGAAGAGGCTGGGAGAGAGGAGAGCAGAGCAGAGGGTCTGACTCTGCCTGAGAGGGGAGCGAGGGGTGAGGTTTCCCAGGAGAGGAGGATGGCCAGGAGCTCTATGAATATCTGCTGAATGACTAAGAACAGCAAACGTTAATGGGGGGTTTGCCATGTGATGAGCACTGTTATGAGAGCTTTATTTTAACTCATTTAGTTCTCACAACTATCCAATAATATGAATATTATTATTATTATTATTCCCATTTTATGGATGAGGAAGGAGGCAGATATACCCAGAGATCCAGTGGCTTTCCCAAGACTACACAGCTAGAAGGAAGTGGCAGAGCCAGAACTGGGAATCAGGCAGTTACAACTAAGGGCTTGCTAAGGGTGAGACCCCCCAGAGGGCAATCTAATCACTAGAGGGATTGAATTTATGTTTCTGGGCAGCTGGTTGCTTCAGATTTTCTCTGTGAGGGAATGGAGCCTCAGCAGGGAGGCAGAGGGTTCACAGACTTTAACATTCATTGGACTGGGGGCCACTCTTTTCTCACAGCTTACGGGTGATAGGACCTTGCACAATTTGCCAACCTCAACCACTTCTTTAGTCTCATTCCTTTGGCCCTCCCCAGCACACATCACTCAATACCTGCTAGCTGTATTCATCGACTTGATAAATATGCAGTTAGCATGTGTATCTGCCAGGTGCTGTGCTAGACCTGGGTTCACAGCAGTTAATAAGACAAAGTTCCCGTTGCCATGGAGCTGTGGGAAGAGACCCGAGGGGTAAGGAGCCAGCCTCACAGGACCCGAGGGGAGCCTCCAGAGGGCAGAGAAACTAGAAGGAACCAGGTGTGAGGAGGCAGTCTGAGCAGGTGAGGGGGAGTAAGAGATGAGGGTGGGGAGTGAGCAGGGAGCAAGCAGGCCAGGGGAAGTAGCCTGGAATTGCTTCTAGTGCACAGGGAAGACGCTGTCAGACTGGAAGCAGGAAAGGGATCTTGGTACCTGAGAGTGGATAACGCAACAGAGAGGCAGGGGCCGCTGTAACAGTTCAGACAACACGTGACCCGGGGAGGGGGCGGGGTCAGCTTAGACAGTGGCAACAGAACTATCTCCCTACTGAGTACCAAAGTGCCTCTGAACTGTCAAGTCATGGGTATACGGGAGTTTATAATAATTACTCTTATTGCTTCTCATTACTGACCCTTCCCTGCCTTCCTTGGCTGTCGCCATTCCATAGTTTGGTGAAGCGTGGGTTGGGTTGGTTCATTTCCTCCCACCCCAGAATAATCCAGCTTCCCTGGTTTCTCCGAAGATGTTGTGTTGAGAGAGAGAAAGAGAGAGAAAAAAATTACACTCTTTAATAGAAATACTTTTCCTTCATTAAATGAAATCTCCAAAGCCCAGTAGCATTTTCGGTGTTTATATAAAGATGCCAGTGGGGATTTGAGATTGAAAGTGGTATTTTTATACAAGTCAATGAAGATCTCAATAGGAAAGAAAGAACACCCTTCAAATCTAAATTCCTCCAGCATCGGGCAAGGCTGATCTTGGGCTCAGGGCCTGGATCCTATTACTCCCAGCCCTACCAGGAAACTTTTCCTGAAGTGCTTCATAAATATTGGCTCTCTGTTTGGGAAAATTGTGTTAACAGTGTCTTCCCAACGCCGCAAATCATTCATCTTGCATTTCTGTTTGCACGTCAACTCCCATAACTTTGTACATAACCTCCAGAATCTGTAGGAGGTCGAGTCAGAGGAGGACGCGTGCTTGTGCTCACACGCATGTACACACAGAATGGCACCTTTTATCTGGTATAGCTGGAGAGTGAGTAAACTGTGTCCCTTGGAGGCATCAGAAGAAAGACTGGTCTCAGGAGATAGAAAGACTGGGTTCAAATTCTTGCTGTCACTTTTGCTAGCTAAATTACATTGGCCCTGGGCCATGCATTTAACCTCAGATTTCTAATCTGTAACACTAAGGAAACAGTACACACTTCTCCCCAGGCCTGGCGAGATCTAGATCTTAATGTGTAAAAAGTGCTTGGCACATAGTAACTGCTCAAAACCCATTCCTTTTTAAACACCACTCGCCTGTCTGTTCTATGATAACCCAGGCACTAGAATCATCAATTTTATAGCAACCATTCTGGTTACCTATTGCTAAGTAGTAACCTCCCCCAACCCCAAATTTAGTGCTTACAATTATGAATATCTTGTATTTTGCAGGGAATCTGCAGTCTAACGGCTCCATTCTGCTCCATGCTGTCTGGGCCCTCAGCTGGGGTGACTCCAACAGCTTATTTTACAGATGAGGAAACAGAAATGGGAGCAGGCACAGGAAAGGGTCCCTCTGGAGCTACACAACAAGTGAAGGCACAGATCTTTTGTGAGCACCACCACTATGCCAGGTCTTGTGAGGGGAGAAAAAACTATAAGGCAGGACCTTAAAAACAAACAAACCAACAAACAAAAACTAAAAGGCACTAACTTTTGAGATGGTGAGGTCCCTGGAGGGCAATAAAACCACTGGAGGGATTGAATTTATGTTCCTCAACAGCTGGTTGCTTTGACCCCTCAGCAACACCAGGCTCTGGAGTCTGGCCCTTACTCACCTATACCTCAGCTCCCTAATACTGAGACAGGGACTCCCTCCTCTTTCGGGGTTGATGGAGACTGCATCTAGCAGCTAGCAGATGCTCAGTAAATAGCATCTATTAAAAGAAAGATTAGCCCTCTGTCTGCCTCCGAGCATCCCAGTGCCTGCCCCATCAGCCTTCATTGCCAGGAAAGCAGGAGAGGGCTCTCTCTGTGACTCGCAGGCAGGCTGAACTCTCCCCTTTCACTGTGGAAAAATCCATTACGGAGAAGTCATTTGTCAAAGCCAACTGTTTAGCTGCTTTAATTTACATATTTATCAGGTTTGATTAGAATGTATTGTCTTCGACTTTCATCCCAGCTTTCACCTCTTCTTGCCCTCTTTTCCTGGGGAAACTGTTTTTGTTGTCCTTGCTGTAAAAGGGCATGGCGTAATTCAATTTGCATTTGCTAAGCCTGAAACTGAACCTGGTGAGGAATTTCTGGAGGCTGGGAGAGAGGCGTTCAAAAGGCACAGCACAAGTTAGGGAAAGCCTGGGCACTCTGTTCTAGCCCAAGTACATTCAACTAAAGGGCAGCAAATACTTCACAACTGCTCCACAAGTATTTATGGAGCACCTTCTGTGTGGGAGGCACTGGGAATACAAGGAAAAAGAGACGTGAAGTTATGGCTCTGGTGTTATTTAGAGCCTAGTTTCTGCATCTGTAGGAAGAGGCAGTTAGACCAAGTGATCTGTAAGTTGCCATTTTTGAATACATGCCATTTGAACACATTGACCTGATGCATTATCTCATTTAATTCTTTCAAGATCCCAGTGAGGTTGATATCGTTATCCTCATGTTGCAGATGAGGACATGAGCAGTCTCAGAGCTCAAGGTCATGCATGTCAGGACTTGGATTTAACCCTCCTTCTGTCTGACTCTAGAATCCAAGTTTATAACCACAAAGCCAGGCTAGATCTTTCAGAAGAAAGATCTTCAAACTCCTGGATGGCAGAGACAGCGTCTCATTCCTCTCCACTTCCTCAGGGACCAGCCCAAAGTTTGGCATATGGTCAGTGTTAGAAAATATGTATCGAATTGAATTGAAAAAGAAAGTCCTACATCCCTGGCTTCTTGTCTTTTAGGCCTCGGATATGCTCTGCTCTTTTCAGCTGCCTCAGCACAGGCTGGCATAGCAGACACTGTGTGTGCTGCCTCGATCCCCCTTCAGGACCAATTCCCCCAGCTCCCAGGAGTGTTGGTCGCTAGCAGCTCACAGCTGAGTTCTTCCCTGGAAATTGCACTCAGCCCAAGCAAGGGGCCTTGCCCAAGGTTATTGCCCCTGCCCTGGAGGCAGCCCATAATCAGTATCAAGACAATTCAGGGCATAGAATCAGTCCCATTGCCTCCTGAGACAACTAGGAAGGGCCCCTCTGGCCTAGGGTTTTCCCACAGAATTGATTAAAGTTACTGTTGAGACTGTCTCAATCCTGCTTAACTTGGACCTCTCACAAGAGCAATTCCCAGTAAAGTTTCTGAGCTGACCTCAGAGTCTCCCAGTCTGTTTCCCAGGAGACCCAACCTCAGCCCCTACTCTGAGCAGGCGGTTCTGGTTCCGACTTTCCGGAGGTGTTTGGAGAGTGCTGGGATCAACTTAGATCTTGGCAGGGAGAGCCCTCCTGTCATTAGCCTACAGCCAAAAGACTGCCTGCTACCTGTTCACAGGCCTAAGTGCCCACCCTGTGGAAAGGAGGCTTAATAAACTGCTGAGACCAGCAGAGGCAGCCTGTCTGAGGAGGTGGGGAGAGGCTCAGCTTTTCTGTGACAAGGTGACAGTGATGATGGCAACTGGCACTAGCCCTCTGTCCATCAGGCCCATGGCTTTTGGCTTTCCTTCATTTCCTTGGCAGGCACCCAGTGGGCACTTCCCAGGTGTCAGCCAGCACGGACATTGCCTGAGCCAGCCGGTGTCCTGAGAGGAGGCTGTTTGGACTTTGGAGCTCTACGTTCTACATTCCCGACCTGGCTGAATACCCTCCAGCTGTGTGTCCTGGGAGAAGTCACTTGTCCTTTCTGGGCCTCTCCCTTCACCTCTACAGTGATGGTGTTCTACTCAGTGACCCCACAGGCTTTGCAGTTCTGATGGCCTCTATAGGTCCCCTGTAAGTTGGAGGCCTCCTTGCTGCTTTCTAAAGCCAGAGAGTGGTATTAATATATGGTAGACATGGGAGGGGTACCAGAGTGGCCCCTTTTCCCAAAGTCCTGAATTCCAGAATGAGTGCTTTATTTCTCTGTCATGAGCGTACGACTTTCAATGGTCATGCCTGTTCTCCCATTTCATCCGGAGTAGAGTATTTGATCCTTAACCCTGGAGCATGAAAGAGTCTGCCACTTAGATATAAGACTTTATGCCATGGCAGATCTGACCCTAGGTGAGAGAAGGAGATCAGAGGGCGGTGAGGCTAGGGAGTGGGAAACAGAAAACAAACTTTGCCAATATGACTGTTTTCTCAAGAAGAGCAGGTACTGGACATTGGGCACAATAGAGGTGCAGCTTTTGGTCCTCCCTGAGCAAGGTAGCAAATGACATGTGACCAGGTGAGCTCAATGAGTTTAGAGGAGGGTGAGAAATATATAACCTAAGAAATTGATGGTTTTCTTGGGAAGGTAATCACAAGGCCAGTCTGAATAAAGTAGAATGTTATTTACAGGAGACTGATCCCCAACCAGGGGCTACTTTGCCTCTGAGGAGATGTGGGACATTTAGTCATGTCTGAAACTATTTTTGCTAATCATAACTGGTAGGGGGGGTGCTCCTGGCACCTAGCGGGTAGAGGCTAGAGATACTGCTAACCTTCCTCAATGCACAGAACAGCACCCTGCACATACAATTACCCAGCTCCAGATGCCAGTAATGCTGGAAAACCCTATTCCTGTGGCTTGTTGCTCAATAAATGGATCAGGAACATAAAGTCTCTCGCTTCAGGTTTATCTTGTGAGCCAGGGGTTATTATTCTCATTTTGCAGGGAACTGAGGCTCAAAATGTGTACGTAATTTTCCCAAGGACTCACAACCAATATTCTTTGGGGCCTGGATATGAGTCCCAGTCCGTCTACCTGGGAAGCCAGCAGGCTTTCTATTTGGCCCCCTTAGGAAACAGAAGAAACATAGGGACCAGTGTCCTGCTGAGTATCCCTGTTCTAGCTCTTCCTTCCTGTTGGACTCACCCTCGGTCAGCTTAGTTGAGGCAGCCCTGGATGTCTTTCCTTTCAAGTCTCATCTTTACTCAAACACATCTACTGGTTCTCCACTGCTCCCAAGAAAGCTCTGTCGATGTCTCCTAAATCTACGTTTTCTCATAAAATTATCTACAAGAAATGTTGCACCTTGAGCACGTTCTTACCATAATTCACAGCTTCTGATCCCTATGTATCGTCACTATCAACCATAGAGTGATGTGCTTAGGTTACCTTCAACACAACAAATTTCGTAAGGGAAAGTAGAGAATTATTGTGCTGATGAAATCAGATACAACATTAACACCAGGGTTGGCCAAGGACGAGTACTGGGTGAGTGTTAGTTTCATCTCTCCCTTCTCAGAAGAGGCATCTGAGCGGAGTCTGGAAGGCTGAGTAAGAGTAAGCCAGACAGATGAGATGGGGACTGCATTCTGGGTAGAGATAAAATCACGCACCCAAGGGTGGAGGTATGGGAGAACATGGCCTGCTTATAGAGCTGCCAAGAGTTAGCTGAGGCTGGGCTCTGTGGAAGGGGCTGGGGACGTGAGCAGCCAACAGATACCAGAGACTAGGGATGCTAGAGGAGGGAGGCTGGACTTGCCCAGGGACAGCAGAAACCTGCTGAAGGGTTGTAGGCAGAGGGAATGAGATGCTACCATTTGCATTTTAGAAGTTCCATTGTGATGGCCAGGTGGAGAATGGACTGGCAAGGGTGGTGCCAGCACAGAGAGACCAGTGACAGGGCTCCTCACGTCCTAAGTAGGCCCTCAGACAAATACCAGGTAGTCATGCTGTTATTGCTACCAGGATTTCTTTTCTCCAGCTTAGTGGTCATGTGGACCCATTTGGGCCCTGGAGTTTTGCAGAAAAGACTACACAACTGGTCTGGTTTAGAAACCAATATGAGGACATTTTCTTGACTGACATTTTCAGTTTCCATGGGTCAGGAATGCGGAAGCAGTTTACCTGGGTGTTTCTGGCTCAGAGACTTCTCATGAAGTTGCTGTAAGCTGTCACCCAGGGCTGCAGTCATCCAAGCTCACTTATGTGGTTTGGGCTGGCCTCAGTAACTCTTGGTTGTTGCCTAGATTCTTCAGTTCTTCACCAGGTAGGCCTCTCCATAGGCTACCTGAGTGTCTTCATGTCATGGCAGCTGGATTCTCCCAGAGTGAGTGCTTCGAGAGAGTATAACCACCACAGAAGCCATAGTCTTTTTATAGCCTAATCTCTAGGGTGATAACCTACCACTTCTAGAGTATATTTTTTGTTAGAGCAAGTCTCTATGTGCAGCCCACACTGAAGGAGAGGGGAGTTCAGCTCCACCTCTTAAAGGGAGGAGAGGAACAAAGAATTTGTGGATGTATTTTTTAAAGCACCATAAGGACCCTATTTAATCTTCAAGAGATGATATGACACAGTGGTTAAAAGCATAAATTTGAGATTCATGAAGGCCTAGGTTTAATCTTGGCTTTCACAGTTGCTGCTTAGGCAGGTTTACACAAACCATTTAACCTTTCTGTATCTCAATTTTCTAATCTATGAAATAGGGGTAAGGATAGCAGATGTTTCACTGGGTTGCTGTGAAAATTAAATAAGATCATATATATAAAGTGCTTGGCACAGAATAAATACTGAATAAACATTATTTAATTGCTACCGTAACTGGATAATATTATTGTCCTCCTTAGAGGTTACGGATGTCTCCCCCGACATAGAGGTTAAAACCACAGAGTCAGAGTGCATGCGTGGGGACTCAGGCCCTGCAGGTCGTTAGCTGGGAGAACTAGGGCAAGTCACTTAATGTCTCTTACCCTTCGTTTTCTGTGAAAAAAAGATAATAATAGCTAGTGCCTGGCCACCGAATAGGTGTTCAATAAATATTTTATGAATAAGGACATAGTGGATGACAGAGGATACAATGACAAAGGTGTGTGTGTGTGTGTGTGTGTGTGGTGTGTGTGTGGTGTGTAAAAAGTTAGACACTACACAAGCACATTTGACTTCAAACACCTTCTGTTAACTGGGGAGCCTGGTATAGCTGTTCTTATTCCACTTGAATGTGCCCTTGAGCAACATCCTCCATGAACTTCCAGGTTTATCATCCCTTATGGGTTGTTCTTGGTCTTGATCGTTCAGCTTCTGTTCCGCCCTGACTTTGTTCAAGTATACTTCTTTCATCCTCCCTGCTGCCTCCACCAAGAATATGTTTAATTGGCTTTGCACAAATCTGGGGATTTGGTGACAGGAAGTGGGGGGGGTCCCATGTCACACCACCTTGGAGCTGCTCCATTACCTTAAATTGATTTTGCAAATGAAAGCTAAAAGCTAAGCAAAGGCAACCCATCCATTTTGCCTAAAGATGATTATAATGCTCTTTTACAGCCTCTTAAATGACAAAGCAGTTTGTTACCTGCCTGCATCAACATTTGCTTATATTAGCACCCAAGATGCTCGATTTTTATTAGCCCCACATTATCATTTTATGAAGATGCAGGGGCTCAGTAAAATTAGTGTGCAAATAGAATGCCCATTTTGCATTTTCCTGTGGTCAGCAGAAATGTTGAAGGAAATTGAGTTGATACTGGGTTAGAGGAGACATCCATAAAGGTAGCCTCCACTGAGGGCCCCAGTAATCCCATTTATCATTTCTGGACTGCCGAGATAGATGGGGTCAATGTTAGACGGTATTTTTTAAAAGGGTTTGCTGGCATTTTTTTTTTTAATGAAAATGCAATATAAATACTTAGACAGTAGTTCAACTTTCACCAGCAATAAGGGAGGAAACCAAACTCTTTTGCATATGTTATAGATGGAAATGCAGTGGATGTAGAATCTTATGTTGTTGTTGGCGGATCCCAGAGGAGACAGACAGGATAGTGAAAGAGGAACTGGGCTGGGAGCTGGGACTTGACTGTACCACTGCTAGCGGCCTGACACTGTCTGTGCGCCTCAGTCCCGTCACCCGTAAAATGGGGTAAACACTGTCTACCTCACAGAGGCATGATGGAGAGTAAATAAGACAACAGGAGTCTAAATTTCTTTATAAACCGTGACCTATAAAGTATATTTTACTTATTAATTCAACAGCCAGTTCTTGAGCACCTACTCCATGCAGGGTCCTGGGAAAGACATTAAAAATACACTGTGAAAGTCACAGTTCCTCCCTTAAGGAGCTTATATTCAGTCTAAGAAATGTTCAGGTGTCTAAGTCCTCTTCTAAATCACAATCTTTTGAGAAGGTGAGTCTTCTCTCTCCCTTTGCTCCTCAGGGTGCCTAAAATAGAGCTGAGCAAGCAGTGAGTTCTCTAAAACATGTTTTGACTCCATTATACATACATCTTGCTGCCTTTCAGAGACCTATTATTAGGGAAGCAGTGACCTCAACTTTTACTGGTTACCCAAACAGACCAAGCAAGTCACAAGGCTTTCGTACCAGGCTTAATAGAGTATTCTTTGTTTAGTCTGTGACATTGGTGTATCAAAAATTAGGATCATGAACCACATTCAGAATAACCTGTTTCTAGCATTTCAGAAGCTGCGATCCTATTCATTATTGCTAACTGTCCCCCCACCCAACCCCCAGATCATCCTCTAACAGAGATGGATTACTTTAATTCAACTTCCCTCAATGTTCATTTCTGAATTCACTTCAAGTCATTGTTCCATTCTGGGTCAATCAGTCCTTCCCTCTGCCCAGGGCTAAGTACCCTCCTCCTGCCCCTTCTTTCTGGGAATGTCACTCATGCCTTTGTCTAATAATATCTTTGCACAGTAGCTAAATTTTATTATAAAAGTGAACCTTCTGTAGAGGCAGCAAGAGCTTGGGCTCTGATTTTGAGCCATATTTTCCTACTTCTTTACATGTCTAATGATTTTTACTGGATGCTGGATTTTGTGAATTATGCATTGTTGGACGTCTGAATTTTGTCGTCTTCCATTAAAGAGAGTTGGGCTTCATACAGCAGGCACTTAAGTTTCTTTTGTTCATTTTGATCCATTTGAGATTTATTGTTAAACTTTGTTAGTCTAGAGTGGTTTAGCCCACTAAGGTGTGGCCCTTCTGGGCTCTCGACTGAGTACCCTGAATGATCAATGAGAGAATTCAAAATCATGGAAATTCGAATGATTCCCAGTCTTGTGTAAGCCCTGAAAACTGTGCAGCTCACAGCTCCCTGGTCATTTTTTCATTCTCCCCAACCTATTATCTGTGTGATCAGGAACAAGTTATATAACCTCTCTGAGATTCAGTCTCTGCCTCTATTAAAAAAAGTATTAATGTGCATGTTTCTGTAAGGATTATATGTGTATAATGTACCTGACACAAAAGGAGCTAATTAAATGGCAGCTGCTGCTCTTACTAATATAAATACTACCTTCTTTACTCCATCATTTACTGAATATTTACTGTATACTAGGCAATACATAAGCTTGTTTAATCATTACAACAACTCTATGAAGTAGGTGTTATTATCCACATTTACGGATCAGCAAATTAAAACTCAGAATGGTTACACAACTTGACTAAGGTCACGGTCAGTGGATCTGGGATTTAATTTCACTCCTATGACCTCTTTAGATGACTTTAATGTTAATATGATCAGTTGTACCAAGGAACAAGTTGTAGTCTCTTAACATGGGGTAGCCAGGGACATGATTAAATTAATCAGCAATGGCTGGGCCTTAATGGTTCTAACCCAATGGCTTAAGAAATAAATATAAAGCACCCGCCCATTTTCTGCTTCCTTCCCTCTCTCCCATACACCATATAACTTATGCTAGTCTCAGCTTTCCCTGCCGTCCTTAGAAACCTTTCATTTTATCTTACAGATAATCTTCGGGAAGGGGCAGAGCAGAAGGTGGTATTCATCACTGGACGAGTTCACCCAGGGGAAACACCCTCTTCATTTGTGTGCCAAGGTGAGTTGCAGGATCTCATGGGCTTCCTGTGCTCATCCCCCACATCCAACTGGGGCACCGTGATGATCCTTGGGACACTGTGATAACATACAGAATCATTATCTTGGATGGGAATTCACTTTGCTTCTAAAGAGATTACACTTGATCTCCACTAGGATTTATCTTCAACAAATATTGACTACATATATGAATGGATGAATGAGTGGATGGTTGCACAAATGATAGGTAGGGCTATGTGATGTTCTCTCAAAAATGCTATGTTCAGGATGAGCCAGACAGGGACATACATAGTCTCCAGCTTTGTTTTACTTGTTTCCAGTGGTTTACCAAAATACCAAATCTGGCCCCAGGCCAATGTGCATGTTAGTAGAAGGGCAGACAGTGAACTGAGGAAGTAAGGACTAGCAATTATCCGTTCACTCATTTATTCAATTATTCACTTAACAAACCACTTCTGAAATACCTTCCATGACCAGGGAAGCATGCTTGATATCAGATAACTAGAGGTAAGTGAGACATAATTTCTCCTCTCAAATATATCTCTTTATAACTGCATTTTATTTATTATTAAATATTTAATCTATATAAAATATATTTAGTCAGCAATATATAACAAATATATGCATGTCTATATGTATCGATTAGCAATATAAATATTCAGTAAATAATATATTAATAATAATTTAATGAATGCCCAATTTAAGAAGCAGAATACTGTCTATTCCTTTTAAATCCTTTGTTCTCATGTCTACCTTCGCTCTCACACAAATAACCATCAGCTTGAATTTTGTATTTGTCTTGCTTAACAGATTGCTATACATGTAGGCATTCCTAAACAATGTATTTTTTTGTTTGTTTTACTTGGTTTTGAACTTTAAAAAATGGTATCATTCTGTATGCATTAATGCTGGTTTTCACCCAATATCCATGTTGGTGAATATAGCTGTAGTTTTCATTATGTATTCTACTCCATGTCTGTCTGTACCTCACCTTACCTATCAGTTTTCCTGAAGATAGACAGTTAAGTTGTTTACAGTGTTTTTTCTCACAAACAATGCTGATACAAATGTTCTTACACATGTCACTTCGTGCACATATGCAAATACTTGTCTAGGGTATATAACCATGGACTATAATTGCTGGGTCATAAGATATGTGCTTCTCCACTTTTCCAGATCTTTTTTCACTGCCACGGGCAATGTATAAGAGTTCCTGCTGTCTCATATTCTTGCCAATACTTTTTCATATTTACCTATCTTGCGGGTGTATTATATATAAAATACAGTGCCATATATTTTAAGCACTTTACGTATTTTATTTATTTATTTTTACTAATTTGATTTATTTTAATTCTATGTCATGGGAACTAATATTAACTATATTTTTACATATGAGAAAACTGAAGTTTGGTGACGTTAGGTAATGGGAAAAAAAAAAACCCTAGAGGTTATACAACTTGAGGGAGGTAGCATGCTGCCGTGGAAGTATCTGGTGATTTGTCATCAGACAGTCTTGGGGTCAGATATTGGCTCTGCTGCTTCCTAGCAGTGTGACTTCAGTTTCCCCAAGTGTGAAATAAATTAGGATAACAATACCCGTCTGAAGGCTGTGATGAAGCTGGCATGAGATGAATGTAAACAAACACCCAGTCCTGTTCTTGGCACACAGCAGGCACTCAACAGATGTCCCCTCCTTCCTCATGGGAATCTGAGAAGATGAAGCAGGTAATCTGCTTTGCAAACTATAAGGCACTATGCAGATAAATATGAGGTTTATTTTCCCGTTCATATTTTTCCAGTGCTGTGACAGGCACGACTGCCTCCCGCTGCGTTTCAGGCATGGAGACATTTCCAGGGAGAGAAAGTGATTGCCCAGAGCCAAGCAGCTCAGAAGAGGCACAGCCAGGCTGTCCCAACTCCGCACTCCAGTCACCTTAGCTTACTCCTTGCCATTCTCACTTCCAGCCTCTTTCCATCCCAGCACTGTCCTTGCAGTAACCTTTCCCAGGTCCCTCCTGGTTTTACCAACCCCTTTACTTGCAGCCATCTGTCAGTTACTAAACTTGGCAGCAGACCTGTTCCCCCAGCTGATCAGAGGCAACTATTTTGTCCTTGTTTGTAGAAAGGCAGTAGCCTTACCATCAATATGTTCCCCTCTGGGAGCTCAAATTCCCTTGCCCACCTCCTTGGTGGTGGTCCGCAGACAGAGGGCAGGGCCATCGTCCCCTTTTATAGAGGCGCCCTGAGGCATGGAGGACTTTATGAATAGAGCTCAGGGGCTCTCTCTGTTGGCCCTGCTTTTCCAAAAAGGAATCTGGATGGTGCTGGGTTGATAGTGCTGTCTTGGAGGCTTTCAATCAATGTTTACTCCTTGGCAGAGCCTTTTAATGCCTTCCCACTACCTTCTCGAGATAAACTCCAAACTCCTTGGCATGACATTCATAACCCTCCATGATCTGACTCTTGATCGGGTTCTCTGGCCTCAGCCTAATTGTATCCCAGCCCCACACAACTTAATCCCTGAATGGACAACCTTCTCTCCACCACTGGGCCTTTGCACCTGCTGCTCCTCTGCCTGTGGCTCCTTGCCACTTGGCAAACACCTCTCATCTCCTAAGGCTCATTTCAGGTGCCCTCTGTGGCCCATTCTCTCCAGTCCTCTGCTTGTGCCTGTATTGTTGGTTACCTGATGGTCATCTTCATTACCATGATTTGTTTTACATTTGAGTTATATTTTTTTCTTGCCACTTAAACCGTGAGCTATTTCAGGCTTAGGGTTGGGTCTTCCAGTGTCATTTCCTACATCTGAAAAACAGAGATTATCTTGTTCATTTCATGGGGCTGTTGTGGGGACACATGCTGTGTCGGCTCTGGGATGCTAAATCCTAGTTCAGAAAGAGGAGCCTCAAGGTCACACAGCAGGTAAATGGCAGAAGAGGGCTTTGAATCTAGGCCTCCCAAACCTGTACATGCTTTTTTGCCGAACTCAGGGATGGGAAATGCTAGAAGGCCAAGCTTCTAGCCTGGAAAAACAGCACCTCTTCCCACCCCACAACCAATGTGCATTTTATAGGCTCAGAGAAGTAAAGTGGCCTACCCACGGTCACACAGCTAACTCATGACAGATATGGCCTGGGAACCATCTCCCCAATCCTGCCTTCCTCTTTCTCTATCTCTAACTGTCCCTTGAGACACACGATTCCTCCTTTCTTGAGGCAGCTTAAGTCAGGTATCATTCCCCCACTTTGCCAAAGAGAGACTGAGGCACAGTCTCTTCCAGGGGTCTCTCAGCCCCCTGAAGACAGCCAGGACCACAGCCCTACAGGGCTCAGCTGGGCCAAGCTCTCAACTGGATCACCTCCTCTGCCCACCTCGCTGTGGGGGTGGCAGGAAGGCCCAAGGCCTGAGAGGGTGGCTGAGATACCTTTGGTTCTGTTAACTTCTTCCTCGTTAACTGGCTCAGTGACCTTGAGCGGGAACAGACATGTGAAGCCTGGTCGTCCCCATCTGGCTGGGACCAAGTTTCTCTCCACAGAGCTGCTGACACACCTGCTGGTGGGAGTACAGTGATGACGTCATCCCAGAGCTCCAGAAGCAGGTGTCATTACGGGAGGCAGAGCTTTGATTTCCTCAAGGCTCTGCTTGTGGTGGGACAGCCGAGCCTCGGCCACCACTCTGCTGCCCCCAACCCCTTTCTGGCCTCTATGAGGCTAAACTATCCTTGCTGGCCAGCTACGACAGGGGGCTCGGTGTCGCCCTATAGCAGTGTGTGTGCGGCACGGTCTCTGGAGCTACAGCACCTGGGGTTGGATCCTGGCTCCTCCACTTAGCACATTATGACCTTGGGGATGTCCCATAACCTCCCTGTGACTCTGTTCTTTTTTCTTGAAAGGGAACTATAATAGGGATCCTGCCTCATAGGACTGTTGTCAAGATTGAATGAGTTAAGATTCATAAAGTATTTGGGACAGGATCTGGGGTAGAGTAAGCACTAAATACCTGTTATTAGTAGGGAAGGAGGTAGCACTAAATGAGTACTTTGCAGGTGTCCGGTATGGTTCCTCTAATCTTTGCGGTGAACCCAAAGCCTAGTGTGTGACTTCTACGCTGTGTGCCTCCCCCACTTCCTCGCCTGCTTCCTGAGAGAGCCGTTAGCTGAGCCCTCCTCATCTACATGCCGGGAAGGTCAAGCTGAATGTCCGTAGCTTGGCCGGGACTAGACCTGGGTCTTCCTCCTGGCCCAGTGATTGCTCTTGCATTGAAGCTGACTTCGTAATTAAGATCCTTCATAACTGAATTAATTATAAACCTACATTTATGGAATGATACTGTGGGCAAGGCACATCCCCTCTGGAGGGTGGCATGGGGAGTGGACGTATCAGAGGCTTTGGACTCAGGCAGGCCTGAGTTTGGATCCTGCCACTTCCGCCTCCTAGCTGGGGAACCTTCCTCAAGTCCTCAGTTCTCAGAGCCTCTGTTTCTTCACCTGCAAAATGGGACAGCAGTATGGTCCTCAAGGAGGGTTAAATGAGATCACGTATGTCGGTGCTCACTGCAGCCTCAGGCACATGTGGGTACCAGCCATGCCCACTCTCCCCTCTTCTCGCTCTTCCACAGCAGTCCTACCGGGTCACTGGGCAGCTCTCAGCTCTACTCTTCAGAAAAGCCGAGGGACTCCCTGAACATCACCTGGAAAGTTAGTGGTGGAGTGAGGACTGGGCCCACGTCTCCTGCCCCCCAGTGGTGGAGTGAGGACTGGGCCCACGTCTCCTGCCCCCCAGCCCTGCTGTTATGTGCACGGCCCTCCCTCGGGGAGCTCACCTTCAGGTTATCCTGTGGGGGAAGAGGAGGAGAGAGGGGAACACACACGCACGCACGCGCACACACACCCCACCCACTCACAGCCACCAAGACCAGCACAGCCTAATATTTTCTCTCAGTAAAGTGGTGACCTTTGCCCCTTCCTTCCTCCTCTCCCCTGCTCTGCTTTCTTCTCAACTCAGTCCCTCAGCTCTTCTCCCTCTTGTCTCTCTCTAGCCCAAATAGCCTCACATAAGCACAACGCTAGGTCCACTAAGGGGTTCTCATAGGGTCTTTCTCTTCCCTAAGCCTCTCTCTTCTCATCTGTGAAATGGGCAGAATTGGGGGTGGGAAGAAGGTACGCTGTATGAACTCAGGCCATTCAGTGCCAGACTCCCTACGATTCAGAAATTTGGGTCCGTCGGGCTCAGCTGAGGGAAGATGGGCCTGGTGCCAGGTCAGCAGAGGGCCTGTAATGGGGACCCCCCACTTTGGACCCAAAAGAGATCCCTGACTGTCTAACTTCAAGCCTGGGCTCTTCCCATGGCAGTACCATGCCACTTAGCAGAGACGAGCAACAATAAACCCTACACAGAACACTCTAGAGAGAACATCATGCAGACATACATGCAGATCACTCTGCAAATCATGGATAGATGGTGACACACGTGACAAGAGTTTTTGTCCACTACCCCCAAGAGCATCGGAACTCTTCACTGAAATTATGCGGTTTGGGGGAAAGGGGACCCCAAAAAGACAGATTAAGTTTCCAGCCCCTGGCAGATTGGGGCCTTAAAATGGAAACTGAGTTCAGTTATAGGAAAATAAGGAAAGTTACCTTTCCTAGAGTTTGGGAGATCGAGGCTCGGATCTGCTGTTCAGGTCTGTCTTGTCTCTAGGCTGTGAGCCCCAGCGGGCAGGGACAGGTTTACCTCTTTGCCACTATTTTTTCAGTGCCTGGCTCAGTGCCAGAACAAGAAAAGTCCGCAATAGATATGAGTGACACGAATGACGAAAGATGGACCAGTGATGGGCACTGCATGTTCATTAGCTGGATTGACCTGTAGTTCCATTGGCTCCATTTTACAGATAGGTCAGCGTGCTGACATCACTTGCTGAGTGTCTCACAGGGACTTAGACAGGATTCATACCCGTTCTACTGGCTTCAAGTGTTTCTCTTTCCAGTAAGGCAAGAAGGGAAGAGCCAGGAGTTGCTGTTTCCCTTCCACCAGCTGCGTCCTCGTGACTCTCTGGGCCCCGGTCACCGGAGATCCCCTGCAGGTCACCACCACATTGTACCCTGGTTCCTGACTGCAGCCTCTTTCTGTTTGCTGGCTCTCTGCCCTGTCTGCCCCACTACCTTCACCCCTTTGCCTCCAGAACATCTCCACCCTCCATTACTACTTACTCCAGCCTGCATTCCATGCTGCAGCCAGGGGGCGCTCCAGAATGCAGCTCTGGCCCTGTGCTTTGCAATGGCTCCTGTGCCCTTCATATTCTTCAGCTGGACCAGCAAGTCCGCGTTTCCCTCTCCCGCTTCTCTCTCAGCGTCCTCCCAACACCACACTTTCAGCCAAACCAAGTAACAGCAATGATTAAAACCACACACGTATGCACTTCCTGTGTGCCAGACACTTTGCCTATATTGACTCACAGAGATCCTCACAGTAAGCCACAGGTAATTCTTCTTCTTCTTTCCTCCTGAACCGAGGAGGAAACTGGAACCGAGCGGGTGAGGCCACACAGGTAGTCGAATCCAGATAGTCCAGTTTCAGCATCTTTGCCTTGACACATGAAGCTCTCCCCATGGAACTGAAGAGCCCTCTGTTAGCGAGCAAGCCATCTTCTTCCTCCCCTCCCAGCCTCTGTGCGGGAATTCCCGAGCTCCCGCTGAGCTCTCACTTGCAATTTTCACCACAGCCTTCGCTAGTCTGTACAGTGGGATTGGCTTCCCTACCCGCACCCCTCTAAGGCAGGACCGCCTCTTCGTCAGGGAATGCCAAGCTTACGATGTGGACCTCGCTGTGAATGTTTGTGGAATGAGCGATAATCAGTTCAGCTAACCCTATACTTTGCCAAAGTCAGATGAATTCCTGGGGCCAATCTACCAGTGGGCATTTATTAGGCACCTGCGGTGTGCGCCTCCCTGAACCAAGTACACTGGGAGAAATAACAATATTCAGCTGTGGTTGGCCAGGCGACATCTGGCAGGGCCAGGCCAAGGCTGGCCCAGGGCAGTGACCTCTGCTGCCCAGCTTCCCTGTTCATCCTCCTCCTCCACACTCTAGCCTCCAGTCTTCCCGTCATCCTGCTTCCTCCCACCTTCCTGATTAAATTAGCTGGAAGGACCGGACCCTGCACACTTGTTTAAGAAGGGGCAGAGACCGATCTTAAAGGGTGGATTGTGCCTCCCTGCAGGAGGGAGATTATTCTCCTCACTGGCAGGGGGTATTCTTCTGCTTTGGGAGAGAGAAATAAAATAGATGAAACCAGAGACTGTCAGTGTGGGGTGCATCCTGGAGAACGATCGAGTTCTTTTAATTTTAAAGATGAGAGTAGGCCCACAGGCTTTCTAAAGGTCATCCAGTAACTGAGCCAAAACTGGAACCGAGGTTCGCTGACTGCTGGCTCGTTGGCTTCTCCAGTTCAGTATTCTCATTCGCAAATTCCATAGTTAGTGAACTTCGCAGACCAGGACACCTACTTCCAAAAGCCATTCTGTTTTCCACTACCTGCATTGTCTTTCAATCTTCGATCTAAGCGAGTTAATGAAAGCACATTACAATTTTCGGGTGCTGTGCTAGGCAGTTAAAATACAGGAGTTCTAACCTAGTCACACAGCAATCTTCTAGATTAGGTACTATTATCCCTACATCAAGATGAGAAAACCAGTCAGAGAAAGCTGGTAACCTCTGTAGCTAATAACCAGTTCCGATTCAAATACAGGTCCCTAAGGCCACGTTCTTTCTGCTGCCTCGGTCCTTGCAAGGCTTTCGGCCCATGGCCAGGGATGGCATTTCCTCTCCACTCTTACTTCCTCCAGCTTTCTCCTCAGACTCCTCTCTACTTCCATCCTCCACACCAAAAACAAAGCGAAAGATCTCCTCCCAGTGTTCTGATCAATGGGAATGATTCCTGTTGAACTGCATCTAACCTCAAGCCAAGAGCTGAGTCTAAAACCTCTCCCGTCCTTGCCCCACCCTCAGTCTGAGAGCTGGAGCTCTGGGTGGCTGCAGCCTCCAGTCTGGCTTTGTTTTCTCTCATCCTTTTATTAGCTGCCTAATTGGCAGCCCAATTAATCTGTTCATCTGTGAAGGAGGATGGATCACAATGAGCTACTCCATTTCTAGAAGCCACTCTCTGAGGCAGCGTGGCCAGGCCCTGGGCGCAGGCTGGCTCCTTGATGAAGGGCCGCCGGGGAGCCGGGGTCAATTAGTGGACAGATTAAGCAATTATTACCCCCTAACAAGGGCGCCTGGCATCATTACCCTGCCTGTTTACTGGCAAACCAGCTTTAATATGAAGACCAACAAATAAATTAGGGCATCTGGTCTACTGCCGCATCGGCCGAGAAGTAAATGATGTCCAACTGGCATTCAGCTGCCCATGAATGCTCAGCCTTGGCCTAATGAAAAGCCTGAGATATCCTTCACTGGTCACGGATGCTCTGGAATGTGCTCTGGAGCAGTTTATGATTCCAAGAGCGAAGTGCCTGCTGCTGGGCATGTGGGTTGTTGTTAGTTACCCTGCTGCCTTCCTCCTGTCTGTCTGTCAAAACCTACTTATCTTTCAGGGCCCAGCTCAAAGCTTCTTTCTCCTTGAGGCCTTTCCTGCTCTCTCCAGCAGGAAAGGCATTCCCCCGTCTGCATTTTGGGAGGGTTTTGTACTCTTCTATTACTTCCTAGCATTTCAGTCATTTGGTGGAACCCCAGAGCTCCATTTTGCCCATGAAGGTTCCCAACGAAGAAGTAGAAATGTGGAGAAGAGCGGTGGGGAAAGGGCAGGGCTCCTAGCTGTTTGTTTCCCCCTACTCTGCTGTAGACATGTGCAGGCCGTCACCAGAAAGATACTATGGAGGTGGGTGTCAGGGTCAGATTTGCACTTTTGGAAGATTCCTCTGACATGGTGATGAAGGCACGTTCCAAAGGCGTTTGCTGTCACCCAGGCTAGATGCGATGGTGGCCTAGAGTAGAAGAAAGGCAGAGGGATGGAGATGAGGGGCAGATTTGCTAGATTCAAAGAAGAGACTTGGGCACTGCCGGACTGTGGGAGGAGAGTCATGAGGAATTCAACTTTCCTAAACCTGGCGACTTGGACGCAAGGGGGTGTTGGTGCCAGTGAAAAGCAGAAAGAGTCTGGGACTGTTGAGCAGAGGACTGTCAACGTGGGGACAAGAGCAGAGCTGGGGAACACTGAAGAAACTTCTCTCCTCTCATGTGACTTTATCCAAGTTCCTTCTCCTCTCTGCTTCCAGATGTGGCCATCAGCAACATGAGAGTTTAGATCCCGAAGGTCCCTGACTCCACAGCCATCAGTCCAATGTCAACATTTAGCTAACTGTGTCCATTAGAGAGCAGCTCTTAATTTATTGTTCGGCTTGTTCTGCCTCTCCCCCATCTGTCTGTCAAAACACCGTGGGCCCTCAAAGGCACAGGTCAAACGTTATCTTCTCTCGGAAGCTGACTGTGCTCTCCACGGGAAATGCTCTCTCCCTCCTGCCCATGGGCTTCAATATTATGTCTTGAACTATTTTTTGGAAACAGAGACATATTTATAAAACTCACTGGGTAGCACGTACTCTATAGCCACATATCCACAGTGACTAACAGCATACACCCAAAATCACTTGTTGAGCTCTCATCATTTTCCAAGCTGAGGAAGATGGGCCCCTTCCCTCTTGACACACTTTAACCCAGATTTTTCTCTTTCCCTAGGGATCATTGACTTCCTCATTAGCCAGCACCCGATTGCCCGTGCCCTACGGGAACACCTGGTCTTCAAGATCGCGCCAATGCTCAACCCTGATGGAGTCTACCTGGGCAATTACAGGTGAGAGATGGGTGAGGATGCTTGAAAGCTGGTAGTCATAAGATGGTGGATAGAAACAAGAAGAAGAAAAGGGATATATTTTTGAGGAAAAACATTCAGACTACCCATGAGTTCATTATAGGAAGTTTCACCCTGACTGTTAAGACTGGCTAATGAGCCTTGGCTGTGTCATGCGCAGCCATCTGAGATCACTTGCTGAGGTTTTCTGGGCAGCTTGCTGGACCAGGAATCAGGAGGCCTAATATCAGTTTAGGCACCTGTTTCCTGTGTAACCTTGGGGAATTCACTTTCCCTCTGATGCTCAGTTTCTCTTGCATAGTGGAGACAGTAATTGCTTACCTGACAGGGCACTTGTAAGCATCAAAAGAGATGGTGGGATGAATGTGCTTTGCAGAATATCCCGTGCCTGTTATAATGATTACTGTTTCATCCCTGTGTTTCTTCTTGGAGATCGTTAATGACGGAGAGTATCATCCCAGATCATCTGAATGGCATTTCTTTTTGGTTTGGGCATGCCACATAGCCCCATACTCATTCCTGCGCTCATGTCTTGAATTCTGTTTCTCCTAGCTGCACTATTATGTACAACCTAAAGTCCCACTGCTCAGGGGATCATCAGCCGAAAGAACATTGAATCCTCTCAGATGGCACTATTACCTGTATTAAACACTCAAGGCAACCGACTTGCCCAAAGTCATACAGCTGGTGATTTACAGTCTAACTTTACTGCCCAAATTATACAGCTTTATTACTGATTAGTCCCACAGCTCCCAAGAAAACATTCAAACTCCTCAGCTTTGCATGCAAGGCTCTGTATGACCCGGTGCCTGTCTGTCCACCATGCCGCCTTGCCTCCCACCCTCCTGCTTCACCTCCCACCTTCCATTCTTAGTGGCTCTAGCCACACTAAGCAAAGCCTAGTTCCCGAGACATGTCCTGTTCTTACCTTTAGAAAGGCTGCCCTCTGCCCAGACTCTCCTCATCCCTTCTTCATCTCACTCACCCCCCTTCACAACTCAGCTCATGTTCCTCCTTCTGAAAAACATCCCCCAAACACCCAAACAGAATTGGTCGCTGCCTTCCCTGAGCTCACACCAGCCTGGTTATCAAACAAGTTTTATCCATTACACAGACCCCACTGGCCCTCACTCAGGCCACCGCAGGGCTGGGACTGAGCCTTGACAATCTTAGTATATGCCCCGGTGCCTAGCAGCAGGGATCAGCACACAGTAGGTGCTCAAAAAGTATTTGATGAATACTAGTGAAGAAAAGCTATGACTTTACTGATGCAGAAACTGAGGCCCAGAGATGAGATGAGACTTGCCCGAGGTCAGTGGCAGAGATCAGTCCAGAACCCAGACTGTCTTATACCCAGCCAGGTTCATTTTAAACAGGCTTGGTTTACTGTTTTCCAAGAGCATGGCAACTGGGTCCAGAGGGGCTTCCTAGTCCCCCTGGGTATGAGTTAGAGAGAGCCCCTGGGATGCATGATGCCTTAATTAAAGACAGTTTTGCTTCCTCTCTTAATTGGCACAAGTGATGGTTCATTAGTGCTGGCAGGCTTTACGGCTTGCTGCAGGCCTGAGAGTAATGCCTTCTCACCTTCCCCAGACAGATGCACTGTTAGTGATAATGGCGGTAGAAAAACCATTTGATTTATGTTAACATTTCTGTTTAATTACAAGAGCAGCAGTGGCCAGAGACAGGTCAATACCGTCCACTTCACACACACATTTATGTCATCATCCACTGTCCAGGGATGATGAGTTGGGAAGAAGTCTGTGACCTTGGCCAAAATCCTTCCCCTCTCTCTGGGTTTCAGATGGTCAGTTGGGTAGTCATGGGGAAGTAGATGCTTTAATCTCTTTAAGCTCCAGATTTTGTGATTTGGGATTTCAGGATAAAAGAGCTCTAACCCTCAGAAACAGTTCTGTACTGAAGTTTAAGCCCCCAATGTTCTCCTAGCAAGAATGTGATTCTCATTATGAGAGTGGGAGAAAACCTCTAACCACAGGCATTAATCCTGTTGCTAAAACAGCTCTAGGTAGCTACAAAGAGCCTATCAATCATGAGAACTCACTACTAAAGATTTGGAGAATGTGGAAAATAATAATAAAGACTCAGAATAGAGAGCTTCAAGGTGCCTTAGAGGTCCTCTATGCCAGCCCCTCCCCGAGCCACCCTACTGCCTACAGCAGTTATTTCCCATAGCTTGATGGGACTTGCTAAGTCTTAACAGCAGTGGGGTGGGGGGAAGAATTTGGAGTTTGAACGGATTTGGGAAACAGAGCTAAGCAGAGTTAAACATGTTCTTTTACAATAAGGTTTTTTAGTTTTGGTTATGCTAATAAGCAAGGATCTCAAGAGGGGAAGATAGCATTCAGTGTTTCCCAAAGTTAAGTGTCAAGGAACACTTTTCCTATAGAGCTTGTCTTTCTCCTCCCTGCCCCTCCACCCCCCGCCCCCAGTGGTGTTAGGGTTATAAAACATTGTGGAAAATGCCACCGAGAATTCTGCATCAAGAACTCACACATTTATCTCATTTAATCTTCATATCCACTCTGAGAAGGACGGTCTTTGTTAAGGTTCCTCTGCTTGCAAAGAATAAAAATCTCAAATTAGCTTAAGTACAGGAGGAAAGGTAGGAGGGAGAGAGGGAGGGTGGGAGAGAAGGAAGAAGGAAGCAAGGAAGGAAGGGAAGAAAGAAGGAGGAAGGAGGGAGGGAGGAAGGGAGGGGCAGACTTATAAACAGAGCCAGACCTCACAGGAACTGGTCACATCGCGGGAGACAGGTTTGAACACAGACACCAGACACCGTGCCCTGGCTGCCTCTCTCTCAGGCTCTCCGACTTTCACTCTCTCAATATCCCCTCAGGATGTGCAGTCTCTTAACCCTCAGCGAAGTGAAGTAATCTGCCTTAGGTCCTGTGGCCTATGAGGAACAGGCAAGGGTGCAGGTCTGTCTGAGCCAGAGCGGGTGAACCTTCCTGCTGCCTCACACTCCCACTGTAGCCTGCAGCAGACATGCCAGACCCTGTGTGGAAAACGAGTCAGGCCTGCTCTCAAAGCACTTCCCTTGTCCTCCCCCTCCCCCTTCCTTCCCCCTCTTCCTTCACCTACTTCTCTTTCTTCTACATTGAAGAAACATGGAATTGTCTCCTGGGAAGGGCAATCAGGAGAACTGATCACTCAAAGCTTATATTTAATAACACACATATCTATGCTCTAGCATTTTATGGTATTTATAGAAAACTAGACAAGGTACACTCTAGCATTTAACTGCAAAGGGTGGCAGCTATACCATGATAGATGACACTCTTTATGTTAAGGGGCAGCAGCATTTACTAACTAGACTGTTGTGTATTCTACTAGACCGTGGCTTACGGGAAGGGTATGGAGGGCCCATACTGAAGTTTATAACAACCAAATTACACTCTACAGTAGCCACCTATAATAATTAGAAAATATAACAGTAGATAACAATGATATTATGGCATACAATAAAGACACAGGGCAACTGTACACTCCGTGTCCCTTACTACACTTCAATTACACGGGCCTTTTTCTTTTTCAGAGCCTCTGATATGAAGTAGGTCTCCCATTACACTCTTTCAGAGCATTCTGTTTTGTCCTTTCATGCCAGCCCCCAATCCTGTGTTTGTGACTATTTATTTAATGGCTGTCTCCTTCTGTAGATGGTAAACCCCATAAAGTCAGGACTTCGTCTATCTGCATCCCCAAAGCCAAGTGTGGTGCCTGGCACGGACTGGGCCTTCGATGTATAGTATCTGACTGAATAAATAAACTTTAGCAGCCGTGTTTAGTGATTGTGCCCTGGCACAAGCTACAACTCCCAGTGTAGAGCAGCTATCACTTAGAGTCGTCAAAATCACAGAGACAGAAAGTAGAATCCTGGCTGCCACAGGCTGGAGGGAGAAGGAATGAAGAATTAATTGTTCAGTGGGTATAGAGTTTCGGTTTTATAAGATGAAAAGCATTTTGAATTCGGGTGGTGGTGCTGGTAGCGTGACATTAAGAATGTCCTTAATACCACTGAACTGTACACTTAAAAATGATTCAGATGGTAAATCTTGTGTTATGTGTATTTTACCACAATAAAAAAAAATAAGAATGGCGTGACTACTGATGCAATGTGAGCATCTTCGTAGAGTCTCAGAGGTGGATCTGGGGCCTAGAGGTCTTGAGGGATGAATACAGTCACTTCAGGTATCGCAGACCCAAGAAGCTGCAGGGGACTCCTAGATGGGAGGCCACTGGGTTGGGGGGTGACTGTCATCAGTTGGCAATCCTCAATGTCCGGCAGTAGGTGCAGCCACCCATACGCACTGCAGCATTTGCTTGCTCTGCCACCTCCTCCTCCCCCATCACCTTCTTTGCAGAGAATACAGCCCCCACCCCCACCTGTGTACCCCACCGAGTTTTCTTCTGAGCATGTGTAATGCACGAGTTGCCTTGCATTTGAAAAACAGACTCTCCATCTCCATATGACAATATGAAACTCTGTGTTGGGTTTGCATTTCTTAATTAGGTGCTTGTCATTGTGTATTCCATAGAGCCACGTATAAGTAAACAGTCATAGACCTTTGAATAAATTTATTGGTTTTATTTATGTTTCTGGGCATAAAAATCTATAATTACCAGGTACAGCCTCAGTATAACTGGTATTTAATGACAATTACTTTTTGTTACCATAGAAATGAGTCCAAAGTAGTTACCCATAATTTCTCATTTCCCAAACCTCACACATGCTGAATTGCAATATTACCATAGTAATTGCCTATTAGTCATCATAAAATACGCAGTTACCCAAAAGATAGCAAGATGCTGTGAAATTTCTCATCTTCAGAAAGCCTCAGTGTTTCTTGGGAACGTGAAGGCGGGGGAGAGGAGCAGGCCTCCATGGGTGGTGCAGAAATGATTCAGCTTTGTAGCAGGGCACTGCGGATACCGCGGTGGAAACGGATGCTGCTGCAATCTGCAGACCCGCGCCTCATGTCTCTTGGCCCTGGTGCTCCTCACGTAGCAGCGAACGCTCGAGTGTAGTCAATCCAATTTAACTAAGGTTTGTAGAGGGCCTGCTGAGTGTCAGGCCCTGTGTCGGGCCTTAGGGAAGCAGATGGAAATCAGAGGCAGCCCTTCTCAATAAGAATCCCTGTGGCTGTCCCGGGTGTGTGTGTGTGCGCGCGTGCGTGTGTGTAATGCTATAGAGGCCTAGATAGAATTCGAGCTAATGTCTAAGTGCTTACAAACTATACATCATATATGTCATTGCATTTAACTCTCACAGTAGCCCTATGATGAACGCCGTATTGTGGCCCTATTTTAAACAGAGGAAATTGAGATACAGAGGTACCAAGGAGCTTGCTCCAGGTCCCTCAGCAGGAAGAGTCAGATTAGGTTTTTGACCCTAGGCAGGCCAGTCATAGCCTGCTACAGATTTAACCCCCTGCTACACTACTGAAAACAGTGAGTGTTTCCTTCTGAGCGAGTGATGAGGGGGAGGTTTTTGAGAGATGGAAGATATATAGGAGTTCGCCAGACATAAAAAGGAGATAAAGATAGATTTGCATAGCAAAATATCATTAAAGATGGCAGAGGGTGAAACACTACGGGAGATATTTCCAACACACACACACACACACACTGACTGACCTTGTCCTCCTCAACATCCAAAGGAGGAAACATTTTAAACTGTCCAAAACAGAACAAAAAATTAGGTCTATAGAATTGATGTCAATATCTTTTGTTCTTTAACAGCATAAAAACTGCATTTTTCATCAAGCTTGAAATGAAAAACAAAGCTTCACTGCAACTATTGTCTTCCAGAAAGATCTGCCAGCGCCATCTTGCTGTGCCTCCTTCTCCACCCCAGCCACGTTTCTCTCGCCTGCTTGGCGCCTCTGTCGTAGTGTTATCAGCCTTGGAGTAGAAAGGGTGCTCAGAGACATCTGATCCAGTGCCCACCCAGAGCAGGGGTCACCCTCAGAAGTATCCCCAAGTGACAGCCGTGCCCCTCTGTTGTTCACCTCCAGCCGGGTCTGGGTGGTTCTCTCTCCTTTCCAAAGTGTCATATTGCACTGACACCAGTTCTGATCATCTGCTTCTTCCCCTCCATGAAGGATTACTCAGATTCAGTCCGCTGTTCACACAGCGGCCCTTTAGCTGTTCCAAGACTGTGTTCCCACTCCTCCCTACTCACTCCAACCACTCCTGCTCTCCAGGCTGAAGATCCCCAAAACCTTCCAACTGCCCACGTGGAATCTGAAATCCATTCCTCTCCCAGTCCTTCCTGCCGTCCTCTGAACATACTCCAGATGTTCGTCATTGTCTGTCTTTGAGGCGTGGGGTCCACCTCTGAACAGTTATGAGGATCACAATGATGATGACGACGATGGTGGTGGCAATGTTGACGGTGATGAGGAGTAGTTAACATCCAGTGATGTATTGTTTTACTTAATTCTTAGAACAACTCCATCATTATTCTTATTTTGCAGATGAGGAAACTAAGGCATATGTAGGTCAGGTAACACCCTCAAGTTGTAGAACTAGCTAGTGGAATAGGAGCAGGGAGAGACTATCACAGGCCCAATTGTGAGGACCATACTTCTGAAACAGGCCATATGTACATTGCTATCTGACACTGAGCTCTTCTCAACTTAAATCTTTCCACTTGCATTTCTACTAAGTCACAATTTCCCACCTTCTGTTAGAGCCTTACGAGAAGTCTGTGGCATAGGCAGGGCAGGACTCACTTTCCCACTTCGAGCAAAGAAGAAACCAAGCCACAGAGAGACGAAGTAACTCATTCAAGGTCACACAGCGAGTGAGCCGCATAGTCCAGATGAAGCATGAATGACAGCAGGGGCCAGACAGAACTTTAGCTCCTGCTTTATGTAACCTGAGTGATGTTTCTATGGAGGCTGAAAGGACATCGGGGCTGGCAGTGTAATCAGGTGTCTAACCCACAAGTGCACACCGCCAAAACCAATTATTCAAATGAGCTTCCCAGCCAGGTTCCACAGAAAAGGCCAGATGGCTAGATGTCTGTGGAGGCAGCTCCCCATCTCTGTCCCTGAAAGCAACTGAATAGCATTTCAAAGTTAAGAGTTGATAGCAAGTTGATTTTAATAATTGACTCTACAGTGAAGACAGGCCTCCGAGGAGACCGTAACCCAGAAATGGCGGCTGGGGAGTCTGGAGGAGCTAAACATCATGATAGAATCAAGAACTTCATCATTTCTGGTCTTAGTTCCTCAACCACTGCTTGAACAGTGTCAGTTTTCTATGTAAAGTCTTTCCATGGCTCCCACTGACCATCAGAAGGAAACGGAACTCCTTAGCTTGGTATTTAAGGCATATGCAGTGTCCTAGAACTTCCTTCTCGACTTCATCTCTCACAATTCACCTCACCCCTGCCCTGTACCTCCCCCCTCCATCAGTCCCCTTGCCTTCCTGGGCCCTCTCCAGTGCCCTGAAGTGGCCTACTCTAGTTCACACCTTGGCCTTCGCTGGCACTCGGCCCCTCCTTAAGAAACCTTTCAACCAAATTATTTCTTTCCCCTCTCCTTTTTTTCCCCTTTCTTCCCCTCCCCCTCCATTCCTTCCCTCCCACATTCACCCAGAGCGTACTCTGTGCCATGCATTGGAGAACTGAGATGGACTTTGCCCTCATGGAGGAGGTGCCATTTAAGAAGAGTCTTGAGGGATGAGTAAGAGTTAGCCAGGGGAAGAGCATGGCAACACGTTCTAAACCAAAGGGATCATGATGTTAAATGATAACAGTGATGATAATAACACAAACATAAAGTGAACTTATACCAGCTGCCAGGTTCTGTTCTAAGTGTTTTATGCGTATTATTTCCACCAGAGATGTAGGGGTGATAATTCATCGTATTCCCACTCCTACTCTCATCCTGTTTCTGCCAAGTTCAAAGGAGGTACAGGGATTAGAAAGATAGAGGTCAAAGTATTAGTTTTATTATTGATAAAAGTGGGATTTGGAAGGCATGGCTTATATCTGTGGCTAAAATCGGCCTCTTTTTACCTCACCGCCAAATTCAACTTCCTCACCAGCCACAAGCAGAGCAGGAAGAGAGCTGTCTCCCAAAAGCACACCATGTGGCAGAAAAGAGGCCAGAATGTACCCTCCCTACAGAACGAAACAAGCTGTGCCAAGAGAGGCTAGGCCTAACAAGCCCTGCACCTTTTCTCAGGCTGACCAATCAGATAAGTTCCATCCCCTCCCTCAGGAAGAGGAAGAAAGGGGATGTAGACAAAGAACTATTTTCTCTACTCCTGGGGACTAAAAGTCTCCACTCAGATTGAAAGCAGTTGGGGGTTTGTCCCAACAACACCCTGAACCTATGAGGTAGGTTCTTGTATTATCTTCATATTACAGACCAGGAAGCTGAAGCACAAAGAGAGGTTAAATCATTTGCCCAACGCCTCATGATCATAGGGAGATCCAAGCATCAAAACCAGAGAGCTAGCTCGGAGCCCAAGCACTCAGCCTCTGAGCCTTGCTGCCTGCACCCTGAGTGAGCAGGGAGCCTGGGAGAATGCCAGGTGGTCTGGCATGGCTGATACATGTGATTGGGGCTGCAGCCCACAGTATAGGTTCACACACAGCACAAAGGTCCCAGGTAACAGGGCAGGTAGAGGCTGACCTTCAGCCCAGCCCTAACAAGCCTTGAGACTTGGAGGAACTGTATTATCCTATAGGAGGGGGCACCTCTTTGCGATTAGCTCATAGGACTTATAGGATCCTTGTATGGTGTACAGATCAGGGCCATGGTACAAAAGCTGGAGGAATAAGTGGGGACCAGATTGTGGAAGACACTGAGGGTCATACCAAGATCAAATCATAAGACCAGCTAACATACATGTAGCATTTATCTCAAACTCGGCAGTGTCCCCAGCATTTCACACAGCTGATCTTATTTAATCCTCTGAGATAGGCAAAATCCACATTTTGCAGATCGGTGCCGAGGCACAGAGAAGCTAAGCCACACAGCTAATGCACAGCCAAACCAGGGTCTTATCCAGGCGGTGTGGCTCTCTCTCTCAGTCTAAGCTGCTTCTCAGACCAGGTGGGCAGGGGTCTTGCCAGCTCCCAGATCTTTTGAAGACCTGAAGGACTTCTCTTCCCCTTTGGGTTTCCTCTGCCCTTTTTCACTTAGGAAAACGAAATAGCCAATTCCTAGCCCCAAGGGCCAGTGCACTCCTTTAGAAAACGTGTTCCTCCAGGCCTGTCACAATGGAATTTTTTTCTGGTCAGTGTTCTTATAAAGAGAAACACAATCCATCAGTTCTAAAATGGACTTCCGACTCTACGGTTACATAGCAGCGTGACCTTAGCCTCAGGTCCCCCATCTGAGGATTTTATGAAGTCTTGGGTGCCTTCCGATTGGTGACTAGCTCACAGAATTGTTATAAGCAATGTGGAAATCCCACCTACCCACCTCCCATCTCACACACACCTGACCACCACCAAACCTGGTGTTTGTCATCAAACAGAGGACGGGAAGGAGGAGAGATGAATCCCCAGAGCACATGCTTTCCACGGGAAGGGAGGAAGTACTCCGACAAACCTGCTCTTTGTCCACTAGGAATAAGTTCTGGGAGAAAAGGCCCCAGAAAGTGTAGGGCTGGAGATGATCCTTTTCCAGGCGTGGTCTGAGCACCCCCTCCCCCCAATCCCGCCACCCTCCAGAAAGGCCACCATTACATGGTAGAGACCTGGCTGACCCTTGGAGGTGAGAAACCTGAGCACTACCCCTGGCTCTGCTAGGAACCTTGGACAGGTCCAGGGTCACTTCACATGGTCATATAGTTTGTGCACAGAGGCTCTTGGAAGGAGGGGGCCAATGGGGGCTGCAATTCTGCTTCCACCCCCAAGTCTGGCCAGAGCAAGGGGCATCATTTTGTATTTAACCTACCCAGAAGGGGAACCTATTTATAAGTTGTCAACCTGGATGGGGAGGTTGGGGCATGGGAGTCTTTGTTGATTTTCATAAAAGTTCCCTTCATGCTAGTCTGCCATTTGAGACTTAGTTTCCCCATTTAAAAATTAAGGGTGTTGCATCCACCGCTTACCTTACATTAATCCCTCTATCACGTGCTGACCTGACTCCCAGGACTGCAAAGAGAGAATATAGTCATGGCTAAGAACATAGGTATAGGCTTTAGAGCCAGCAAACTGGGTTCAAGTCCTGCCTCTGTCACTTGTCCTTTCTGGCTACAGGCAAATTATTTAACCGTTCTGAGCCTTTATTCACACAGTTTAACTGAGAGTCAGCTGTGTACTTGACACTGTGCTAGCACTGCAGACTCAATGGCAGATGAGATAGATTCAGTTTCTGGCCTCCCGTGGCTTTCAGGTCTTTAAGCAAAACAGATGAATTTGTCCAAGGTCACAGAACTACTCAGTGGTAGGTCTGGGACACAAACCGAAGTCCTTCTGATTTGAAACCTGTGTTCTTATCCATCCTCCTCTCTGCCGCCACAGCCCCGGTCATAGATATCTCCTTGTCGTGATAATCTAAGAAGGGGTGTGAAGGAAATGCTTTAAATATCCTGGTGGTGGTGATGAGGAGTAGACGTATTATAATTATCCCTTGTGTTTAGGACAAAGGACACTGCCTGCTGTCCTCCATCTTTACCACAGCACAGCCCACCCCACCTGCTAAGCATTTTGCAGAAGCTGTGGATGACAGATTGTCTGGCATTCTGACACTGGCCAATCAATAAAGCTGGAAGGTGCCTCAGGTCAAGGGCAATTGAATCCCAACCTTTTAGTGGTATTAAATAAAGCGATATTTATTTTGCTTTTGGTGCAAATATACATAATCCAATCCAGCTCATTGGGCGTGCTGAAAAACTGCTGCGTTTGAGGGACAATTGCATGCAAATCCCATACATCTCCGCTTGTCAATGCCACCCTTCCAGGAGCATGCAGCCCCACAGTGCTCAGAACAAGATTGATCTGGAGCCACCAAGCTGCCTTTTTTATATCCTTTACAGGAGATGAAATGGAAATTATAAGAGGGGAATTAAAATCATTGCTCTCATTCTAGCTGCCATTATTGCAACAGAGATGAAGCATGATGCCCTTCATGAGATAGAGCTATTTATTTGCCATTCGAATAATGTTCTCTGGAACCACTGCATCTCTGCCTTTGGGCAGAGGAGGAAGAGACCAGTACAGTACAGGAAAGAGCAAAAGTGTAGCTTAGTATCTCTTTCGTAGATCACACAATCTTGCTAATGGCTAGAGGGACCTCAAAGAGTCACTGTAGAACACCCTGGCATCAATAAAACCTAGGTTCAAATCCCAACTCTATATCCTAGCAATTGTTAAGTGACCTTCCCAAGGTCAAATCTCTCTTGCATTTTATTTGCTCTTTTATAAAATGGGGATAAATAATTCCTACCTCATTTGGTTATTGTGTCCAGCATATAATAGGTATTTAACTATTTTTCAAAATATATCTTCGAGTAATTATCTAAACCTTGTTTGCAAACCTTTAGGACATTTGTTTATGCATTTATGCAACTATTCATTCACTCATTCAATAGATATAGTGAACCTTCTCTGTACCTCGGTCCATAGTAGATAAGTTGGAGTGGAGGTAGACAAGATGACTTAGACATAGTCCCTGTCCTCACTGGGCTCACAGTCTGGAAGAAGAAAGGATACTCAAGAGTATGTTCATTTCAAGAGAAAGAAATTATATGTTATACAGTCGTATATACATTTGGATTTTCTTGAATGGTCCTAATGTCAAATACTCTGTCTTGTTGGTGCCATTAACAGCTCCATCTATGTCATAACATGGGTCCTGATGGTGAGCTCATTCAGATATTTCATCTTAAAAATAAGTAACAAAATAGAAGAGCACCAAGGAGACCCAAGAGTTCACATTTGATGACTAACTTGGCAATCACAGGAGTGAGAGACTGACATCTTGTCCATTCCCCTGTCTTTAGACAGCTGATTTGGGTCCTGAAACCACTGAAGAGAAAGAGCCTGCACCAGCCTTGCACTTCTGGTGCTTACAGCCGAGTTAGGGAAACAAGCATAGCACATGAGTAGCCTGTTTGAAATAGGTATAATTTCCAACCATTCTCGCTTCCCTGACTTTGCACATGGTCACACCCTCTGCCTGGAATACTCTCTCATGCCTTGACTCTTGGCACACTGTTATCCCCTCCTCAAAGCTAGAGCAACTTGAAGTCTGCTAGAGGCAAAGATTGGGTCCCATGTAAATCTCAAATGTTGAAGGATGAATGCCCAGGCTACACCAATAAACCAAGCTCTTGGCAAATAAAAATGCGTGCAATTAATGTTAAGATACTGATTGACAATTTAGTATTTCTTTAAAAAACTGTATCGATCCTTTTTTTTAAAGACTATTTGTTTTTTGTTTTTTTGGTTTTTTTTGTATTTAACTTTATTAGAAAGGTATGCTTCCTCCAAGTCTCTAACTTAGGGAGTAAAGCCACTATTGGTGTTTTAGAATCTTATGAGAGAGCTGGAAGAGAGACCAGTTAGTGAAATATGACTCCCTTGTTTTACAAAGAGTATGAAGCCTAGGGAAGCGAGGTGACTCTCCCAAGATGATAGAGATTTTATGCTACACAAACAGGAAGCATCTGGCTCTTCTGTTTTCTGTAGTGGGAGAAAAGGAACAATCACAGTCTCATCACCTTGTAATGATGGAGGAGCAAATCCCCTTCCACGCCATCTAATTAAAGAGATGCTGGACATTCTCCTCCTGCCCCCACCTCCACACAAACAGACAGATGCCTATTATATTAGGAAGAAACAGAGCATGGATATAAACTCAGCTCTGCCTGATACCCAGACTGGCAGAAAAGGTAGGATGTTACCCCCGATCAGTGCTGTCTGCTGTCCATTCCAGCAACCTGTGGACTGAAAACTTAGTCCATGTCGCTCATGTAGGTTGTCGCATAAAACAATAATAAAACATTTTTGAGCTGCTATTATGTGCCAGAACATGTGCTAAGTTAAGTTAGTTACATGCGTTATGTCATTTAATGCTCACAACATTGTCCTGAATTATAAATGGACATAAGTTTGTGAGCATATCTTCTTTCTCCTGCTGGACTCTGTTTCTTGAGGGCAGGGGTTGTCAGAAGGCTTGTCTACCAATCCTGATGTTACCTCTTTTTCAAGCAAGTTGATTATAACTTCTTTGTGCTTCAGCTTCCACATCTATAAAATGTGAATAACAATAGAGTCTTCCTCATAAGGTTAACCTAGATAAAGTATTTTGGATTCAGTAAAGTACTTAATTCTTGAGGCAGAGTAATGTTAGTAACTGCTTGATTGTGTTCCCTTGATGGTAATGGTGATGCTGCTGTAACCTGTATATAGAGCTATCTCTGTTCTCACTACGATCAATGAGAAGCCAACATCAGCACTTGGTTGGTCTAAAATACAGCAAATCGAAGACAAAATAACAAAACTCCTTGCCAGGCATTCAAGGCTCATCTCCTTCTACAGCTTCCCCAGTACCACCTCCTCACCACATACTCTCTGATTCAGTCAAATCAAATTGTCCACCATTCTCCCAATATCCTAGGTGGTTTCACAGTCCCTTTTTTTTCGCTTACACTTTTCTTTCTGCTCCCAACTCGAATGACTTGTCCTCAATGAAGCCTTTCCGCATATGTCCCCACGAAACATTAGTTATTCTCCTACAGGGTTCCCGTCATGCTTATTTTAAGTAATAGGGGGACATTATTATTATTTACCCACCATCCCTACCCCAACCATCTCAAAGGAGAGGTGGATTCTCAATAGAGTCCTTTATTTTTCTGAGTAGGGTGATAGATGGGAATGCAAATTTCATAAGCTGAGAGGTGGTTAAATTGTATTGCTTAAAGAAATAGAGAAAGGAGCTTGGAAGATAAGATAGGAAAGTAAAATAGTGAGAGAGAGGGATAGAGAAGAAAAAGGGGGACAACTTGGGTAGAGAAAGAGGAGAGAGGAATATGGCCATTATGAGTTTTGAATCTGGTGAAAACCGCATAGGTGATGGAGAGCCATAGATGAATCTTGATCAGGAAGGCAAGATGGATCAGTGTGGGAGACATTCTGGGATTAGGGCGAGGAAGGTAATTTGAATTGTGAGCGAGTACAGAGTTTCTGGACATTAACTTCAGCCTGGGCTGCCCTGGTGAGTGCCTACATACAGTATGCGCAGGCCCAGCAGATGGAGACATGGGGACAGAGACCTGGATGAGGTACCTCTTCGAAGTACAAGCAGGGCTTTGAGCAGATCTGGAGCAAGAAAAGGAGGAAGAGGGAGAGGAAGAGAATCAGAGGTTACGGTCGAACTTGCCCTAGTGAAATTCTTTAATGTGCCCAAGAGAGAGTATGGAGAAGGTGGGCGGAATAGCTTCCACCGAGCAGGTGACATTCAATCAATGACTTGAAATAAGTGAGAGTGAGTCATTCGGATACCTGGAGGGAGAGAATTCCAGGCAGGAGGAGAGCCTGCACAAAAGCCGAAGGCAGGATGCACCGGGCGTGTTGGAGGAAAAGAGGGGAGGCCCTTGTCTGGCACAGAGAAGCAAGAGAGATGGTGGTAGGAACTGATGTGAGAGGGGTCAGCGAGGATGGACCACATGGGGGCTTGTGGCTTGTTGTAAGGACTTCAGCTTTTACTCTGCATCTAACAGGGAACCATTTGAGCACAGAGAAAAAAACACAATCTGACTTATGAGTTAAGAGGAACACACTGGGTATTATGTGGAAAGTGGGGGGTGGGGGAATAGGGTAAAGGCGGAGTGGGAGGGTACAAGAGTGGGAACAAGGAGACAAGGTAAGAGATTATATTACAATGCTCCAAACCTTGGTCCAAGCTCAAGGTGATATCAGTGGAGGTGATTCAAAGGTGTTGGGTTCTGAATATATTTTGAAAGTAAAGACAATAGATTAGCTACGGGTGTAAGAGGAATAAAGAAACACCAGTGGTTTTTGCCTGAGCATTTCTTTCTACGGCCCTGTATAGGAGATGTGCATGAATCTGTGGTCTCGGAGCATGGGCACTCAAGTGAGACTGCTCCAGAGAAATATTTTCGAACCTTTCTGTGACTCAGTTTCTTCTTGTGTAAGGTGAGAATTATAATTGTAGTGACCTCATAGGGTCACTGAAAGCATTAAATGAATTAATACATGTGAAAAAGCTTAAAAATGTCTCTGGCAAAAAAAAAAAAAATAAACGCTAAAGAAGGGACATAATGACTGTTCCTATTCCTAAGTGTATTTCGATAAATGAGAAACTTGGCTTGTCCCATTTATACTGACTCTGACTTTGGGTGCTACCTAGGTGCTCTCTGATGGGATTTGACCTGAACCGTCACTGGCTGGATCCTTCTCCATGGGCCCACCCTACCTTGCATGGGGTGAAACAACTCATCATCCAGATGTACAACGACCCAGTGAGTAACTGAATCCCTCGGCAGCTGCTGGTCTATATGGCTTGTTCTGAGAAAAGGCAGTTTTGTACTGGGGAAGTTCACTAAGAGCTGCAAATTAGCAATCCAGGGCCAAAATCACAGAGGGCCAAAATCACTGCTTGTCTCTTCTCTGAATTGGACAGATCCAAGTGTCTTTTCCCACCCCTCACAAATACTGGGTTCAGTCGCGGAGGTCTCGTGGGATGAAGGAAATATACTAGAACAGATACGCATTTGTCAGGACTCTGATTACAAGCAAAAGAGATCATTTAAGAAAAATAGAGAATGTATTAGAAGAATACCAAAGTATCTCATATAATTGAAGACCATAGACTGGCCTCCTCTACCTGTAGGGAGCATGTGCCAATGGTCACATCCAGTTGCTCCCACCACTAGAGAGTGACTTACTCTCATCTACGAGTTCCAGTTCTAAAAGGACTATGATTGGCCCAGCTTGGAGGACTTGTTCACCTCTGGGCAAGTCGACTCTGGCCCAAGAGGCAAGGATATGTAAGGACAGGATAGCCTCACTGGTTGGACTTGGGGGAGTGGTGGCAATGGCAAACCAGCTCCCAGAGAAGAGGGCCTGCTCTTCCAGAAAGAAGGGGAGCAATGGGAGTCCACACTGAGTTTGCTCAGAAGAGCGGGACTTTGTAAGAAATAGAAGACACTGGGGTTTCATAACTTAGAGAAAGGAGGTAGACCATGATCATTCTATCTCCGAAGAGCTGTCAGAGAGAACAGGGCAGTCATCTTTCAGGTGGAGACCAAAGGAAGAGGTAAGGCCTATAGAGAAATAGCACTTCTTAACAATTAGAGCTGCCTGAGAATGAAGTAGGTATATAAACTGTGAACTTTGGCTTATTAAAAGTGTTCAACTGGAAGCTAAATGACACTGTCAAAAATGGTGTATAGAGAAGACTCGACTGTTTGGAAGACGTTGTAGTGAGATTACATCTGAGTCTCTTCCCACATTGATGACTGTGATTTCGTGATCCCCTCGACTGACAACAGGTGACACATAGTGATTGCTAAGAGTTGGGGTATTTCAGAGAGGCATTAGTGGAACTCTTTGAAGAAGCCAATAAAAATTACCTAAATTAAAAAACGACATATATATTAACCAGACAGAAATGTGTACTTAAAAATAAATGCATATATTAGAGCAAGGATTAACGAAAAAGTAAATACTTAGGTGTAATGTAGCTAATTCAACTGTTGTCTTGATACTCCTTGAACTTGGCTCTCCTAGGTCTTTTTTATAGCCCACCTGCTGTGTCATTTCTTGTGTAGCCATATAGCTTTAGTCTATTTGCTTCCTTTTCCAGCACATCCTTCCTTGTCTACAAAAGAAGGTATTATCTGTGCTCACCAAACCCCTTTACTACCCTGAACTCTCAATGCCATCCTGATCAGCTTTCTTGGCAGAGAGAAGCTGCTTCTGAATTTCTCAGGAAGGATCTGTTGTCTGCTGGCTTCTGCCAAACGCCCCTGCCTCCACCTCAGCATTGACTGAAGTTTTCCTGATAGAATCACAGTGCTTTCTTTTTCTGCCATCTCTTCTCGGAGAGAACAGCCCCTAGAATTTTTTCTGACTTGGCTGATAATAGATATTCAATAACTATTTGTTGAATTGAATTAGATTGAACATGGCAAATCCTCTTATGCAAAATGTACTATGGTGTATAGACACAAAACAGTTATTCATAGGGAGGACAATGAGGCATGATAAAAGAAAAGACACAGGCAGGCAGGAGAAGTGACAGACACCGAACAAGTGGTGTTTTAGGTGAATCCCGAGGAGAGAATTGTGGAGTGAAGGGGCGGGGAAGAACCAAGGGAGAAAGGTTAGGTTTGCTAAAGAGAAGAGGCTTCAGCCTGCCAATGCCATCCTCAGAAGTCACTGATTTTTTTTCACAAACAACTGGGCACTCACCCATGTCACAGAACATAGAGGAGATAAGATTGATTTACAGAGATGTTAGGCATCTCTTTTGTGCCATGAATGGTCATCAGCTGGCTGGTCTTAATAAACACACTTGGATGCTGAGCTAGTTGCATAAGCTATATTCTGCTGGAAAGTCCACTCCTTTATGCCCCAAGCAAGAACATGGAGCACTAATATCGGAGTCAAGCTGACCTGGAACAGGATCCCAACTCCCTCCATCTCTTCCTCTCTTCCCTCCTTCCTCTATCCTGGCCCATTCTTTTATTCCATTCTTTCCTTCCTTCTTTCCATAAATGTTTATCAAATATTTTCTATATACTATTCACCGTGGTTCTAATAGTGAAAAAAACCCTAACCCTTGCAATCTAGTGGAGAAATAGATATTAAATAAGAAAATACTGATAACTATAGACTTACAAATTGTGTCAGGGGTTACCAAAAAAAAGCACACCAAAGGTGACCTATAGGTAGGATGCTTGTAAGTTTCAGCTTGCCTTGGGGCAGTTCTGGCTCATACCTGTTGTTCTGGAGTATTTGTCAATACTGCCCCCTTTCCTCTTAAAAATGCCACTTATCTTTGCAGATAAATGTTTTCAAGTTTTTCAGGTAAATACCCAGAAAAGAGTATTTCTATGCTTAGTATTTTGAGGACCCTACTGTTAACAGAGACTCATAGACATGGACAATGGATCAGTCATTACCAGAAGGGAGTGGTGAGGGAGGAGGTCGATAGGGTACAGGGGGTCAAATATTTGGTGCCAGAGGAAATTAAATTTCGGGTGGTGAACACACATGCAATATATCTATGACATATTATTGAATTGTACACTTGAAACATATTTGATTTTATTAACCAATTTCACCTCAATAATTTTAATTTTAAAAAGTGTCTCAGTTTGGGTGATAAATTACAGTCTCTCTACTTAAAAGCTATGTGCAAGCACCTAGAACAGTACCTGATATGTAGCAGATGCTCAGCAAACATTATTTGGATTTGATTCAAACTCACATTTGACTTCAAGAGTCATCTGGGCCAGTTGCAAACACTTCAGTGCCCTGAGGTATCTGCCCTAATAGCTTTAAATGAGTTCCTACTCCTGACCTTCACTGTCACAGAGTCATCACAGTGGCTCAGCCCGGAGCTATCTAAACTGCCAGGAGAACTTCTGGCTTTGTTTCTAAAGGTTCACAGCCTCACCCCTTCTATCCCATTGGGCTTTTGTTTATAGATCAACAAACAGAGAATCAGCAAGACCCTCCCTGATGGGCAAGGATGTGTCTCTGAGTGCTGTGGTTCCTCACTGACCTCCTTCGGGCCCTGTGCTGGGCGCTGGGAATAATCAGAACTGGTGTCCACCCTAAGGAGTTCCAGCCAGGTGAAGAGAGGCATTTACAGATAGTTATTCTGGGTGCGTTTGCAGAGAAAGGCACAGGGGTTGTGAGAGCCCATAGAAGGAGCCCATAGAAGGAGCCCATAGAAGGAGCCCAACCCAGGAGGCCGCACCTGAGTTGATGCATGAAGGACGCCTAGGGCAGGGAGGGCCTTCCAGGCAGAGGAGACATCTGTGCATCTGCCACGAGACGGGGCACCCTTAGAAGACTGCAAGTCATTCAAGTGTGGCTGGTACTGGGGGCAGACAGAGGAGCAGAGGAAGGTTATGATACAGGGAGCAATTTGGACTTTATTCTCAGGAATGGGAGCCACTGAAAGATTTCAAGCAGGGGAGTGACAGGATCATTTGCATTACAGAAAGATTTCTCTGATGCCTGTAAGGAGGTGGATTTGGAGGGTGCCAGGCTACAGGCTGGAGACCATTGGAGCTTGCAGCCGTCGGGTTGGAAAGGAGAAGTCTAGAGCTATTACAGAGGGAGACATGAGTGGCTTAGTGACTGTAGCTGATGGGAGAAGGGATCTTGCATGATGCCCACGATTTGGCTTGGACAGCGGAGTGGATGGGGTGCCCTTGCTGAGATAGGAACCCAGGAGGAACAATAGGCATGGGACAAGCTTTAGACTTGCTGACTTTGAAACTGGGCAGGGGTGATATGTCCAACGTGCACTGTGAGTCTCCTGGAATGAGCCCTTTGGTGTCCTTGTCTTCTGGCAACAGGAACCTGCTGTCCTGTGTTAATGATGGCATTTACTTCAGAGGCTGCTTTCCTAGTCCTGTGCTCACCAAATCCTTCGTCCCTCTCAGAGTCTTGGATGTTAAGTGATGATCTTGACAAAGGAGAGTTTAACCCAGAGGACTATGCTAGACCTCAGATAGAAAGTCTTTTCTGTCCCATTCCCAGGGCAGCTCTCTGTGGACAGTGTGGCCCTTGTTCACTGACTGTGATCGATTGGCCCCCCGGGGCAGAGTCTGGCTGATTCATCTCAGAGCCCAGTGCCCAGCAGGGACCCGGCTCTGAGCAGGTACTCATCTGAGCAAATGGTGAAGCCAACCCAGAGCCTCTGTGATTTGGTTTTTACAAGATTCTCCTGATGCAAAGCAGCAGCTGAGCCACAGACCCCTCCCCAAACTCCCTTCCTCCCCTCAGAGTATCCCGGGTTCTGCCTCCACCATCACTGTGCCCCCTACTTAAGGCTCTGGTCTGTGTATACAAACCATCGCCTGGGTTCCCCTGCAATCTGCTGAGATTGTCCAAAACTCCAAGGGACAGAACCTGAGATGGCATCAGCCACTCTCATCCCCATGACACAGGTTTCTGATCATCTTCACTAACTTGCTTCACCCCTGGCCTCAGTGCCTCCCCATTCTACCCACCGCTGACTTTGGTACCTTGAGGGGAGAGAAGACCCGGGAAGCCAGTTCCACCTCTGCTCTACATCCAGATCTCTCCTTCCCACACTGGTGTTAGGTCTGAGCTCTACCTCTTCCTCAGGGAATTAGCACCAGAAAGGCCATCGCCTTTCGGCTAAGAGCTCACACTCTGCCCACAGGAGTTTGGCTTTATCCTAACATACACACCATAGAGGATGACACTGACTTCACATCACACCATCAGCCACACAACCAGAGTCACTCACACAAGAGCACACACAGGGGCCTCCTCGCACATGTATGTCCAAGTGCAATCTTAAAAAGCTAAGCCCACTTATGGATGAGTTCCCCAGGACCGTCCATCTGCCACTCTGCTAGCATCTATGTACCTATGAGGCACACCCAGAGAAGTGTTTGGTAGAGATAAATAAAAAAGCAGGCATTGATATAAAAACACTCAGTTAATTGAATCAAACACACACTTCTCAATGTTACCATGTGCAAGACTCTTGGACAACCTCTGGTGTTACAGAGGTTAATGAGGCAGGATGTCAGGCCAGGAAGAGCTGACAGTCTGATGGGAATGCCAGACCCTTATGAAAATACCTTTAATGCAAGGTATCCAGGAAGGTGTGCTATAATCGAGAAAACACAGTGCTTTGGAAATATGGGGCTGGGGGAGATCCGTGTGTGTGTGTGTGTGTGTGTGTGTGTGCGCGCGCACGCGCGTGCGTGTGTCTGTGTCTGTGTCTGTGTGAGGGGTATGGAAGGAAGGATTTTCAAGGAATTTGGACCTTTGGAAATACTTTATCAGATGGCTATGGTTCAGGGATGAAGGGGGTTACAGGGAAAGGGGAGAGGGCGTTCCAGGGGAAGCTGAGCAATAGAATGGAGGTGGGAGACCTCAGCTGCCCGGCTGGTGTGCAGGATTTATGACAGGGAGCTACAAGAGGGCAGGCTGAGGAGCAGAGTGAAGAAGCTTATGGACAAATTTGAAAGCTGAGCTAAGGAATCTGGCCTTTTCTATGGCCCGACACCTTCTTCTCATTAAAATCAAAGTCATAGACCCTCTTTTAAATTGATTTTTAATTGAATTAAATATCATGACCAAAAAAAAAAGAAAGAAAGAAAGAATCAAGGCAATGTAACAAAATGCTGCTTATCAGGAATATTCCAGCACACACCCTCTCTCAATCTTGAGAATTGGTATAGTCAGTGGAGAGCCATCAAAAACGTCTGAGCAAGGGAGAGCTCAATGGTTAGTATTTCCAACCATTCAGTCTCTCAATCTAGAAACTCTGGAGTTATCCTAAAATTTAAATCCAAGTGAGTCTGTCTCCCCTGCTCGAAACCTTTCAGTGTCTCCCCGTTACTTGTGGGATAAAGACCAGTGTTCGTGACATGCCATTCAAGGGCGTGGCCTACTCACATCCAGGACATGGCACAGAACATGGCACCATAGAGAACATTATTTTGGATGATGAATGAATGAACAGATGAATAAAGAATATATGCTTTAGAAAATTACTATGGCTGCAGCGTGGGCAGTGGATCAAAGGAGGTAAGACAGAGGAGGAGAAGAGAGACCTGTTAGGTGTTTACTGAAGTAGTCCAGGTGAAGGACAAAAAGATCTGAACTGGAGAGTGGCCAGGGCTGTTTCTAAGACCCCACGAACTGACCGCGGGAGGTGAATGGATCCTCTCCTGCCCTTCCTCTGGCCCCTGAGTCCCTCAAAGCCCAAGGGTTGCTTTTTTGAGAGATTCCTGTGCTCTGGGGTGACGTCCCCCCTTTTTCCTAGAGGAGAAAGGCCTGTGTTGCTATAACAACTTGGCTGCAGTTCTTTTAGACAGATCCGTTTTCTTAAATCATTTAAGGAAAATTAGCTGCCATAACAACACAGAGCAGTTTTTAAAATAGAGCAACACGGGGCTGCGTTGTTTTTTTTTTCCCCCTTGCTTGCCTCCTGTAGTCCTCAAGATAAGCTGTTCTCTTTCTGTCAAATAAATAAATAAATTATAACGCATCGCCACGACAAACAGAGCAGTCAGTGACATGGTCAAATAACATACACACAACCAGCACTCGTTCACACGACACTCAAAACACACACACACAGCATAGAAACATGCAGAAAATGCATACATTCACGTACATAAAAAGAGAAAATACATATGCATAAAGACATAAACATGGTAAGGGAGAGATAGACAAGTATGTAGTTATGCAAAATCATACAAAGGATAGACACAGAAACACACGGCAGGCACAGTGCTACCGCTCAGTTAATATGGAAGGAAGTGACCCACAAGGTCTGTTCTTAGCAAGAGCAGAGGTTTCACTGGGTCGCCAGACTGGAAGGCCCCGAGACGGCAGAAACCAAGGGGCATCTGCAGGTTCATACCTGGCAGCCTGTCAGGAGTACCTCGCTGGTGGGAGGGTAAACCGACCCTGGGAAGGACAGGGAAGGAGGATGAAGGTTACGGGCAGCCCCGCCCCCCACCCCACATGCACGCTTGGAGGTAAACCAGGAGAGCAGGAGGCCACAGCCGTGGCATTTGGGTGGGAAAGCTCTGCCCAGTATGGCAGGATGCCGACCATCCCCTAGAAAAGGCAGTGTCACCCTGGTGAAAACCACACCCTTGGGGCATCTGCAGACTGTATTGATGAGGTCTCAGGAACTCTGGAAGCTGGACTGTGGGTTCTCAAACCTTTGTTCACCCCATGTCTATAACTCTGTTATCCTAAAGGTCCCCTGCCGGGAGCAGCTGAAACTGTGTGGGCTTGTCTTTGTCGGTCGCAGCAAGAGAGGCTGGGGACACTAACTCCCACACGGATGTGGCCGAACCACTGATGTGCTTGGTGCTCTTAGGCGAGTCTCTTCCCCTCTCTGGGGCTTTCGTTTCCCCACTTATGCATTATAAGTGTTGAAAGATGAGCCCTACAGGGCCCTTCTGGCTCCAAGAATCTGTACTGTCTTAGAGCTATCCGCTGGTTATAGTATGTGAACCACTGATAGGTAGAACGATAAGGCACGGAAGTCCTGGCCGCTGCCAGGGAGGGACAGCCTGGAGCGAATACCTATGAACGCTTAGTAGATGTTCCATAAATGTTAGTTTCCTAAGCCTCAGTATGCCCATCTACTAAAAGGGAACAACATTCGCTGAACTGCCTATTTCACAAGTTGGAGAGAGCACCCCGGTGCATGTGAATGTAAGCACTTTATAAAGGTGAGGACGGATTATGATTGCCCTGGGGTCAGGGGGGGAGGAATGTCCTAATGAAATGTCCAGACCATAGCCAGCTGCTGGAGGTTTCATGCGGGATAGATTACATGCAGTCACACCACCAGCATAGATCATGCTCTCAGATGTTTCCCTACTCCTGCCAACATAGCCCAGGAAGTCAGTAAATAGCCACTAAGGAGAAGGAAGTTCAATATGGGAAGAAAGACTAGAAGTAAATGTAATTGTATGGGGAGCTCTGAGAACAGAAGGTGCCTTGGGTTCATGAAATTTTTACCGTTTTTCCTACAACAGTTTGAGATGATTTATGAAACTTTAAGGAATTTTAAGAGAAATCGTTATTGTTCTAAAGGGCAACTTCTCCCACCTGTGATAAAAGACATGGATTTTCGAACTCTCTCGATTGTAACTTTGACTCTGGCAGCAGGCGGGGTGGGGCGATGGATTTCTCGCTTCAGAGTAATATTCCTGTCAAGTTGGTTGTTTTCTTCAATTCCTCTAACATCTTTTCATCCTGAAAGGTCCCGATACCTCTCACTGACTGACTAGATATATACTGTTTCAACTGCACAGGGGGGTCAGCAAAGCTTCTGGAAGGTTCCTTTTGAGTCAGGTCAATTAAACTCTGTGTCTCATTTTCACTATCTGTCAATTGGGATTAACAATGCCCATCTCATGAGATTTTTCTCAGGATAAGATAATATGTATATAAATAACCTTCAATAGTAGGTATGTGAGAAATGGAGCTATTAATATTTTATGCATTTGGCCATTGGTACACACCTCACTATCCTCACCCTCCAGCTCCCATACCCAGCACAGATTGTGATCTCACTGGTACATATTGACTTCATCTTAGTCATTTCAGTATCTCTAACACCCAGCATAAGGCACAGGGCACGCCCCGACCACCACCACCAAAGAATGGATATTGGGAGAGAGAGGAGAAAGACAGGCAGAAAAGAAGAAATCCACTCCCCAAGGACCTGGACTTAACATCCTAACAGAGTTCTGAAGCATGGATGGGAATTTGCTGAATAAAGAGGAGACGCACAAAGTCGCTCTCGAAATTTTACTTCTTTAGAACCCACCTCCAGGCCTACCTTCTCTAAGATTTCCCTGAACGCTTTGGCCCACAGTGAACTCTTGTTTCTTTGTTCTTCTATAATTATTAACAGACTTTTCTCCTTTCATCTAGTAGTTTATTCCATAAAAATTACAGAGCGTGTTCCAGGGCTTGGTGCCGTAGTAGCATCTCATCTGACTGTAGGTTCCTTTTTCCCAACTAAATCGCAAATGCCTCCAGAGCAGAGGATGCTCCCTCACTTCCTTGCTGCCCTGGGCTCCTTGAGAACATCTTAAACATTGATTTAAAATGCTGTCTCTCCTGGAGGGCAGTCGTTTGGATTTCTATGGGCATTCCACAGAGCTGGGTCCACCCCTTGGTTCAAGTGCACGTCATGCTGTGTTTTAGTGATAGTTTTTCTTCCTCCTTTACGCTGAACTTCTCAAGGACAGAAGCTCTCTCTTTCAGCATGCATCTCCATCACCTGGCAGAGTCCCACACTTGATAGGGGCTGGAGTGTTTGGGGAAAACTTGGTAGCTACCTCACCTGACCCAGTGTTTCCCAGCAAGACGGCACTGACACATCCCCAGAGAATACATTGTCTCTCGACTTTCAAACCTCCCCCGTTCTCTCATTGTACTGCATTTCCATTGACTCATCTTCTTTCCTTCGTGGTTTGCCCTTGCCGATTCTTTGTCATAAGAACTCCCACATATAGACTCTTTTCTTTTTTTTTCTAGTTCATAAATTCAGAAATTCTAGAATTTTAGAATTCAGCCATATAGGCTCTCCATCACAAACCCACAAATTCTAAAGTTCTTCTCTTCACGACCTCTCTGCTACTAGTGTCTGTTCCACCCTCCCTGGTTTCTAGGTTAGCCCAAGCTTGCTTCCCCATTTTCCCTATCCCATGGGTACCCAGTTAGCCGAGCCACAAGGAGCTAAAAAGAGGTCTCTGTGCACAACCTGACACTCCTGGAATAACCTCTTTTTCACTAACTCAGCCACTCTAGTTTACCTCCAGGTCATCTCTTCCAGGAACTTGTCCAATTAACCTGCCCCATCTGTTTCTCACCCCTCCAGTAGCTTCCTCCCCCTTCCAGCCTCTGGCTTCAGTGTCTTGGGATCTGCATGCAGCCTGCTCCTAGCTTAGGCACTCAGCCCAGCTAGCCTAAAACAGAGCACAGGTTACATTTCTGGGTGTTTTGTGCTTAACGCATGTGGACCTTTTCTGAGAGTTATTTTTGATTGTTACTGTTGGGAGGCTCTGGAGCCCAGGATGAATTCATGCTGGTACATCAAATAGCATATTGCATTTCAGGAATTGGCCTTAGCCATGGGAAATCAAGTAAGCCAGATGCCTAATTAGTCCATTATTTACTGTAGTGGAGAGAGCTGAATTCTGATGAAAGAGACCAGACTAATCATTGCTTCCAGCAAGAACTGAACTGTTTAACCTTTTATCAAGAAATTGTCCCTATCTTCCTGAAGTACTAATGCCCACCTCCTAAGCCCCATGCTGGTCCCTGGTGTCTGGCTGGGAGATGTCTTATCAGCCTGGACACAGCCTGACCTTCTGGCCAGTGAGCCTTGATGTTCTCCCACTCAACAAGTCATTCCAGGCTCATATTGCTGCTTTCACTTCAATACTAGTAAAGTGTATAGGTAAAAGAGGAACTTCCTCGTTTTCTTCAACAGAAAAAAAAAAATCACTTATCCATCAATGAACATTTTCTGAGTCCAGACACTGGATACTGGACTACAAAGGCAAATAAGGAACAGTTTTTCCCCCCTCAAGGAGCTGATAATCCAGAATAGAGCAGTGGTTTTCAAATCGTTTTCAGAAAAAAATTGCAAGAGGTTTGAGGACTCCCTCCATGAGGCTCCTCTCCATTTTAACCAGAGCAGTATAATTTGGTGATTAAGAGCTCAGGCTCAAACCTAGATTTAAATCTTACTTCAACACTCAATGGCTTTGCTGTCTTGAGCAGGTCCCTTCACTTTTCTAAGCTTCGGTTTTCTCCTTTGTAAGAGCTGATGTGAGGATTAACTCAAGTGATTCATGTGACTTTCTTAAGGCACTGTTCCAGGCACATAAATTCTCAAAAGATGTTCACCTTTATAAGCAATGTGTTTGAATAAAGGATTCCATGGTCATACAAAGTTTGTAAATCCCTGGTCTAGATCTCCAGACTCAGTAAACCAGTGAGTACAGGACAAGGTAGCAAGTATCATGATAGACAAGGGATCTGGGTGCCATGTGGGAAAAACAGGTCATCACACCTGGACTTCGGATCAGGCGAGACTTGCTGGGGAAGGTGATGTCAGACATGAGTTTTGAAGGAAGAGTAGGAGTTGTTTAGACAAAGACTGGGGAAGCATTATAGGCAGAAGGAGGAGCATGCGTGAGGACGCGTGTATTAGACAGGTGAATATACTCAGGGAATTCCAAGGAGTCTGCTGTACTAGACTAGGGGGAGCAGCAGGGGAAGGGGTGGGAGGCAAGGAAGGGGTGGTAGGCAGAGGCCACTCAGAGCCCCATGTGCTACCCCAGGAAGCTTGGAATTGATCCCGAAAGCCATGAGAGCTCTCCTTCAGGGAGCAGGGAAGACATGGAATTCAAAAGAGAGGAAAAAAATGTTAGTATGACTTTCTGGGGTTTAATATATATTGTTGTGTTTATAGCTTTGAGCCAGCAATTGCAGTACTAGAAACCTAGACCAAAATAATCTGAAGTGTGAATAAGGATTTATGGGGGAAAAGAAACCTCACAGAATCATTATTTATAAATAATGAAAACCAAAAAAAAAAAAAAACCTAACTGCCTAGCAGTGGGAAACTGATTAACTGAATCACAATACATTCATATAATGGATATTTATGTAGAGTTAATAATATTATAAAAATGCTCATGCCGTAATTTTGAGTGAAAAAAGCAGAAGACAAAGTTGCATATGTATTATATGTTAAGATGTATATAACAACCAGGTTTAAAACATACACGAAAAGAATGGGTGTAAACTAGATGTTAACAGTGCTATTTCTGGGTGCTGGGGTTGTTTTCTTTCTCCCTGGTTTTTCATATTTCCCAACAATCTCCCACAAGTATTTTTTAGCTTTCGAACTAGAAATTAAATCATGGAAGGAGGAGAGGACTTGGCCACCCAGATATGAGGAAGGACCTTATTTTATAAAACAGAACCAAACTCATCAGGGTCAACTGCTTGGTTCCGGGCCAGTCTCAAGGGTAAGAGTCTCATGAAGCCAACCCAGCCCACATGATAAAAGGAAACTGGGATCAATCGATACCCATCTGTGGATCCATCTTCTAACTAGCCATCCTTCTATCTATAGTTCCATCCAACTCTCCGTCCGTTGTCCCTCTACCCTCTGTTCAAAACTCCTATTCCAGAGGCATTTACATCCAAGCTTCTAACATCCTAGGAAGTCTGCCATCTCTTCATCCTTCTTGTAAGTATAACCGTGTCTCTCCTCTCTTCCCCAGAGCAAACTTCAAATTGTCTTTTCATCCTATTCTGGTTCCTTCTCAACCTGCTGAAATTTTGATCTTCGAGCACTGCCCTGTCAGCTGGAAGGACTGGAAGCAGACCCTTTACTCTCTTAGGAATTAAGAGCAAGGACTCAGCAATCAAAAATTGCCTCCACCTCACCCCTCTGGGCCTCTGTGGCCTGATCTGTGAATTGGGGTAGTAGTAGCATCTCCTCATAGAGGTGTTGTGAGAATTGAAAAAGATACTACATAGAAAACACTTATGCTTAGATAGAATGATATTTTCTAAGGCTGGTAAATTATAAGCACTCAATAAATGTTAGCATTTATTCTTATTATAAGCTCAAATCTAGTAATATACAAGAGCTGATATTTCTGTGTTAATTTCATAGTCCTTCAGACCATTATCACCATCTTTAAACTGCAGCATGTGCGCACACACACACACACACACACACACACACAAAAGATATAGCTCTGGTTATTGATATCACATTGCAAGTAACTATAGGTCTTAAAAGAAAGACTGAGAGCAGGTCCTAGGCTTTATCTCAGTCTCTCTGATCACTCCCCAACCCCTATCTGTGACTCAGTCTTTCTTCAACTGAGCTAGCACCATTAATTGAGTGATAGCTCAATTCTAAGCATGGGAGCCTTTCTCTCTTAGAGTTTCCTGTATTTGTCTGTTCTCATCTATTCTGGGTGGATTTTATAGTTTAACCTTTAGAGGGCAAGTGGGTCTCCATCATTCCCAGGGTTTGAGTATGTGTGCATCTGTGTGTTGAGGCAACTCGCTGTAATCCCTAAGGGCTGACAGCGGCAAGGATGGTTCTAAAGTGAATACCAGTAAATGTGGTCCCTCAGAACCCTTGGGCAATTCCAGATCAGCTCACTGTGCACTGATTGGCAGCTAAGGCCACTTGACAGAAATGGCCTATCACTGGCTGGGCCTAGAGGGCACATCAAGGTCAAAGCTTTTTTTGGAAACTCCTGGCGCCACCAGTGGACACTCAGCAGTCAGAAAGTAGACTTACTCAGGCTTCCAGTTACAGGAGTACATTTCGTTTCTGTTAGAGTTTAGCTCCAAGGCTGTGACCTTAAAAACTCCTCCAACTGCTAAGGCATGTTCTTAATAGACACCTTTGCTATGTGACTAGACCTTTTGGCATGGATGGGCAAATGAAAATAGCTCTTGAGGACCGTGATGGAGGAGAGGAGCTGATATTTATTGAGCATCCATTAAGTACTAGGTATTTGTCTCATCTAATCCATATAACAGCCCTATGAAATGGGCTCCATTATTCCCATTTCTCAGGTTAGGAAACTAAGGCTCATAGTGAATAACCACCCCACCCGCACCCCAACCATAATCTCTCCTGGGCACATATGTTATCACTCCGCATCATGTTGATAGGTGTATGTGCTTGTTTTCTCTACGCAACTGCGCAACTGCGACTCCTTGAGGGCTAAAACTGCCTCTCTGTCACTTGTGCATTTTCTTGCCCAGAGAATAGTGCCTAACACAAATGTCAGTTGAAAAAAGGAACAAATGAAAAGTGGTGAGGACTTGCAAGATCATGCAACTGGTGACAGCAGAGCTGGAAAGGGAAGTCGGGTCTGCGTGATCCCACGGCCCATGTCCCCAGTGCAGCCTACAGGAGCCTGTTCCGCAGGGGAGAGCAGCCAGCAGGAGGCTCAGCCTTTCTCAAGGGGTGATCTCTTTTTATCTCTAAAACCACACAAAAGGCCAACCTAGAAAAGAGAAATTCTGTTGATTTAGCTTTTACTTGAGTATGATGACATCCTTTAATAGCAGTTGTTCAGAATTACCGCCACTGTCTTTAGGTTCAGTTGCCATTAAAAACGTGTATAGCAGGTTTATTTCGTCACTTTGGGTACCCTGCCCGTCCCGCGCTACTATAATGAATACTGGGTTTGAGAAGTCCAGAATGAACTCCACAGATCAAACACGACAGGTAAATTAGGGGCTGGGGTCCTAGGTAGGGCTGGCAGTCAAGAGCTTTGCACCTCAGGTTGTATCCTCTTTCTCCACAGGTTGTGCACACTGCCTGAGGGCGTACATATCCCTAACTTCTGATTTGGCCACTTCTAACCTTTGATTGGTAGCTTAATTCTGGCCTTCAGGAGTCTTAGTTCACTTTGCCCTATGTGAATCCAGAGAACTTCAGAGTTGAAAAAAAGAAGGAAAACTAGAGAGATACTCTAAACGCACCTTCCATAGAAAGAGAACACAGAGAGAGAACACTTAAGCCCCGGGTAAGGAGCTGGCCGCACAGTGAGACAGTACCGTAGAGCTGGGACTCAAACTTAGGCCCCTTGACTTCTATCGCATTGGAGCACATACACTCTAGGTCCTGGGGATGAATCACCAGCACATGGGGCTTGTCATAATTGTTTTTACTAATTTGTCACAGAGATGTATAGTTTTCAGACTACGTTCATATCTAACCATTCATTTGACCCCCACTGCGATGTTGTGACAGGGGGATTGTTTTGTTTTGCATGTGGGAAAACTAACTACAGTTATTAAGTAACTTTCCCAAGAGGCAGAGTCAGAGTTCATCCTTAGTTCTCCTGACTCCAGATGGCCCCTAGTTCATGCCAGGGCTGAGCACACGGATGGGAGAATGGAAGAAAGACGGAGGCCGGAGGACCAGGACAGAGGGTCAGCTCTGCTTTCTTCTTTCTCCCCTTTAATAAAGCGCCCATATTCAGTGTCCCCTTCTAGACCACCAAGCCTTTTCCAAATGTCTCAGAGGAAATTAAGGATGGGACAGAGCAAGGTGTAGGGGAGGCAGAAGGAACTCGTGGTCCAGGCCATGGTCAGGGTGAACTCAAGGCTAACGGAGCAGAAGTGGCAGACTCAAGGCCAGAACGAGTGAATTCTGAGGAACGAGAGGCCGGCCAGTGGGTTGGATGGTTAGGGCAGAGAAAAGACAGAATCTTTGTGGACATATAGCAGGAGAGATGGCAGATCAGACAAGAGACGTCGCATGAGCAAAGGTATGCAGGAAGAGAATAGCAGAAAGGAGGTGGGTTTGGCTGATGTAGAATGTCCTTTTGGGGAAGGAATTGATTTTTTTAAAAAGAGATTAAATTTTAAAGGGCCTCAGAATACCAGGCTGAGATATTTGAGATATTTGGGCCAAAGGGAAGTATTAGAGGTCTGTGGGCAGGGAAAGGGCAGAATGGCAAGTGTTAGTTCTGATTATGCAATCAGCATAAGCGTTTAGACCTCGAAATGGCGACCCCTTTAATCTGACAGTCTGCTTTCGTATAATTTGTTAAAAATGACAAAATGTCTCATTTTGCAGCAGTTCATTTTGACCTTTCTTAATATTAGAAAGTTAATTTCAGAAGGGAAATAAATGTATTAGTGTTGTCACAGTCATAAAAAGATGAATTCTGTACTGTCAAGCAATTTCTTTGAATGAATCCATCATGCTATAAAATGGTTGCCTTCCAACACCCAGCATCGTCCCAACTCCCTCCTTCCTTCCCTCCCTCCCTCCTTCTTTCTTTCCTCTCGTCTCTTTTGTTCCTCACTCCTTCCATCTGTCAGCACATCCATTATGCTGGGCTCTGGGGGACAGAGATAAAAGACACGGTCCCTGCTCTAAGCAAGACACATGCTAGTGGGGAAGACGGAACAGGAAAGCGGCCCTTGTAGCTATGTCTAAATGCCACAAGAGGAGACAGCCATGTGCTGAGGGAGCGCGCAGAAGGAGCCGTCCATCCTGCAGAGGGAACTCGTGCCCTATAGTAGGACTTGAATTGACTCTATGATTAGGAGAAAAGACAGGAGGTAGAATTCTGAAGGGTTGGGTTCTTGTCCCATCTCCGAAATATAGCAGTTACGAGAAGTTGAAAACCCAGACCATGGGTAAATATTCTACATACGTTATTGTGCTTAACCTTCACATCTTTTTGGAAGAGGAAAATGAGGCAGAGAGATGAAATAATCTGCCCCACCTGGGTTGTAAATCTTGCACACAGAGTTGACTCTGAAATCAAGGTGGCTCACAATCTACTGGGCTTCATCTCCAGCTAGCTATGGGAATTCTTTTTTATTATACTACATGATATACTGTTATTAACTTTACTATACCAATTATACTTACTGCTTGTGTGACCTTGGAAAACCTAGTTCTTTCCTCTGTCTGGATCTCAGTTCCTCATTAGTTCAGTGAAGAGGTCGGACTGACTCTGACCTTTGGTTGTAAAGAACTCCTGAGATCTGAGGGCATGATGTAACCCAGTGCTTCTCGAACCTTAATGTGCAGGAAACATATGACTATTTATAGGACCTGAGAATCTGCGTTTCCAATAAGCTTCCAGGTGATTCTAATGTTGCTAGTTCAAGGACCCTATTTTGAGTAGCAAGGGCCTAACCTATGGTAGGAACAAACTTTTGGGTCCAGGGTGGACCTGGTGCAGATGTGGGTTTAAAATTGCTGAAAGAAAAACATTAAAGCAATCTTACTAAGGTCAGCAGATGGAGTCCTGGGCTGAGGTTTAAAATCAGTGATTCTCTTAAGAGAGTAAAAGGAAGAAAATCAGGCCGTTAAGGTCTTAGAGAACTGTTTTCTACCATGATCACATCTGTTTTAATTCAAGATGCGGTAGCTCAGATTTCTAGCTCAAATGAGTACAGCGACAGTTCTCCTGTGGGGAGGTAACTATCTCTTTCCCTCCCTGCAGCTTAGTGTAGGTGGAGGATGCAGCTCCTTTCCCAAGATGCACCAGCACACTCGCACTTTCCAAAGTCCTTCAGGGCCCCCCATTACCTACTGGGTTAAGACTCTCTGGCTTAGTATCCAAAGCTTTAGATGCATTTCTCCATACATCCTTGCATGAAACTTTTACTTTTATTTTGCCCGTTCTTCTTTTCCCCCAAAGACATCTGGCTCACCCACATTCACACTGCCAGCCTTGCTGCATTCACACCCATCCCTGCACCGTCACCCTGCCACGCTCTCCTCTAATCGGACTCTCTCTCCTTCTCTCTCATTATCCAGACCTCAAAATTCTATGCAGGACTCAGGTTTGTCTCTCTGCTACTGCTTTCAGGAAGTCTCTGTCATTGTCACAGCTATAAATGAATACTCATTTGGGTCCATAAGCTTTTTCTATCTCATTTAATTCTGAGAACAACAATGTTAGGTAGTATCGTCTCCATTTTTTATTTGAACAAAAAGGGAGATGGAGATTCCAGCCATATCCGTTGATCTCTAAGGTCTGGATTTTTTTCTCTCCCTCTTTTGCCTTCGCCCAGCTCATTATTTGTATGTCTTTTATGGTGTCATCACATATTCCTTTGGTTTAGAGCTCTTTTTCTTTGTGATGAGAGGATAAAATAGTTTCGTTGGGAAGGAGAGGTAGACAGAATGGCCTGAAAGATGCTGGATGTTGAAAGTAGGGGGGAGGCTGCTATAGGAATGCAAGGTGGATGACAAGGAGCACATTTGCCCACCTTTTTTCAGTGAAAGAATCACTTGATAGAGCCCTTTACAGCGTGCAAAGCAGTTCCCTACATTATCTCGTTTGAGTCTCAGGATCACCTTCTTTAGGCTATGTTTTGATGAATTTCTATGATTACCAATACTACTGGGTCCCATTCAAGCCAGTTGGGACTAATGAGTTAGAGGCAATCAAATCATAGAATGTCAGAGCCGGAAGGAAAGTGAGAGATTCTCGTTCAGCCTCTTCATTTTACAAATGAGAAAACCGATGCCAGAAGGAAAATGACTTCCTCAGGGTCACACAGCGATTTGGTGGCACAGATTCGCTTGGCATTTATTGCATCTTTTTCTTTTGTATCTTCCATTTTAGAACCAGATGTTTCTGGGCGAATGTGCATTTCGGTCCGTGCCGGCAATCCTTCATGGTGTCTCACTGCCAACAGAGTGGGTTTCCACTGCCGTTCTCTTTTCATCAGAGAGCGATCTTGGAAATCTAGACCTGGTTTTTTTCTCCTGCACCTTATACTTTTCAACTCTCTCTCTCTCTGTAAATACATTTCTTATATATTTAGTGCTTAAAGGGCTCACAAACACAGCCTCATGGCCTGAATTCATAATTATTGCACGACTGGAGGCAACTCTGAGCACGACTAAAACGAAGAACACATTTCTGCAAGAAGCTATGCTGCATTAGTCAGCTTTTGCTGTGGTAACAAGTAGCTCGGTAGCTTATAACATTTATTCCATACTCATGTTTCGCGATGACTGTGAGTGTTCAGCCACAGCTCTGCTGGGCTCTGCGCAGCTCCACATATCTCTTCCCTTAGGGCCCAAGTTGAAAGGGATCCTCTATGCTGAATCTGCTGTTTTCATGACAGAGAGCAGGGATACAATCCCATTTAAAGCTTCCACACAGAAGTGGCAACTATCATGAGTGCTCACATTCCATTGGCCAAAGCATGTCCCAAGGCCAAGGCCAAAGTCACTGAGGTGAGGATACGCTTCCACAGGGATAGACACCCCTGCCTTTCCCCACCTTCATCCATGTAACTCAGTGGATCCTGACCTCCCCATGTAGACGTCACTTCCCCAGGAAGCCTTCTCGGCACCAGCCATCCCCAGGGTTCAGGTTCTCCTTCCCTACACTCTCACAAGCCCTGCGCTCGTCTCTGTCACAGCCCTGATCGCCTGCATGGGAGTCACTGGATTTCTGCCCATGTCTTTCCTGAGAGTACAAACTCCTTCTAAAGCAGGAACCGGGGCTTATTTATCTTGTTCGTCCCAGCACTCAGCACCAGGTGTGACCTACAGTAGGTACTCAGCGAATATTTATTGAAAGAATTGGTAATTGTGGTTCTGTTAGTCTAAGCAGGTAGTTGATTCACACAAAGTAGCCAGCCCCAGCTCAGCAGCTGGCCCTCAAGCCCTCTGGCAGTGGTGGAGCCAGTGGCCAGGTCTCAACACTGCTTTTGCATGTCGGAATTTCCTGCAGCTCCCTTTCCTTCCTTCTCTGCCTCCCAGGGCTAAGAGAGCTCCTGTCTCGGAGCCTGTTTATATTTTCCCCATTGTGAAATGTTGTAGCACTTAAACTGTAAAAATAATGGGACTGATTTGTATCTTGAGTTTTTGTTTCTTTCTTTCTGACTAGAGAGTTAAAAAAAGATCTTATTTCCTTTATACCAGTGGAGATAGTCTTACATTACAGACATAAAGAAGCACAGAAAATGCTCAGCCACAGCAGGGCCTAATGGTTAAGGGCATATGCTTCACAGCCATGCAGTTGGATTTAAATCCTTTCTCTCTTACTCAGCTGTGTGACCCTGAGCAAGTGAGGCACTGTCTCTGAAATTTTCTTTACCTTTAAAAGGAGGATAATACTTAAAGCTCTGGCTTATGTGAAAATTTAATGAGATAATACAAGTGAAACACAGCACAATGCCTGACATTCTCATTAAGTGGTGAAGATTGCTGGGTTCATAACAGCTAGCCATAACACTTGCCAATGTTTTCAAAAGTACTTTATTTGTATTAACTCTATTAGTTCGCACCGCTGCAAGATTAAGTATTATTATTATCCTCATTTTATGGGTGAGGAAACTAATTATCCCTGCAGTCCAACAGACAGCACTTGCCCCCAGGGAGGGTGAGCAGAGTGTGTGCTCTTAGTCCCTACAGCCCTCTAGCCTTGGGGTGAGATGGGCATTGGGACCCCAAGTCTGGGAGTCTCTCCCACTATCTCCTACTCCTCCTCCCCTGCTCTTTCTTGCTCTCTGTGCTCCCTGCCTTGGAAGACAGGCCATTTGACAGGAGACTCCCTCCTCTCCCATCCTTCACTGAAGCCCAGAGTTCTGGGCCTCTGCCAGGAAGCCTCAGGCCTGCTTCTAAGCCATTTGTCAGGCTGCCAGAGGGCTGGGCAACCTGTCCGTTTTTCACACACAAATATCAGGGCAGCTGACAGAGCTGGGCAGGCTTGGCAATGGCTTTTGCTGTGAACAGAATCTCAATGAAGGCTCGGGCCCAGCCTATAGTGAATGTGTTTATACCTGGGAGCCTGCCCTGGCCTTCAGAGAGGAGAGTCATGTTGCTGGTTCAAGGCCAAACTGCCAGCCCCTACCCCTCTGCTGTGAGATGGTTTCTTGTCCTCAACCGTGTCGATAGCTGTTCAGTTGCATTCGATACCTGCTTTCTTCGTGTGTGTGTGTGTGTGTGTGTGTGTGTGGAAGGGAAGGACAGTGACTCATGACTCTTCATTCACTTAGAAGCTGATGTCCTAGGGTAGAGAATAGATCCAGCAGACAGGGAGTGTGGGAAGAGGTAGGGGGCGTAAGGAGGAGAACTATAAGGATTCCGAATCCACTGGGAAAATAAAAGTCAGAGGGAAATGGAGAAAACTTTGGAGATAAAAGAAAGTATATAGACTATCTTAGACCACCTAATCTGATACCATTCTACCTAAACTTGCTTAACGACAACTAAAACTGAACGTGGGAGTTCTAGAGATTTTGAGGTGGGGGAACAAAGCAACTCCTTACAAAATTTATTTAAACATTACCTTTTATCTTCAAAATTCATACAACCTAAATATACAACATAAGCCTAAAATAGATTTCAATCATCCATCTCTTTACTCTCACCCTCGGGGTTGTACCCCCGTACCCTTCATTTCCAGATACCTCTCCCAGTGATTCTGTGGGATGACTCTAGGTTGTGCCTTCTGGTGCCTGGAAACACATTTTAACCAGTGGCCTCAATGTGGGCAGGAAGGATTCAGCAAGCCCAGTCATGTGCTCAGCACTGAGCATTGAGGATGCAGAGATGAGTTAGACCCAGGCTCCATCCTCAGGCAGCTCACAGGCCGCTGGAAGAGGCAGTCCCAGTATCAGGTTATTATGGTGCAGCATAGCCAGGCTGGAGCGGCAGCACCTTCCACGTGTAGGACTCATACTCCACACCAGGGATTTTTTACATTATCTCGAATCCCAACATAATTCTGGAGCAGATATTATCAGGTTTACTGCAGAGATGAAACCAGGGCAAAGTGGGTACATGATGTGCAGCTGATATGTGGGGCAAACAGGATTTAAATCTAATTCTCTTTTATGTCTCAGTTTAGATTCTTTCTACTCTGTAATAAAGAAGAGGGTGATCTAGAGGGACAGAAGATGAGCCCAACCTGGGAAGGTGGTCAGGAAAGGCTTCCTAAAGGAAGCGATGCTAATACTGAGTCTCAGAAGATAAGTGGAGTTGGCCAGGCATCCACAAGCAGGGGGAAGAGAGTTTATGTATTGGGGAAGATCATGTGACAAATATACAGTAGTGAAATAGCATGACTTTCTTGGGAGTTGACTAGACTGAAGAATGCTATAGAAAAGTGATAAGATCTAAGGCCAGACAAATGGGTAGGGCCAGATTATAAAGCCTTTTCAAGATAGAACATATTCTGTAAGTCTTTGAGGAAGCAATAGAGGTTTATTAAGTGGAGTGGCATGGTCAGATTTGTGCTTAGGAATGTTGTCTTCAACCAGGTGTAGAGGATGGATTGAAAGAGGAGAAATTGGAGGCTGCCTCAGCATCTATCTATCTATCTTCATTTGTCTGCATCATTTATCCATGATTTTGTCTCCTCTGTCTTGTCTCTGTTGCCTGTTTCTGTCTAGTTATCAGGCTCTACCTCTAACTTGCTGATTTATCTGGATCCTCAGCCTCCTTATATAACCTTAGGCAAGACACTTCACCATTCTGAGAAGAAGGTCCCTCATCAATAAAATGAGGATCATAATGCCAGACTCAAAGGGTTAGTTAGGGATTAAGTATGATATTGCATGTGAAATCTTTTTATATAATACAAAGTACCATACAAATGTGAAGGATTATTATCTAGCTATTGCTCTCTCAGGTGTTATATCTATTTTGTTTTGTTTTAACAAATATTCATTGAATATCTAGTCTAGGTTGGGTACCTTGCTATATGTCTGGTAGAAGAGGGAGTTTATAATGAATGATAAACAATATCGGCCTGCCAGACGATTGGAGTATAGTAGAAGTCTAAAAATCTAAAATAAAAGTCTCTATTATGTGTTACTAACTTGCTGCCTATCTGTTTGATTGCCCGTCATTCATCCACCATCATCCATCCATCCATCCATCCATCTCAACATCCATCCATCCATCATCATCCATCCATCCATCCATCCTTCCCTCTCTCTGATTCTCTAGTTGTGCTTATATCTGTATTTACAAGTAGTCACTGACTCAGAACCATCCAAGTCATATTGGCTCTCACAAGCAATTCCCTCCCCACTAGGGACCATCTTTCACCATGCAATTTTGAGAGCCTGCGCCTCTAAAATAAGTGAGAAAAATAAATTGCAAAATGACCACTGTTGTAGATAATTTTGAAGGTGTCTTCTTTCTTTACATTTTTTGGATTCTCTCCACCCTTTCACATTCATGTGACTCCCAGGACTTTCCTGAAGATTGAGCTGGTCCCACATAGATCTGATGCTGCCACATTCCATAAATCAAGAAAGTTAGTTTGAGAGCCCCAAGGAACTGATTTCATTGAATTCTATAGTCTCTGTGGCTAATGTAGAACTGCCAGATAGTTCCCGGGTAGCTTGAAACATCCACATCTTTAACAGAGATTGAGAAGAGTTCGTGGTGACTTTGCCCTGTAAGCCCTTTGTTTCTGAAATGTCCTTTAAGGAGTAGTATTATATAGTAGGGAGCAAATTCTGTTTCGCTGCTTATAAGATCTATGACTTCAATCAAGTTACCCTACCACTCTGGGCCTCAATGTCAAAATCAACAAGATGAGGATAATACTTCCTATGAGGATTGTTGTAAGGATTTAGTGATATGGTGTCCAAAGTTAAATGTTTAGCACAGAACCTGACTTTTTGTATGCTCAATGAATTGACTCAGAGATGGGACTCAGATTTATTTTTCCTTAGTAATGAAACATATTGTCACTGACCGAAACACCTTATTTTTGTGGTTTTATACATATCCGTTTGTGTTTATGAAAGGAGATATGTCTGTGCAAGTGTATGGACATATGTTTTAAAATTCGATGCACCACTTATGACCACTAAGATACTAGGATAGGGCTGCTCCATGGACTTCCTGTGTGTTCTACACTCTCCGTTAAGCGTAGCTACCAGCCACCTGTGGCGATTGAGCCCTTGCAATGTGGCTAGTGCAACTGAGGGACTGAATTTTTCTTAAGCTAATTTTAATTAATTGAACTCTAGTCACAAGTATTAGTGTAACCCTAGAATATGCCCTTGTTTTTAATGACACTTGAAATAATTATTATGATATGAAAAAAAACTTACTGAACACCTACTGTGTTTCAGGCACTTGGACGTGCACTAACTCATTTAACCCATGTCAGTTCCATGAGAGGAATGATCTTATTGTCACTTCTGGTTTGCTGATAAAGAAACTAAGACGTGGAGAGATAAAGTGACTTCTTCAATGTCAAACAGCCAGTTCAGGGTTTGAGCCTAGATCTCCAATTCCAAAACCCTTCTCTTTTCATGACTTAAACTCATGCTGCCTTATAGCTGTGTTTCCTGTCTGCAAACATCAGCTGTATTCCCATTGCCTCTGGAAGCGCTCAGGGGTTGGTTGCACCTGGAGGTAGTGAAGTCCTTTCAGTGGCCTATAAGACCTACCTGATCTGGCCCCCCAATACCTCTTTGAGCTCCTCTCCCATGATTGCCTCTCACTCTGCTCCAAGTGCACTGGCTTCCTTGTTTTTCAGTGATTTTGTTTGGGATACGCCTGCCCTAGCATCTTCCCCAGTCTGTCTCCAGGCTATATGTATAGTTTGCTCTTGTTATAAACTGATCACTCTGGCTGCAGGATGGAGAATGGATTTGGGTAGTGAGGGAGGATAAAAGGTGTTTTGAGTGGAAACAGAGAGGCCAGCTCAGTGGCTAGCTACTACAGTAGAACCACAACAGCCGATGTCAAAAGCCAGCCCCTGGCCTCCTTGGCCAGAGCCTCACAGACTGTTAAGTGTCAGAGCTGGAGGGACCTTTAGAGATCATCTAGTGTAAGCTCTTATTTGAAGAATGATAAAACTGAGTCACGGAGGTGAGAAGGTGATTTTCCTAAGGCCGAGTTGGTATAAGAGCTCTCATTTCCTGATGTAATCTTTTATAATCTTTCTCCCACATCACAAGACCTCATAGAAAGAGAGGTTTTATGATCACCAACCTTCTTACCTCCATTACAATCCTTTTTTAAAATTTTTGAGATAGTCCCTGTTTTCTTAAAGGCCACCAAGTCACCTTAAAGGCAGGAATTCAGTTCTCCCCAAACAAATCAATTTTTATGAAGAATAAGCAAATCTTCCCCCAGAAGTCTGAGCATGTCCTCCAGAGAATACAGAAATTCATACAAGATGTCTTGAAAGAAGATAGAAAAATCTTAATCCATTTTTTAGAGATGAAGGGGGGAAAAAACAACACAAAAGCCCAAACATAACTTTTCTGATGCCTGATAATATTCTTCTCTCATCTCTCATTTCCCCACAACTATTCTGTCTTAAGGCTCTGGGCGCCTGTGGGAAGCTACCGTGTGATTTTTATCTCTATGATTAAAGTGTTACACTTTATTGAGTTCTTTACATCAGCAGCAAAATCTGCAGTGCAGGATTTTACATAACACCTCATTTTCTTCTTGCACCATTACTGTTATTAACCTGGTGGCAATAAACAGAAAATACGGCTTTGCTTATGATGTACTCTTTATTTTTGTACCAATAGCGAGAAGGGGAAAAAAACCCAGAGAGAATAGGGAAGAATTTTTTACTCATTCTATCCCTTTGATGTCTGCCCTTCTCTATCCCTATTCCATGGCAACATTTCTCACAGAAGGTCAAAGATGGACATGGTCTCTGCTCAAGGGTGTTTACTTCTCTCTCATTACCTCATACATTTATTCATTCCATAATGATTTCCTCAGCACCTACTCTGTGCCGGGCACTGTGCTAGGTTTTGAAGATATAATGATTTCCAGTCTTGACCAGTGCTAGTCCAGTGGGGGCAATAGACACACATAGCAATAATAATGAAAACTGCAAGATAGTATAATAAAGTGGAAGAATGAATGACAATGTAAGTGAAAGAGGCCATGGTCAACTACATTCAGATGGGTTAAGAAAGTCTTCATAGAAGAAGAGATGCTTGGATTGGGCCCTGGAGGGTGGCTAGGTGGAGCAAGGGAACAACATCGACAAAGCCTTGGAAGGCACAGAAGAGCTTGGCATGGTCTGGGAGCTATCAATCTGGCATGGCAAAAGCATTGGATGCCTGTTAGCAGACAGTAGGAAATAAGATTGGAGATAGAGGCAAGTCATCGAAGACCTCTCATATTCATTTTTAAAAATACTTCCCATGCCAACTGTTAATCTACTCTCTGGGCTCCCCTCAGACCAGGCCAAAATCAGAGGTTCAAGACAGAATGACATATTGGGGAGAATTTGTGCTGTGGATAGAAGGTCTAGGTTTTATCCCTGACTCTGCCACTTCTTAGCTGTATATTCCGGAGCTGTGTATTCATCTGTAAAATGGGTATGATGAAAATGAGACAAGGTTTTGAACTAGTTGTGTAGGTATCGATAGTATTTCACGTGTCAAAGGAAAGGTTGTGGGGGAGCAAAATTCCAGACAATTCCAAGAGAATGGATTTGGTGATTTCTCAGGGCTCATTATGCCCCAGGAGTCCTATATTTTTCAATCATCTCATGTCCCTGCTCTGCACTGTTATGTTTTTCTCCTTCCTTTGGCCTCTGAAGACAGCTTCTGCCAGCCCTTCCCACCTTGTCTTCTTCAAGACCTAAGTGCACCTTGTGGTGAGAGCTTACTGCAAGACGGTCACTCAGCCATTTCTCCATGCTAATGTAGTCTTCCTGTTTGGCAGATATCACTGTTTTTTGTTTTGTTTTGTTTTGTTTTCAAAAAAGTGTTCAAGGGTGCCAACATTCATGCTGAAAATATGTACTTTATCCTGGCAAAAAAAAAAAAAAAAGGAAGGGTACTTCTCCAGGGTCACAGAGCATGAAAGTGGGAGAGCCAACATGGGCATTCTTACCGAGGACTGACCACACTGCCAGCTTGGTGATTAGAGGTTGTTACTGCTCCGCATCAGCTAACAACCTCCTACAGGCGATGTCTCCAAACATTCAGGCCACTCGTATTTATTGAGTTCCTAATATGTTCCTAGGGGTGCCCTAGTTTCATCAGCCTTTGATTTATAATGAAGCAACATTAACTTTTAATTATGAAATTAAAATGTCCCTCGGCTCTCACAGGCTTCAATATTGTATCTCAGTCCTCTTAGTTTGTCTCATCTTCCTGCTCAGACCGGGGCTTCCTGGGAAGGTTGGCTTTTCCACCTTTATGTATGTCCATACAAGGATGTGGACCCCCCACATCCCTGAGGATCAAGCAGGGGCTTTGGAGGCATAACTTGCTATGAGATCGTGACAAGCCAGTCTCTGAGATTCTCTTGCGAAATAAGATGATGATCCCGTTTACTTCAGTGGATTGTTGAGAGAATCACAGGAGTTAATTTAGTGTCAAACTGGTTTATAAATGCTACGAATACGCAAGATGATAGTTATTGTCAACAGATGACTTATTGAACAAGGAATAAACTTACAGTTATGTAAGCTGGGTCCCCAAGCCTCTCTCTATACATAGCTACTGTAGCCCCTGTACCTCTCCTCGAACCTTTCATTGCACATGCAACTACTTTTAAAATGTCCATCTTCCCTGCAGGGTTTTGAGCTCAAGGGGGTCCATATCCCTGGTGCCAAGCAAAGTGCCTGCCTGCACTTAGTAGCACTGTGTGATTGAGAAGAATGCATCGAGAATATATAACCTCCTAGACATTTTGCTAGGCACAAAGATATTTACCTCATGACACTCCTGTGAAGGTGGGATTATTATCTCCAATTTTTAGATGAGGAAACTGAGACACAGAGAGTGAAAGTAACTTCCTCAGGTCATAGAAGCTCAACCATAGCTAAACTGACCATTGAAACCAAGTCTACCAGATCCAAAACCTGCACTACTTTCTTCTCCTATCATCATCATTGTCATGGTCAACATTGGAGCCACCAATCATCGCTATGGGAGCATGAGACAGAGTTCACGAGTTATTTTACCCTGGGAAGGTCTATTATGAACCTAAGCCTCCTATGCTGAGCCAGGCCATAGGAGGGGATACAGATGTGCCTCCATTTACACGGAGATTTTACTTTTCACTTCTAAGTAGGGTAGGATTTAAGAGACATTTACATTGTTTTGTTTGTTTGATTTGCCTGGTTGTTTTTAAAGAAAGCATTCTCAATTTTTCTAAAAACTTTTCCTTTCTTCCTTAAGACAGCACCCTGACTTCCATAAACATCCACTTAAACTTAAAAAAAAAAACAAAAAACAGGGAGATATTTCAGTTAATAATAAAAGAATAGATTCAGGGCTTTTTCGCCTGAGGCAAAACAGCTTCCTGGGGCAAATCGCAGTAGGGGAGCTGTCCGGAAGTTCTCTAAAACTCCTTGCTCCTCCCAGCCCCCACCTCGATGCCTTTTGAGAGGCTAAACCTGATAGGATCAGTCCCCAGACCTCACGGTCCCCCAGTTCAGAAATGAAGGAAGCAGCATAGAACTTCCTTATGATATATGATCAGGGAGATTGCCTTGCTAGACGCTGCAAGCTCCTGGGAGCACAGGGCACCAGCTTGTAACTAGAGGCCTAGATTTGAATCCCAGCTCTGCCACTTCCTGCTCTATAACCCCGGGCAAGCTTCAGTCCCTCCTCTGTAAGACTAGAATTAATAAAGCAGCTCATCCCTCTCAACCTGCCATTGGCCCTGCCTAAGCTTGTTTCTTTCTCATCTCCGGACCTTACATAAACTCCTCTACCCTCCCAGGATTGCATTTCCCTTCCTTCACTGGACTGAATCTGTGATAAGCCCTGAAGTGCTGCCCAAATATGAAGGATTCGGCAACACATCACAGCATCGAGCTCAGGTTTTGTCCTGTGCCCAGTGAGGTGAGCAGGGAAGCAGCTCGGAATGTAGAAAGAAAAAAAAAAACAAACAAAAACGAAAAACCCATTTCCTCCCTGGTGTCTAGGAAGAAGCAAACTCCACACTAAATTATGTTGCAAATATGCCCTAAGGTAGTTTTAATTTTATTGGCACTGATTTTAATTTACTCTTTAGGCCCCTGATTGCAGGATGAGCTGTTGGCTGCTGGCAAGGGGCAGCCCTTCGTCACTCAGTTTTAATTAAGGTTCTTAAGTTTAGAAGGGAAGAACTAAAATGCTTTTCTCCATTTCCATTCTCAGCCCCAATTTGTAAGCAAGGGCCCCTGCATTAGTGGCACACCCCTTACTCTGACATGGCCACAGAAAAGTACGTCATGTAACTGCTGTACAAAACCTAAGATGCATCTGCTCATTCACTTAATTCACTCATTCTTCCATTGATTCACTTTCTATTCTTTCCTTTGCCAAACTGTTAATGGTAACTTATTATATCCCTAGGCCTGACTCTGTCCTATGCATTTAAAAAATTGACAATATAGGATCCCTGCCCTGAAAAAGCTCATATTCTAATGGGAGATAGAAATAAAAAACCATTATTATGCCATGTGGTAAGTGCCATGACAAGGCTTTGTACCTCGAATTATGAGAGTACAGAGAAGACTGTTAACTCATCCTGAGGGATAAAATAAGGCTATCTGAACTGAGATTTTTTTTTTACTAGTCAGTCGAGTAATATTAGCTGGTAAACTAAGCAATTCCCAAATCTCAGTGGCTTAATACAGTAAAGGTTCATCACAATTTGATGAAGTCAGGTGACTCTCATGGCCATTTTCCTCTGAGTATTAATTCGGGGACATAGGGTTCTTCCTTTTTAGGATACCATTGTTTTTACATGTAGCTTTCATGAACAAGAACAAGAGAGAATGCGGGTGATTGTATATGAGTTTTGTGGCCAGGCCTGGAAGTGGCATTTGTCACAACTACTCACATCCCATTAGATCCCAACCAAATGGCAAGGGAGCCTGGGAAATGTCTTCCATGGTCCAGGGAAAGGCAATGGGATTGGTGAGCATGTGCTCAGTTTCTGCCTTAAATTTTAAGCTTGCATCAGACTTAGTCGGGTAAAGAGAAAGTATGTTCTCAGCAGAAGAGATGTTTATTATGTGTGAATGTGGAGACAAAAGTCATGAATATAGTGGTTTGAGGTACTCCAGGTAGCCCCAAGAGGCTGGAGTGTAGAATATCAGACCAGAAATGGCAAGAGCTGAGACTAGACAAAGGGCAAGGACCCCATCATGCAGGGCCTTTTAAAATATATTAAGGGGTTCTGACTCTATCCTGTGAGCAACAGGGGAGTGTAGAACAGGAAGTGATATGATTTGTTTGCATTGAAAATGATCACTCTGAGCAGCAAGGAAACCAGATAAGAAACTATTGTAGCAGAGCACATAAGAGATTATGGGACTTGGATCAGACATGGTCCTTGTCCTCAAAGAGCTCATAGGCAGACAGACATACTTATCAGCCAGATTAGGTACACAATAGCAAGTACCAATATCAATGCCTGAGCAAGAAGCTGTTTGGAAAAGAATGAGGGATTTCTTTTACCTGAGGATGAGAAAAAAATCATGAAAAGTTTAAAGAAGTCATACCTTCTCTCTCATCCAATGACCACTTTTAAAGATGAGGAAATTGAAGCACAGTGAAGAGTTGTACTTGGCCATGGTCACAGATTCTATTGACATTAGAACTAGAGTTAGAAACTCTGCTTCTACCTTCCATGCTCCATTCCAACTGGGCCAGTATAAGTCCATAAAGCCAGTTGAGTTATGAGATAGAATCGCAACATTGTTGGAATTAGTGTTTGTGGTCTTTGGCATTCCCAGAAAAGGGCTGAATATGTGCAATGAAGAAGTAAAAGAACTAAGACAAATTCAGATCCTATTCAGGTCAGTGTCCCAGACCTTTATCTACTTGCAATCTCAGAGTATGAAGGGATCTTAGAAACTACTAATTCTTTAACACCTTTTGGAGGTACTAGCTAATGCAGTTAGAAATGAGAAAGAAATTAGAATCATAAAAACTAAAAAAGAGATAAAATTACTATGTATAGGTGATGAGATTATAAACCTGGAAACTATTGTCCGCTTTAGTCACCCTCTCTTTCCAGGTATCTTCATTTCTTTGCTGTTCCTTAAACATAGCAAGTGCATGTGACTTTTGCATTTACTTCTCCCACTTCCTGGAAAACTCTTCCACCTGATATCCTATTCCATTCAAGTATCTCTTTTTCCAGAATCTCTGTTAACTTTCTGTTCCCTTACTGGACTTTATTGTCTCCATGACATGAACACTTCCTGACATCTTGTATACTTATTAATTGATCTGCTTATTTTCTTTTTCCATAGACTGTGAACTCTTTGAAATCAGGAGATTTCTATCGTGTTCAGTGCTATTTCCCTAGTGCCCGGAACACTCCCTAGTTCATATCCCCAGTGCCTAGAACACTGTCTGACACATAGTAGGTACTCAGTGACTATTCGTTGAATAAGTAAGAAAATGAAAATCCAAGAAAATCAAAAGACAAATTATTACAAATAATAATAAAATTAGTGAAGTATCTGGGTAAAAATTTATGTGTTGAAAACAAGAGCCTTTATATTTATAAAGAACCACCAATTGAAAGATTTAATGGAAGAAACCATCATATTTATAACAGCAACAAAAAATATAAACTACCTTAGCATAAAAAAGAAATGTACAGGGTCTATGCAGAAAAAAAAAACCTTTCAAACTTCCTGTTGTACCCTAAAGAAAACTTGAATAAATGGAAAGTCAAAACATGTTTATTCTTGGGTTGGAAGGCTGAAAGTAATGAGTCAATTCTCCCAACATTAATATGAAAATTTAATTTGATTATATTACAAATATTGAGCATATTGACAGGATTTAGGAGAGCAAGAAAAACTAAACAAACTAAATATAACAATCATACAGGAAAATATACAAGAAAATTTGGGAAAAGAAACATAATGAGGTGATATTAGCCCTTCAAATATTAACATACATTATAAACTTAATTAAAACTGTAATGTAATGACACATGAATTGACAAATGATTAGAACAGACTAAAAGTCCAAAAATAAACCCAAATACATACAAAGAATTTATATGGTAAAGATGGCTTTTCCAGTCAGTGGGGGAAAAGATGTGTAATTTAATGGTGTCAGATAATAAAGTTTTTAATTCTTACCTCTCAGCCTACATCTATATAAATTAAAACTGAAATATTTAAATATAAAAAGAGAAATAATAAAAGTAATAGAAGAAACAATGAAAAAATTTGGCCCGGAATCCAGAAAAGAAAAGATTGATAAATCTGTGTAAAAAATTAGCATTGAAAAATTTCTTCATGGAAAAAAGTATTCATAGACGTGAAATGAAAAAAAAAAAAAATGACAAAATGACTAAAACTATTTTTATACAGCCATGAAAACTAATTCCTAATATCTAGTTGCTATAAATCAATAATAAAGCTCAACAATCCAGTTTTTAAAATGGGCAAAGAAAATGAACAATTCATAGAAAAGAAAATGCAAATGGTTCTTAAACGTAATGAAAAGATGTTTAAACTTAACCTTATAATAAAAGATAATTATATTAAGAGAAATTCAGATGAAAACTAATCTTAGATATCATTTATCATCCATCAAATTGGCAAATATCAAAAAATTTGATTCCACCCATTTCGTCAAGGTAATTGAGAATGAGACATTGGAATACATTGCCAACAGTGTAAACTGGTCCTTCTAAGGAGGTTAATTTGTCAGTATTTATCAGAATTGCAAATGCTCAGAAGACCCAGAAATTCTACTTCTAGGAATTTATCCTACATATAATTATATATGTGTGAAATAGTGAATATACAAAGTCAATCACTAAGATGTTATTTATCAGGAAAAGGTTGAAAATTACTTAATTGTCTATCAAAGGGGACTGCTTAAATAGTTGGTATATGGCTATTAATAAAAATGAGGTAACTCTATGTGTTGAGAAAAAAAATCACCTCCAAGGTATGTTAAGAGAAAAAAAAAAAGGCAGCTCTGCATAGTGTTTTTAGTGTGCTACCATTTGTGCGTTGGGAGGAAGAGTTAGGGATTTTTACTCGTTTGTGGATAAACTGTCTCTGGAAGGATGCATGAGAACCTGTTAACACGAGTTGCCTCTAGGTAGTGAAACTGGGTGTCTGGAGGACAGCAGTAGAAGGGAGAATTTTTACTAGATAGTCTTTCATGTTTAAAAAAACCTTTTGAACCGTGTGAATCAATATAATTCACCTGCTGGTTATTTAAATCACATAGATGCCCGGTGTCAGGATGGGGCAGTGGAAGCCACTCCAGAGGGGTTATCAGAAGTGCCAGATTCTAATTCCTACTCCTTCGCTAACTTGCTGGCCGGCCTTAAGCAAACAACTCCCCTGCACCCCCCACCCCCTGCTCAGGGCTGATCTGAGAAAGGTCAGAGAAGGTGATTTTCAAGGCCCTCTCTAGCTCCAACATCCCAAGGTGTAAATTGCGGTTTTTCCTTACACATTTTCTTAAGTCATCTCTACCTCATCCTTTCCTCTGCAGCTCATCAAAATCTCAGAGGAAAAGACAGACAACTGAAGAAAATAAAATTGCAAAGATGACTTTTATAGGACTCCTGTTGAATCATTGTGTATTCCACCGCCAAAGCTGAAAATGATGAGTTTAATATCACACAGAGCAGTGCATCTTATATGTCTCAAAAGACAGCTTATGCTACCCAGAAAACTGGGAGCTCAGCAAGACGTAATTTTTCTCTCCAACTCTGAGGCAAATGAAATGACAGTCATCAGCCCACTTTCTAGAAGCAACACGGTTTTCATTTGGTTTTAACTTCGTTTGAAAGTGTCCCAAGGTGGGAGAATCCTTCTAAGTGTGGACTTTTCTTTTTTCCCCAGGAGCGCATGCTAGAAAGGGCATGAACAGGTGGCCAGGTTTTCCGTTCACTGTTTCCAGCATTGGCCATTGTTGACAAGTTAACTCTGCCAGGCATCAGGAAACCTGGGTTTCAGTCCCAGTTATGCCATGAGCTCAGACAAGTCCCTTTTCCCTTCAGGATCTCTGTTACTCTAAGAAAGGATTAATAGATATAACTTGGGCTGATAGGAAGAGAAGGTTGAATCTGAGGGACATTGAAGATCTAAAGACCTAAAAATTCCCCAGTTCCTGCTACTAGTTCGTTACCAGTTTTGGAGTAATCTCTCTGGGGTCTTTTGTTCAGTCATTCATTCTGCATACAGCTTTATGCACAGGCACTGGGCTCTTTCTAGGCAATCCTCCTACCTGTAAAGGGAGCTCATAGATGGCAATGTTAACAAATAATACCATATTAAGCTAGGAATACATGTAAGTAGAGAGCAGAGAAAGACTAGTCACAATCATCTTTACAGACGACAAAGTGTTTTTTTTTTCCATGCACTATTTATATATTATTGAGGAGTAGGTATGGCATCATGAAATGAGGTTAAATAAAAGAAGTAACTAGGACATCATAGGTAAAGCTCCCAGAATGGTGCCTGGCAAGCATGAAATATGCTGTAAATGATAGTAATTATTATTGCAGTGTTTGATCCCCACTGTAACTCTCTTAGGTTGGAATTAAAATAACCACTTTTCAAATAAAAAAGCTGCGTTCAAAGTGGGGCCATAATTTACCCCAGATCTCCTCAGCTAGAAATGGCCCAATCAGAGCAAAACTATAACCAGGCCCCATGTAAATACAATTCTGCTGCCTGAAAGTATTTCTCATTAATCAGAGAAACAAATTCTGATAATACCTTTAGTCGTGGATGTATTAACTGTTCTGGGTATGTAACATCACAACTTTGTCCAACAAAAACCTCACTTCTTCAGAAGAACTCTAAAGAGGGATACTCATGGTAGTGATCTCAGACTCTGAGCGCAGATGGTGTTAAAAGTGAGGAAAAATTGATCCTCACTGGTCTCATCTCTTCCAATCACATTGCAAATGGCTGCTAAAGTAGCTGACACATAGGGCCAGCTTGAAAGAGTGTGTGGGAGAGGCGGCGGGACGGGGTGTCTCTTCCCTTTAAGGTAAGCTCTGTGACCCTGCACTTCTCATTTGTTATCCTTTCTCTCAACAGAAAACAAGCCTGGAGTTTTACATTGATATCCACGCCCACTCCACCATGATGAATGGCTTCATGTATGGCAACGTCTTTGAGGATGAGGGACGGTTCCAGAGGCAGGCCATTTTCCCCAAGCTCCTCTGCCAGAATGCCGAGGACTTCTCCTACGTAAGTCAAGAGCTCTCTCTCAGCCAGCTCCAGCTCCCCCTCTCCACCCCGCCCCTCTCCCCCTCTGTCTCCTCACTCAGTTCAGTTTGGTTTAACATTTACAGAACACCGACTCTGTGCCAGGTCTTGCGTGGATGATAAAGAGAGAGATAACAAGCTATGCCATGCCCTCGAGCTGCTCGTCACCAGTCAGGAGGGAGACTCTGAAAAGGCTGCGAGTGCTTAGTTTGTCTGAGGAGCTGGCATTTGTTTAGTTGATCTGACTCCTGAAGTGAGAAGAAATTCACTGAGCAGCTGAGCACCTATCACATGCCAGGCCCTGCTTTCACCTCCCTCAGCATCTTTAGTTAAGAGACCTACCTGTCTGCTGAAGGGGGTCTATGCCCACCACGACCCCTTCTGGGCCTCAATTTCTTTGTCAGTAATTTGCGGGTGATAATTTTCTACCTTGCCTGCATCGTTGCTTCCTAGGGAGACAAATGCAGAAATAGATACGAAAGTACTCTGTAGGCAGTAAAGACCTCAACAGACTGCAGAGACTGTTGTTACTGCCCACTGCACACACTGAGGACTGGAGAGGCGGTTGGCTGGCGGCTAGGATCATTTGCAGCAAAAAGCAATATTGAGAAAGGGTAGGGAGGGAAGATAAGGAGGGGAATCAGTATGTGGAGTGGGGACGGAGGAGGGAGTTTTTGCACATTTTTCTTTGTTTTGATACTCCATCTCTGAGTCCTGTTATTTCCATGTGGCTAGAGGGAGAGAGGCCCAAAAAGGTCATAGCAATTTTTGAAGTTGATGAGCTGAAAACTTGCCTGCCCATTGCTTCAGGCATGGACATTAGTGGAGATGATACATTTCTCCTTGAGGTAAGATGCACTTGGAATCCCAGAATCTTTGAATGCCACACCATGAAAGAAATTGGGAGGTTATGTGACTTAGTCTCCTCTTTACACCCAAGAGACACGTATGACCCAGAGAAGTTGAGTATCTACAGCAAAGTCCCTTAGCATTTCAGGGTAGAATTGAGGCGGGTGGCTCCCCATTTGCCGCTCTGGGATAAAAACAGCCATGCTTGTTTCTGTAGGAATTCCTATGGGATGGTCAGCCCTTGTCTTTATGAAACCATTCGAGTTTCAGAGCAGACTTGGTCTCCTGGATCCAGGTTCCCTGGGAGGCTGGGCCACAGGCCTTAGAGACCCTCATACAGGTGAGGTTTCCAGAGCCAACAAGAGAGGCACAATCTGGGAGCTTCACTCCTGGCCTTGTCTCATGATGTTCCGGTATTATAGCCCCGCCTTAAGAGCTCAGGGCTGGGGTCAAGGTCATCTGGCCTAGTCCAATCTCTGTTTCCCCTCTTCTCTGATCCTCAGTGCCCAGCTCTAAAATGAGAGTTAGATTTCACTATGTGGACTTCAACAGTCCTTTCAGATCTGACATTCTATCATTTTCTGATCCTTTCCTTTACCTCAAGACACACGTACACACGCATTTCTGTTTCTTTCCGCGTCTGTCTTGTTTCGTTGTTTTCTTTCTCCTCCTTCATTCTTCTCTTTTCCTTCTTCTTGTATACCTGCTGAGTAAGACACACATTCTCTCGTTATAACTGGTCTCATCATTTACTTGGATCTCTATGGGTTAGCAGAGATGCCCTTCTAAACTGAAGCGAACTGACCCTCCAACTCTGTGAAAGAGATGTTATCTTCATCTTCACTTTACAGATGAGGAGACTGAGATTGAGACAAATAAGGCCAGTGGTCTAACATCTCACATATTTTGAACAGAGGACTTGAGATATTGACCTGCTCGTTCCTTCCTCTATCTACTGTGGCTGGTATGGTGGCACCCGTGTGAAGAAACAGCCGTAATCCCAACTCTCTGGTGATGTTGGACGTGAGTTCAGCTGTCCCTAATGGAGGAGGAGCAGTGTGAAGGAGTGCTGAGGTTTCTGGAGTCACTTAGTCCTGGATTCAAATCTGTGCTGTATCCCTTACTTGCTCTATCTCCATGAGCCTCAGTTCCCTCCCCTTAGAGGGACAAAATTATAACACCTACACCAAGGGATTATTTTGTTTTTGTTTTTGTTTTTTAATTAAATTTATTAGGGTGACATTGGTTAATAACATTCTATAAATTTTAGGTGTACAACTTTATAATGCAACATTTGTACACTCTATTGTGTGCTCACCAGCTGAAGTCTAGTCTCCTTTCATCACCTTATATTTGACCCCCTTTATCCTCTTCATACTCCCCCACCCTCTTCCCCCCTCATAACCACCATTCTGTTGTCTGTATCTATGAGTTTGCTTTTTGTTTTGTTTTTCATTTGTTCCTTATTTTATATCCCACATTTGAAAAAAAAAATTATAAAGTTCTTGTCCTTTTCCATCTGACTTATTTCACCTAGCATAATACTCTCAAGATCCATCCATGTTGTCACAAATGGCAATATTTCTTCTTTTTTATGGTTCAGTATGTACCACATCTTCTTTATCCAGTCATCTGTCAAAGGACACTTGTCTTGTTTTCATGTCTTGGCTATTGTAAATAAGGCTTCAATGACCATAGGGGTACATGTATCTTTATGAATAAGTGTTTTCAAATTTTGGGGGTAGATACCCAGAAGAGGAATTTCTGGATTATGTGGTAGCTCTAGTCTTAATATTTTGAGGAACCTCCATATTGTTTTCCATAGCGACTGCACCAATTTATAATCCAAAGGGGTTATTATGAAGCCTCAATGAAATGCTGCAGGGAAAACAATATGAAGAAGTTGAAAGCACTGCCCAAATTTTAGTTCTGATTATCATTATAATGTAATGGCTTCTTGTTGTCTGTCTACTTTCCCTTGCTCCATCTGTCTCCATTCAAATTTCCACAAATATTTATTAAATGGCAGTTACCGTGCCCCAAGAACTCTAGGGCACGCCTTTATTTAATTATATTTGTTTATTAATCCTCAGAATAATACCATAATATGGGATTAATATTCCACTTTTCAGATGAGGAAGCTGAGACTCAGAGGTGTTGAAAGATTGGCTCAAAATCCGATAGCCAGCAGGCGCCCAGCCCTGATTCTCTCCTCCCTATTTGTTTTTCGCAGTCCAGCACATCCTTCAACCGGGATGCTGTGAAAGCAGGCACTGGCCGTCGTTTCCTCGGTGGGCTCCTGGACCACACATCCTATTGCTACACCCTAGAAGTCTCCTTCTACAGCTACATCATTGGGGGCAGCACGGCTGCTGTGCCCTACACTGAGGAAGCCTGTATCCTTGGCAGATCCCCATCCAGCCCTGGGCCAGCCCATATCCCACAGAGAATCTGAGAATATCAGGTCTGGCAGGATTTACTAGGCAGGTCGGGAATTTGGTCTCCAACTCAGGTGAGGACTGAGGCTCTGGGATGAGGATGGAGGTGGCTGGTTCTGCTGGTGGCATCTTTGGATTGTCCTATTTCCCCCTTGCCTTCTGATGCATACCCCTCTCCCAGCTGCCTCTGCTGTGCTTCAAGTCTTCCTCAGGCACCTGGATCCATGGCCTCCTCTTACCTTATGCTACTCCCAGCTCTCTCTCCCCTTTATTCCCTAATGAGAGAGTGAGTCTTCTGCTATCTAAGGTATGTAAGTACACAGGCTGGATAACCATCCCCAAGGTTATCCCTGAGGAAGACCCTGATGGTCTTGACTCCTCTTTCTAACCCTGAACACGTAAAACTATATTTTCCCTTTTTAAATCTTCCCATCTTTTTGTGCTATTGCTTTCTTCCTTTCCTTCTCTATGCTCACTATTTTCTTTGTACTTGTTTTTTCTCCCCTTGTCTCCTCTCCTTCTGTCACTCCTAACACTCCTGTCTTGTGTGTTTCTTTCCCTACTTCTTATATCCCCCTCCCCGCCTTCCTCTGTCTTCTCTCTTCCTCCCACCCTTCTCTCCTCTCTTTCTCTCCCCTTTGCCTCCCCTTTGTCTTCCGTCTTGCCTCTCATCCTCTGCACATCTCTCTCTCTCTCTGCTTTTGCACTTCTTTTGCCAAATCGCTTTTCTTCTTAGTTTCCTCAAAAAATTTCTCTGAAAACCCCAGGCATGTCATGATGAAATTAGAGGTTACTTTCTAGCTTGCTTGATTTTTTTTTAGAGGTTGTGGGTAATTCTAGTTTCCTGAGTGTTAATTTTAATTTCAGTGTCACAGGATAAGGGTTTTGTGATAAAATGTGACCGTTTCTGCTTTCCTTTATCCTTTTGTTTTTGGATTGACCCATTAGTCCTTCCCTACACTTAGTTTTCTTAGAGAAAGAATTATGGTTGAAGAAGAAAAAATGAGAAGGATGATATTAACTCTATATCTGCAAATTCTCTCTCCCCAGAAGTGGAAGTGCTCTTTTTAGCCTTTATTCAACCCTTGGTGAGTGTATATGGAGTTGCTACCATGTTCTGTAGAGGCAAATCTCCTTTATGGTTGTGGCATGACTTAGAACTAGTTCACTCAGTCAATTGCAGCCTAGTGGCTCAGGGGGGTCCAATTACCTAGCTGGGCACACAGGAGGCAGAGCGACAGCCCCAGAGGGAGGGGTGAGCCAGGTGTTACAGCAACATCCCAAATCCAGCAGAACACTGAAGAGATCACGATAAGAACCAACAGTCCCCTCTTTATAGTTGCCAAGACAGAGGCAGTCATCTTGAATTCTGCTTTAATAACCACCTGGCTCAGTAAGACCGAGGGAGTAGGCTCTTCCCTGAGGAGAGGACTCTTGGTTTCCAAAGTCCCGGCCACCTATTATGTGCCACACTGCCCCCCACCAACACACACACACACATACTAGTTGATGTGTGTCCCACGACTTCTCTAGGATCCCCTAATTCCTGTACTACATGCATAGGTCACATTCCACACTACACCTACTTTGTTCTCCCATGGTATTATAGCAAAGAAGGAATAGGGCTTGGAAGAAGAGTTTGAGCATGTGCACCAAAAGAGATACTGAAAAGCCTATTGACAATGAGATGTGGGTTTGTCCGGAGGAGAACCGACTTAGTTTGTGATTGGTTTCTGCTGTTAAATTTGATGGATCTTTCTACACTTTCTCAGCACCTCTGTCATCTTTTACTTTGGAAGTAAATGTGTTTCTTAGTAGAAGGCCCCCCACCCACCCACCAGCCTAGGTCCATGGTTTTCTCCCTTCAATGCCCAGTCTTCATTCATCGTAAATAAACACACTATCAGTACATGCAGGAATCGTTCTAAGCACCCAGGCTAAAATACTGAACAAAAAGGCATGACTTGCAAAGCTTTCTGCTTGGGGAGACAGAAAAGGAAAGAGGCAATTATAATATGTATGGTAAGTTCTGTGGTGGAAGAATTACAGAGGGCCATGGAGAACTTTCATTTAGCAAGGATATATTGAATGTCTACCATAAGCCAAGCAAAGTCCTAGGCACGAGGGGATGTAGCAGTGAACATATATTAAAGACAAAAATGTCTTTACATGGGGGAAGGAGGGAACTCAGACATAGTTCTGGGAGATCAGGGAAGGCTTCTGAGTGGAAGTGACATCTAAGCTGAGTTTTTAAGACTGAGTGAAAATTAGCCTGATTGGTTTGGGGTGGGTTATTGAGGGGAAGACATTGCAGACGGAGAGGGAAGGAAGGAAGGTGCTGCGGGAGCTGTGAATTGTCCAGTATGGCTGAAGGATTTCAGATGCAAGGGATGAAACTGAAAGGGCAGGCCGTAAAGAATTTGAACTTGAATATAAAGGCAATGGGGACCGATAGAAGGGTTTTTCATCACACTGGAAAGCTACTCTGGCTAGAATGGGAAGGACAGTTTGGAGGGGTCAAGATTGTAGTCAGGGACGTGCATTTAGGAGGCTGTTATGACGGTGCAAGTGAGGGATGATTGAGGCTTAGATTCTGGTGGTGCCAAGGAGTGTTTAGAACATGGAACTGAGAAGACTTAGTTCATGAGTGGTTGGGGGTGTCAGTGGGGAACTGGAGCTAGCGATTGGAAAGAGTTAAGTGTGAATAGTGAGGCTGCACATGAGCTGCTCGGCCACCTTGTTCTGTCATCCATGGGACAAGAAGAACCTGGACCTGTACCAGGGAAGCTCATGCAAGTGTGATTTAACCTGGGTCCTGTATGAAATGCACTTTTTAAAATCTTCATTTCATAACAGAGGGAGACTTCAGGCAGACAGATTGTGATCTTTATTGGCTGCTGGCTCCGTGTCCCAATCAGAAAAAGAAATTACATAGTCTGACAGGAATGGCAATATGGTCTGGGAGGAAGTGTCCTCTAGATTGGGAGTCAGGGGACCTGGATTCTGATGACAGCACCAACATCATCCTGAAAGGCGCCCTTCAGCAAGTCCTCTAACCTTGCTAAGGTGAACATCTTCACCTTCAGGAACGGATTAAGGACCTTCAACTTTTCCAACCCCTGCTATGGGAATGAGAGATACTTATGAAAAGGTACAAAGTTATACAATGAGAACAGACTTTGAATTCAGATAAACCTGAGTTTGAATCCTGGCTCAGCCACTTACTAGATGTGTCACCTTGGGCAAGTTACATATCCTCACTGGGCCTCACTGTCCTAATCTGTAACAGGATATACTAATACTTAACCTCACTGAGTTGCAATGAGGTTAAGTGAAATAATGTATATGTGTGTGCACTGTAAGTTTTCAATGTTAAGCGAGGATTGGTTAAAACATTGAAACAATTGTGCTCGCTTCAGCAGCACATAGACCAAAATTGGAACAATACAGAGATTAGCATGGCCCCTGAGCAAGAATGACATGCAAATTCATGAAGTGTTAAAAAAAAATAATAATAATCGAAAAGATTTATGTGGCTGTGAATGTGGACCTGCATTTATGTTAAAGAAGGTAGTTAGGGCTGTTAGAGCAAGAGGCCAGTGACCACATGGGTCGGGTTCTTGGGGAAAAACGGCCTTGACCTCAGAACGCCAACTCGTTCACACAGTGGGGAGTGTGCACTTCCCATGGTTGGTTTATTCATGTCTGTCATCCAGAGTACCCCTTCCCAGCTTCAGGATACATGGAAGCCAAATTAGTTGTCCAGAGGGTGCTGGATACTTGTCAGAGAAGGGAAGGCCTGGGAGGCAGGGAATCCTGAGGGATACTGCATCCAGGCCCACGATAGCAATCACCCTCCACCTACCAGAGCATATGTGTCTGTCAGTTAAATTTCTCTCCCTGGAAAAGCATCAGCCAAACATTGCAGGGTCTTGCTCCATGATTTCCTTTCTTCATGACATCAGGGAAATACAGCAGTGGATACGGTCACTGATGCTCCCCTAGCTGTGTGACCTTGGGCTGGTTATCTCACTACTCTGAACCTCTTTCCTCATTTATAAAATAAAAATGCTCTGCAGGGTTATTGGGAGAGTGACATGATAAGTGTTAGACAAATGCTCCTTCTGTCCCCATGCATGGCTTTCCTTCTATTGATTGAGTCTTTAACCCGATGATCTGGCATTGAAGCCAGCAACTAGGGTTTAAATCTTATTACTGGGTGGCCTTGGGCAAGCTATGTTCCTTCTCCTAGCCTCAGTGTCTGATACTTCCTACCTGTCAGAGTTGTTGTGGAATGAAATTATGTGTGAACTTGATCTCCACTCTGGTCCCCCTTAGCTCTGACATCCTAAGACTTTTCTGATTTCAAAATCTAAAATTATATAATTCCATGCTTAGATGAATGTATAATATCAAGAATCACGATTCTTTTTTAAATGAATCTTAAGGTTGGGTGATTCCATGAGCATACGAATTTCCAATCCAGTAGGGAAAATCAGTACAAATGCATCCTAGAAAGCTGATCAGGCCAACCTGACGGCCACTTTCATTCTTTTAGTTTAGGGGTCTTAACTGAGGGGCCCATGGGTAGGCTTCAAGAGGATCTCATGAACCAAATAAAACGTATGCAAAACTGTGAGTAAAGATGTGGAGTTCGTTTCCCGAGAGAAAGACTCATGACCTTAAACAGAATCTGGAAGGAGAATATCCTCAGAAGCCTCTACCCTGGCTGGTGGTCTCTGTCCATGTCACGTCAGGAATGCAGCTCTGATGTCAGTCTTGGGTGTGAGTTCTGCTTTACTTCATTCTAGCTGAGGACCCTAACCTAGTTCTTTAACCACTCTGAACCTCAGTGAGGGTAAAGCTTTTTTTTTTTTTTTTTTTTTTTTTTACTTCAGGGCAGTTTTGAGAGTTACATGGGAGAATGCAGATAAATTACTGGGCACTCACTTTGTGTCATGCAATATTAATTCCCTTGCCTTTCCTTCCTGTTGGTCGTTGTTTTTGTTGTTGTTGTGAAATGATAAATTCCCGAGAAGTTTAAATAATTCTTTAGCAAATGCTATTTACAATTCACTAGCCTGCCAGGTACTAATAAATATGCCGAGAGAGAGAGAGAGAGAGAGAGAAACACGCATTGGAAAGAACTGGAATTATAAAATAACCCAGAGATTCTGTGGCCTTTGTTTATGGCCAAAAGGAAATAGTTCTTAGACATAATGGATGAGGAAAATATTGGGAACAGAGACCTTGGGTCCTGAGCAAACTGGTGGTTTTCAGGCAGGCTTATAGCTGCGGACACCTTAAAATCAGAAAATGCTAGTTTTAAGAGAAAAGAATGATGGGTGTGGCCAAGAGAAGATGCAGAGATTTAGAATTCAGTTAATTGGCTTGGTCTCAATTCAGAGCCTACGATATGCCTGCACTGGGTCCTCCAAAACATATATCAGAAGTTTAAGATATCATTTATTACTCATCCAACAAAACTCACTAGACACTAGAAATAGATAGATGAATAAGGACTTCAAGAAGGAGACAGTTTTCAGAAGGAGAAAGGTAGAGACAGCAACAGTTCAGAGGAATAAATGCTCTGGCAATCAGCTCTGCTGACTGGGGAAGCACATGGAAGTTTTCTAACCTTGCAAGAATGGCAGGGAAGGAGAGAGAAGAAAAACTTCCTGGAGGAAGAGAAACCAGGGCTCATTTCCAGGATGAATGGGATGCAGACAGGAGAAGAAGGGAAGGAGCAACCTTTCTGGCAGAAAGAGATGGACAGGAGAGTGTCGGAATGCTGAAGAGAGGATGCGTGTTCCCTCACTGTGTACTGGAGGATAGTGGGGGCTGTGCCAGAGGCAGCAGGTGGCAAATAAATACAGACAGAGACAGACCACGAAGAGAAGATCTGTGAACTATGGAACAGATACATTGAGCAAGCAGCACTTACTAGGTACAATTATAAACTATTGTTATGTTTCCCATCGACCCTGCAGTAGGTGAATATAGATTATAGATCTAGATCTAGAGATATAGAAACTCTGGCAGACCCCACGACTTTCTAGTTATTCTCAGGAAATTAAAAGTTTTCTAATTAATTCTGGGCATAAAACGGTCTTAGTTTAGCAATGACTACATCCGGGCCAGTCAAAGTCATTGAACCTCTTCAGAGTAAAAACCTCCCCATCCGCTGGCTGAGGCTTGTCTCAAACTGGCTGCTCGAGGTGACTTCTGTTTCATCACCTTGACTTTCAGCTTTTTCCTCCATCTGGAAACATCTGGGTTTAGCCCTTCGAGGTTGATCAGGATGAGGGAGAGGAGGAAAGAGACAGGAAAAGTCTTAGGCGATAGGTACTCTGATGAGATGGCATGGCAATCCCTTCTAAGCTTCAGACACGCCTCCCCCTGTGCTGGAGGTCTACTGATGTGCGCAAGTGCCTCTGCTCAGACTGGTTGTTTACGGTTCCTTCCTCAGTCCCTGGTGATCTGGTGGTTGACTCCACTGGTCGGGGGTGCACTACATCCCTCCAGTGACTCTCTTGTTTGAAGGTGAGCTAAAGTTTGCAAAACAGGTTGTCCAGTTCTCTTTTCCAAGTCCTGCATGGTGGTTTCATCCCTCACTTTAAAATGTGGTATCTGTAGACTTGAGATCTCAGCTAGAACCAAGGCTAAGGCAGTTCATAACATATTCCAATGTCTAACGGTATTATTGGCGATTGCCTGGACATGAGAATAAGGAAGAAGTCAAGGAAGACGCCCAGTTTCTCGACCCAAACAACATGGTGGATGGTGGGGCCAATCACTTAAATATATATTATTTGGGAAAAGGATTGGAGACGGGATATTTTGAGCTCTCTTTGGGATGTGTTGAGTGTACAGGACTCATGTGATGTACAAATGGAGAAGTTTGGCAGGCACATGGCTCTATGGGCCTGATGTTCTAGATAGAGTCCTGGACTTTCGACCGGCTCATAATAGATTTTTCTACCAGGTATTGTAGAGTCATAATGAAGGCAAGTATTTTTTGGTGTGCGCAGTCAAGGTAGGCTTCCCTCTGATGAACTGGTGAAAAGAATGCTGGACTGAGAGTCAGGATCCTTATTCCAGTGTGGCCTTTTGCCCCTTGCCCTTCTCTTAAAGCTGTGTGACCTTGGTAAAATCACTTCACTTCTCTAGCTAAGGCCTGGTTCTAGGTAGACCTCAGTGAATGCCAATGAATGAGAGAGAAGGAGGGAGGGAATGAGGGAGGGAGGGAGGAGAGAGAGAGAGAGGAGAAGGGGGGAGAGAGAGAGAGAGAGAGAGAGAGAGAGAGAGAGAGAGAGAGAGAGAGAGAGAGAGAAAGGAGGGAGGGAGGGACGGAGGGACGGAGGGACGGAGAGAGGGAGGGAGAAAAGAAAAGCAGGCCTCACCAGCACCTGCTAGTTGGCTCACTAATGGGACAATGAGTGATGTGAGCTGTGTTGCTCAGAGGAATTATCAGAATACGTATGTGTGTCGGAGTGGTTTTGGGGATGTGGGGGTACTGCCCGATTTTCTTTCTTGGGAAGGAGGCTTCACTTTTTAGGCAGAAGCGTAGGAAGCAGTCAAGTCTGGCCTATTGATTGGCATGGAAAGGTACCTAGGTACTTCCCAGTGTCTGTTCATCATGCCTAAGGTCAAGTCTTTGTCAAGACTCAAGAGCAAGAAATGAGAGGGCTTTGGGAACAGAAGACTAAACTGGACTGAAACCCGTTGGGTTTTTTCTCCTCCAAGGACCAAACATGGACTAGAATTTGATCTTTAAATATGAATGCTCACTGAATGACTAGGTGAGTGAATGAATGACTAACTAATAGTGGCAGTAGTAATGGTAATAATTATAATCTGGAGATGTGCTTCAGGGGACAGGTCAGGATCCCTGCCCTGGACAGTCAGCTTTATCTCTGACTTGTCACGTAGGTTTGAGAGATTCTGTTCCCCATCCTGGGTTCGAATTTTCCTATCTTTAGATTAGAAGATAAAATAATATGATCTCCAAGTTTATTTCCAAATCATCAGACAGAAAGACAGACAAAGAATCATTTGATTTTGGCCTTTGATGTAAGCACCTCCATTTTACATGCAGGGAAACTAAAGCCCGGAAAGGTCAGACAACACACCCAGGGCCACTCTCTCAATTCTGCCTGGTTGGCTTTGTCTCACTTCCTCTTCGCTCTGCGGTCACTGTTTCCTATGAGACAAAAGGTTTTTCTAGAACCCTGCAGAGGTTGGGACCCACCTGCCAGCTCTTGCTCCCCCTCTAGCCCTGCTCTCGGTAACTCCCACCCCTGGCCTTCACCTGTTTGCAATCTCTGATCGCTCGGATGCCACCAGAGCCTCTCTCTGTGGTACCCTGGCTGAGCCACTGTTTCCTTTGTGGGTTCTGCCTTGGCCCTACTGCCTCCCACCTCCAGGTCAAAGTGTGTGCCTCCTGCCCAGGCCTGGAAAACCAAAATGTCGTTACCTTCCCCCAACCCCTCTCCTCCCCCCAGATGAGGTTTCTAAGGGTTTTATCTGCTGTTGTCAAGTTTATAGCTATAATTTGAAATGCTGTTAATATTACTGACAGCAGAGAGCTACAAATTACAAAGTTGTAAAGTTACTTTATGGTGATAACTGTCAGCTTTCACTAGCCGCACTGCAAGGCTCCATGGAAACCAAGTTGATGATAAAGAGAGTTGATGTTGTTTCGGGATTGTGGCTGTTAGCTGCCGGTCAGAGAATCCCTGGCTGGTTCTTAAGTGAGGTGAACCTGTTTGTCTATATTCGTGTTCACTTTCATACTTATGCACACAGTTACTTGTGTTCCCGTCCTCCTGCTGTACAAATGTGGGGAGAGCCCCCACAGTGGAAAGACTTTACTCAAGATCAGTTCTAACCAGTTGCAGATCTGGGCCAAACTTTGACCAGCCCAGAGGGGCTGTTGGCTATGTTATTATAGGTGTTTAATAAATAACTGTTGAGTGGATGAATGCCTGGAACACTTGGAGGGCTTAGACGATATTAAGAACAATTGAATAATTTCTACCTTTGGAGTAAAACAAACAAAACGAAAGCTGCTTTGGAAGTAGTAATTCAGGGAAACGAGATTTCCTGTCTAGTAACACGGTTTAGACATCTCATTTGACACTATTAAGCTCAATATTGGTCAATAAGGCAAACGTATCAACCCCCAAATCTACCACACGCTGTCTTCCTGTCGAAACTGATGCTAACTGGCTGCATTAACAGAAGCAGATGTCAGGAGCAAGGAGGCGCTGGCTTCTCTCTGCCCCGCTGTATCATCGACTCCTGGAGCCTGGGTTCATCTCTGGCCTCCACTCTATGCAGGACATTGAGAAAATGATGCACAGCCTCTGGAGGACTAGGATGGAAAGGGAGTACCACGCTGGTTTACCAACTGTCCCAGTTTGCCTGGGACTGAGGGGTTTCCTGGACAGGGGACTTTCAGTGCTAAAACCAGGACATTCCTAGGCAAACCAAGATGGTTGGTCACTGCACCCAAAGCTATGACCTGTGAGGAACTGGTCAGTGAATTGGAGATATTTTCCTTGGGAAGAAGACATTTGGAGGCTACATGTTTGCTTTGGTCAGATTTATAAAGAGCCATCATGGAGCAGAGGGAGTAGATTCATTCTCTGTGGCCTTAGAGTCAGGACAAGAGCCAGTGGGATGCGAGGCAACTCCAGCTTGAATCTCTCTCTGGGGGATAATGACAGGGCCGTCCTTACTGAACATCTGCTACACCCCAGGAGCTGGCTTGGTTTCTGGGCATGCAGAGAGGGTGGTCATGACCTCTGCCTGGAGAAGTTCCTGGTGTGGTGGGGTAGACAGTGTATTGCTGTGACGGAGTGGGACTCAGGGGGTGGCGAGAATGAGCATCGAACAAACCCAGCTTTAGAGGTGCCAGGGTTAGGAGTAGAGACAGCAAGGAAGGCACCATGGAAGGGCCTCGCAGGCCTAGACAGCGGCGCATACGGAGTCTGGAGTATGGAGAGAACTGCTTCCCTCCTTCGGACGGGTCTGGGCCTTGGAGTGTCAGCAAGGGAGTGAGAGGCGATGAGAGTGGAGAGGGCTGTGGGAACCAGTCGGTGAAGGACTAGTGACCCACAGCCACACAGCGTTTCAGGTAGAGTGCCCTGGCAGGGTGGGGATGGCGGGTAGGCAGAGTCGGCTGGAGACAGGCCAGTGCGGCACTGATAAATGTGGCACCACCTCACCGGGTAACACTCACCTGCCTGCTGCCTTCTCATCTTTTCATTATCCTTTAAAAGGTCCCCGGGGAAACTGGCTCTGAAAGTAAATCAAAGGATCCCCTTCTTCTTGATTCCTCTAGGGAACCAAGACTTCCAGTTTCTCAGATTCTCCCACGTGACCAGAGGTTTGAGCATAGCTCCTAGTGGCATTGTTGTGTAATGGACAGTGTCGATGTGAGGTTCAGGAGGCCTGGACTCTGTGAACCTGGTTTCTGCCACCGCCTTGCTGTGTGATCTTGAGCAGCCCACTAGACTTCCCTGAATCCCCGTTTCCCATCTGTGAAATGAAGGGTGTAGACCAAGGGTCTCCATTCCCCCGGCTTCATTCAAAGAGTCAATTTAAGTTAGATCTGATTCGTATTTATCGAACATCTACTATGTACTGGACGCAGTCATCACTAGGTAGGGGCCCTTCTCCTAGACCACCAACCCACCCTTTTTTCCAGAAAGACCTGGAACCGGCACCTCAAATCTTACTTCCCAAGCAGCAGGCTGCCTGCCCAGTGAGACACGCTGCCTGTCTGGGGTTTCTTATCCATCAATACTTTCCTCAAGATGATAAATGTCCTGCCAATAAGAGGAGACAGCTGCCAACTCTGTCTGAGACAAGGGCCTTTAGCTGGGGTTGTGGCCGTGCTTGGCTTGTTGATATGTCTCCTGAGGCCAGAGGTGGGTGTCATGGCTGGGAGGAAGAAGGAAGAGAGAACGGGATCTGGACCACGGCTCTCAATCTATGCATATTTTGCCATGAGTCAGTGGAAAGGAGAGAGGAGACAGAGGTTGCTCAGATTTTTGTTCAAAACAAAATATATTTACCATATTTACAGAGCTCCTACAGAATGCTAAACCCTGAACGAACCATCAGGAAGTGAACAGTATTTATCAGTATATAAAGTGCATTCAGAGCCATCATCTTGTTTGATCCCTACAATAATCTAGAGAAATGAGTATTATTATCTGTATTTTATAAACGAGGGAGGTGCATTTTTTTTCCCTGAGGGTCTATCTGAAGGCACGACAAGCCCCTGGCTCCAGAAGGAACTGGGAGTCAGATGGAGGATACCCGTTCAGATGGCCGGTGGAGCAGTGCCCTCCCTCCCATAAGCCTGAATTTGCTTCTTCTGATATCAAATCCAAAACCGATTGCCCCACTGGAGGACACTTCCTTTGAAGAAACCAGCTGTGTGGTGGAGGAGCTAATAATAGCTGAGATGTAACCAACAGATGCCATTGTCCAATAATAGTATAAAAGAAAGCATCCATTGCCTTTGGAGCCAGGCTGGCCCGGATACAGATCCCGCTCTTCTGTTTACTAGTTATGCGACGTTGGGCAAATGACCTAATATCTCTGAGTCTCATTTTGCCCATCTATGATGATGATTATGATACTTACTTCATAGGATTGTTTTAAGTAGATAAAAACAGAAAAATAAAATAAAATTCTCAGGTGCCTAATAGATTACCTGGACCATGGTAAGTCCTCAATAAATGACAGCACTATTATTACTATTACTAGTCAAGTAATGAATTGGGCAAAATCTAAGTAATACATTTCTAGGCCATCGGGAAGCGATGAAATCAGGGCGGGCCAAAGGTGTCATGGAATCATGAAAGGTTAAGATTCTTAAGGGGTTCCTAAGATTCTTAAGCAGCAGTCCTCTTAAAAGTGAGTTTGGAATTCTCAGATATCGCAATAGAGCCAGGTTCCATCATCGTACTCACGTGCATAAGTCTAAACTTTTTACCAGGACAAACTCATTAACAATCAGGCTCAGGGTCAGTCCATGGACACGATCTGTGACTCAGTCTGTGATGTGGTTAGGTACTTGGTGCCCAGATAGAAATAGCATATGCAAGCCCTCCTTAATTCTGCCGTTGAGGAAACATGTCCTGAGAAAGAGTTAACATATATGTACTTGGGTTGTCATCATAGAATATGAGAACTGGAAAATACAGTGATTTTTTTTTTATGTGATCTCAGAAAACTGACACTCCATCTCTGTGCTTTGGTTTCTCATTCTCCCTTCTATGTCTACCTTGTGAGTGGTAGATCCAATGGCACAGTATATAAGAAATGGTTTTGAAAATTAGTCTGCCCTTATTCAAGGAAAAGATGATTCTTGGTGAAGGAGAGAAGGAGGAAGAGGAGCCACAGGGAGCAGGTGGAAGCGCGCTGCCCTTCAGGGTGGAAATCTGGAATGGGATAGGGCCGGAGCAAAGGAGGTACGGGGCTGGCGTGGAGGCAGCCAAGTGGACACAAACTAGTTCATTGCCCATCCTGTGTGCACAGGGATGTGCACGGGGACCTGGCTCCATCAGAGAGGAGCGAGTAACCCACCAACCTGACCAAGAAACTGGCTTCTCCTCCTGGCTCTCTGCCTCTTACTGTTTGCCTGGCAGGACCACCAGCTGCTGCTCTATTGCTGTTGCCTGAGGTTGAAGTGCCCTCTCCTGGCCCCCAGGGCGCATGGCTGCCTTTGAGAGTAGCTTCTTCCCCCGCAGAGGATTGATTGGGAGGCTGCAGCCAAGTTCTTTGTCTGGGCTGGGATCTGAGCCCTGGGGGGCCTGAGTCAACTGTGAGGGGTGGAGGAGAGAGAGGCATATCCCTTTCAGCTCTCCTAGGTTTTTCTCTGCATAGAATCCCTCCTCCCCATCTATTTCTTCTTTCCTCCCACTTTCCCATTTCTTTTGTGTCTAGTTGATTCTCATACACGCACACACACACACACATTCACACGTATCTCTAGGATCGCTCTCTCACCTGCTATCTTTACCTCCCCGCAAACTCCCATCTCTCCTCCCTTCTCTTCTACTTTTCCTTTCTTCCTCCTTAGCTTCCTCCCTCTCTTAAGGCAAATAGTGAAAATACTTTATACCCAAATCTGCATTTCACTCCAATATTCTTCATTGACATGATCTTGAGCAGGTGCTCAGTACTCTGACACCTTAACTGATGGCGAAGATTACAGGAGGTGGCACACGCAGGGGCCAAGCAGGCTGCTGGCAGCCCAGGGCGGGCCTCGGCACCCCCTCCCCTTCCCGTCTCCTTGCAGACGCACTTGGCTGGCCCGCCCTTTCTGTTCCTTCTCCCTTTTCTCCTCCAGTCCTCCCTCCCCTCTCTCCCTCCTCCTCTTTCCCCCTCCTCATACCTCAGTTCAGATTCAAATACCATTTACTGAGCTTTTCAGAAAAGTAGGGACTTGACCTTCACCTTGAAGGAACTGTCTTTCAGGGCTCACCGTCTCTCTTTTCTGCCTTCCCAAGGGGGACAGAGTAGCTTCTCGACACGGTACGTGATCTGGGCCTGTGAACTGAGCTAAGGGACAACCAGAGGGCATAAGAATGTCAAGGACAGTCTCTCCCCAGTATGTCCTACAGGGAAGGTTTGTGGTGAGGAAGGAGTCATCTCCTGAGACCCCACACGACATCCTGGTATACATCACATGTCCCAGGGCCAGTTATTTTAATTTGCTTGCTCATTTATTTACCATTTGTACTAATTACAACCAAAGCACAAGCCACAATAAAGCAACACGAAGCATTTTCCAGCACTGAGCGCTAAAGGAAACAGCACGCCCAGGGACCTGTGCTGGGAAGAGTGACCTCTGGCCTGTGAAGCATTTATTCAGCATATGCCAGCACTAGTGACATGAGGCTGTCTCTCATAGTGTCCCCTGATGAGAGCCAAAATACACTCCAAGCTCACAGAAGTCTAGCCAGCTGCAACGCTAACGCAAGCTGCGTCTTCCACAGCATCCTCGGGGAATGTTATATCTCTCAACCCAGCCATGGAGAAGCCAGGATAGCCAACTGGTCCAGGCTCAGGCAAGGGCCAGGATTTTAGGTATCTGAGCTGATGTGTTTCAGTGGTTAAGAGCCCAGGTTCTACAATCATACATATCTGGTTTCAAATTCTAGCCCTGCCATTTCTAAGCTGTGCCAATTTAGGCAAGTGGCTTCACATCTCTGGACCCCAGACTCCTAACCTGCCAGAGATAATAGTACAGACTTCCCAGGGTTACCGTGAAGATAAATGAGAATGTCTGTAAGTATTTAACACCCTGACTGGCTCCCAGTAAAGGATGGTGGCTATCATTACACATTATAATTCTGTGTGATGACTTCACGGAAATTCTGGTAGGTCAGAGATCTGCTTAGTGGTTGGTCAGGACGCCAAGTGGTTAGCGACCAGACTTCCCACTTAGATGTTTGATACCACCACAGAGACATGTGCAGCCAAATGACTAGTTTTAAAGCAAAGGGAATTCTTCTTTTGAATTCTCTCACAAGAAAACTGTGACCATAGTCTGCCCCTACTTATTGCATGAAGGTCAGACTGCAAAATCCCAAGCTCACTTCCATTTGGCTAAGCATTTTCGTAATAATATAGCCAGTGGATGGCTGTGGGATTCTGGGAATACAGCGCATCGAAAGCATGAGGAAGATATCTGAATCTTGGAACATTAGGAAGCTCTTGAGAGAAGAAAGACAGTTGCTCATTGCCTACCACGTGCCAGGCACTGTACTGAGTGCTTTATTCACCTATTTAATTCTCACAGCAGCCTTATGAAGAAGTCACTATTTGTCTTGCAAGTGAGAAAATGTTGGCTCAAGATAACTTACCCGGGGTCACACAACTTGTATGGGGGCAGAGGCAGGTTGTCAACCAAGATCCCTATAATTCCACAGCACCTGCTCCGCTCCTATGCGTGCATCCAGACTACTGAGGTTCTACCTTCCTCCTCTCACCGCTCTCCAGCTCTTTGCAGAGCCAGCAGACCACCAAGTCCTGGCAGAACAAACCCTCTCTCCAAATAAGCTGTCCACGCTGTCTCTCCTCTGCTCTGGTTTACTTCTGAGTGACTGAGAGTTTTCACTCGGCCTCAGTGTCTCCATAGCTCCTCACCGGAAGGAAACTGTTAAGGGAAAGTTACTGGGCTCTGCTCAAAGTCAATTTTAGATTCTGGAGCAGGACAAGTTGGAACAATGACTTCACAAGTGCATGACTAATTCAAAGCATTTTTAATCTTCAAAATGTCAAACTTTATAGTCAGTGGCTGTTCCACAGTGAGCAGTGGCACTGTGCATATTAAAATACCAGGATGGCAGGGCATCAAGACTGGGAGTCTTCGTAAGGGCAGACAGTCTCCAAAGGTGGTGGTTAATGCTAAAGGCCAGCTCTGAAGAACAATCTGAAAACACAGTGTCATTGTAAATAACTGACCAACTGGATTAGGATGATAATCTCTGTAAATGGCACACACGGCACAAATCTTCACTACAACCCTGAAAGATAGGTGTTGTGGTCCCCGTTTGGAACAGGAGTCGGGGAAGAGATTGACACTCCGGGTAATTAGGAGATTTGCCCAAGGTCACGTAGTCGGGAGGTTCTGCTAATTCTCAAACTCGGGTCTGTCACCCTCCAAAGCCTGCTCCATTGCTGCCACATCAATCGCCTTCTGCGTTCATGGATTTAAAACAATGTGAACTCATCCATTTTAGATTTATCAATGATCTAAGACAAATTTAGAGCAAGTAATTAAAGCCCTACTTTATATAACCTTAGGTCTGTGTCAAGAAACAAGGCCTTAGAAAAAGTCCTGGAAGTCAGAGGAACCAGGCTGGAATCCAGACGCCAGAAACTTACTGCGTGACTCGGGGACTTCATTTCCCCTCTCTGAGCTTTTATTTTCCCGTCCATAAGACCATTAGAGGGATTCATGCAACACTGATATTTACCGCAACCCACTCTGTATCAGGTCTTATGCTGAGCACTGGGGATCACAGGTGACTTTCCTCTTCCCTCAAAGGGGCGGTTAGACCAAAAAGTTATCTCTAATGCTGTTTCCTGTTGAGACATTCTATGAATTCAAATTGCAACCATAAGTATGGATGATAGGTCAAGGGTCTTTGACCATATTCTACGGGAACCTAGACACAGGATTTTGAGATATACCCCAGCGGGCCCACGGTCAAACAGAGAGCATCAATCCAGGTAGAAAGGCAAGTGAGCATATAGAAACCCAGACCCTGGACATTTATGTATTCAATTATTCATGCAGTTGTTTAGCAAAAAATTTCTGAGCACACCTGGGTCAGGCCCTATACTGGGTGGCTGGAGACACAGAAACACACTAGGTAAGGCCCCATTATTCCAAGAGTACAATCTGATGGAGAAGTCGACATGCAGATATTACAATTAATGGACGTTGTAAGCCAAGGCCCAGAGATATGACAAAACACACTGTGCTCAGGAGCTGGGAATATCTGGAGCTTTAAGGTAGGACTATAAGTAGACTGGTCTTCTTTGCCCCGCTGATTGAAGTGACTTGCTTTAGTGAAGAGGATGCTAACACAACTGACTGGGATGGAGGTCTTCCATCTGCCTGTGCAGTATGGCTTGGCACTGGCTGTCCCAATGATCCGCCAGGAGGACAGCATGTCACAGGAAGCAACTGCCACTTCAGCTCAGCCCCAGAATGAACACTGGGGACCCACCTGTAGCCTGCAGCCAAGCCAGTCTGGAGGCCTGCCTTCTGGCCAAGTTTATCCTAGATCAAACCAGCTACCTGAAGACCTGAGAAAGAGAGAATTAAAAGAATAAATATTTAAAAAGACATAAAATTATTAGAGAAGAGAGTACTTAGAGATG